>NC_052152.1:161658643-161963824 GCF_902713615.1 Scyliorhinus canicula
TTACTTGGCTGATGCTTGGCGGGCCTGTCGTCGCTGAGAGCCAAAAGCCAAGGCGAAGATGGAGAAAGTAAGAGTTCTCAACAGAGCGAACTGACCTTGGGGACTCTTTCTTATACCCCAAGGGTTTCGCGCCCTTCTGGGCGGACCCTGGACTTGGTCCCAATTAATTGGACCATGTCCCAATCGTTTGTATCGATTCTCTCCAATAACGGGGTCGTTCCCTGATCGTTGGGCGGGCCCTAGGTAACCGTTGGCCTGCCTTTGTTTTAGCTTCCACTGGCGCTGGGGAGTCTGTCCTGGTACCGATTGTTTCAATGTTTCTTTTTGACCCTGGAGATAGCTCATTACTATGCTAATGGCTTGTAGTTTCAGTTCTGCCTGGGTTCTGCAAGTTCCAACCCACAGGAAACCTTGCACCTGCTTGTTTTTCTAGCGCTGTCCATTTTTCCCTGCACTCTTTGCGAGTATCCATTTTGGAATCGGGACGTGGCCACCCCAGGTGGCTACAGTGCACAACAACTGAATGAGCTGGCCAACATTTGAAGGACATGTCTGCCAAGTTGTTGCAGGGAGCCAGACAAGCAACACAAAGGAAAAACTTGACTTGTCTTCACCAATTGTTTTTAAAAGTCATTCACGGGATGTGGGGACCATTGGCTGGGCCAACGTTTAATGTCCACCCCTAAATGCCCTTAAAATGAAAGAATATGGGGGCATGATAGCACAGTGGTTAGCATTGTTGCTTCACAGCACCGGGGTCCCAGGTTCGATTCCCGGCTTGGGTTACTGTCTGTGCGGAGTCTGCACATTCTCCCTTTGTCTGTGGGTCCACCGGGTTCTCCAGTTTCCTCCCACAAGTCCCAAAAGACGTGCTTGTTTGGTGATTTGGACATTCTCAATTATCCCTCTATGTACATGAACAGGCGCCGGAGTGTGGCGACTAGGGCATTTTCACACTAACATCATTGCAGTGTTAATGTAAGCCTACTTGTGACAATAATAAAGCTTATTATTATGAGTGACTTGCTGACTCAGATTAGACCTAGCAGCTCAATACTGAGTATTTCAGAGAGCATTTAAGAGTCAATCACATTGCTGTGGATCTGGAGTCACATGGAGGCCAGACCAGGTAAGGATGGCAGATTTCCTTCCTGAAAGGACATTCGCGAACCAGATGGGTTATTAAATTAACAATGGTTTTGTGGTCATCATTAGACCTTTAATTCAGATTTATATTGAATTCAAATTTTACCATCTGCCATGGTGGGGTTCAAACCTTGTCCCCAAAACATTACTCTGGGTCTATGGATTACTAGTTCACAGACCACTAAGCCATCACCTCCCCATAGAACTAATGGCACGCAATGTGGGACTGAAACCCATGATCTTGAGAGTAAGAGTCTGATGCTCTACCGACTGAATTACCCAAGCATCTACTTACTGTAGCTTCATGTATCCATGATAGCATTTGTAGAAGGTACCAGAGTACAGCCCTTGCAGAGAAGTCCCATCTTCACTCTGAGGATCTCATCCATCATATTGTGTGAACCTACCACTGAATGGGATAGATTCAGATTAGACCTAGCAGCTCAATACTGGGCAACCATTGGATGCAGCAGTAGAATTGTATTCCACTGTAATCTATAAACTCATCGGCCAGTATATTCCTCACTCTTGTGTTATCTTCAAGCCAAGGAACCAATCATAGATCAATGAAGGGTGTAGGAGAGAATGCCATGGGAAGCATCAATCATAGCTAAAAATGAAGAACAAAACTGATTAAGCTGCAACAAAGGACCACCCACATGCTAAGCATCAGAAGCAGCGTGTTATACACAGAACTAAGCAATGGATCAGAGCAAAGCTCTACAGTTCTGCCACTTCCAATCATGAATGGTGGTGAACAATTAGACAACGAACCGTAGGAGGAGTCTCAATAATTAATCCTATCCGCAATACTGGTGGAGCCATAAATGCCTGTACAAAAGACAAGGCAGAATCCAGCCAAATAACATTCAACCAGTCGAATGTCAATCATTCGCAAAGTGATGGAAGGTATCATGGGCAAAGTTATCAAACAGCATTGACTCACCTGTTCACCAATGCTCAGTTTGGATTCCGCCCAAACTACTCCAGACCTCATCACAGCTTGGCCCAAATATGAATAAAGGAGCTGAATTCCAGATTAAGGTGAGAATAACTGCTCTTGACATCAAAATAATCCTCCATAAAACTGGAGAACGGTCCTGTCATACTTAGCACAAGGGAAGATTGTTTTGTTCGTGGGAAGCCAATCATCTGAGACATCTGAGATGTTCCTCTGTGCAGTGTCCGAGGCCCAAAAATCTTCAACTGCTTCATCAATGACCTTTCCTCCATTGTAATGTCAGAAGTAGAGATGTTTTCAATATGTAAAACTGTGAGGAAAGGATACTTCACCTAATGAGTGAAGACCCTGATGAATAGTTATCTTTTGTGATAAAACAAACTTTAATTTAAACACAGGATTAACCACATTAACACCAAGAAATAACTTTAAAATTATAAGTTAAACAGTTCTTAAATAAAAGGAAAAACTTCACAACTTATTGTCTGCATCTAATTTCAATTAAGCAGCCCAATACAATTCAAATGCTACTTATAAATAAAGTTAACAAAACAGGCTACTTGCTTATCTGTGCAGACCTTTGGGGAAAGAGAGCCTTCTTAAGAGCAGATCCTGTACACTTCTGTCTTGTCAGACCCTTATGCTCAACCTAACAGCATTTGGCAAAGCGTCAAACTACAGACAGACCTGGCATCTCCCGTTAATTACACCCTCTGTATCCCAGGAAGATTTCCCATCACCTGCTTAGCTAGGATGGAATACAATCCCTCAAATGATCTATACTCCAGGGAAATCTCCAGCAATCAAAACAATATTTCATTCACCATCTCTCTGTAATCAAGTGAATCTTAAAACCCAATCATTACCTCACCTTTTGTGACACCTTAATTTAGTAGATACACTGCCTGTATCTATTTTAAAACCGGGATTTTTAATAACATTAATGCCACAAATATGAAACTAATGGGCTAGATTCTCCAGTCCCGAGAATATTTCTACATTCATCACACCACAAAAACTCAAGAAGCTCAGTGTCAACCAGGACAAAGTAAGTCCCCTTGATCAGCATTCTTGCCATCTCCCTAAACATTCACTGTCCTTGAGATTCAGGAGGGGATGTCAGCGACATTCAGGTGACTACATAGCCGATTGGAGGCGTCACAGGAGATGATGCCAACAATGTGTGATGCCGAGGCCAACACTGCTAGCATTGCGACCGTAGTGGAAAGCCAGGAGCACAATGCTAGCATCCTGAGTGCTAGTGTCCAAAGCATGGCTCAGTCTGTGATGACCATGGCTGAGGGCCTTGACATCATGTCCCAGTCACTGAGGGGCATGTCCCATACTCAGGTGGCCATGGCCAAGGCACTGCAGAGCACGTCCCAGTCACTCTGTAAAGATTCGGAAGCTTGAGGGATTTGAGGGTCCCGGGGTGGAAGCCCTTGACAGACGTCCTCTGGAGCTGGAGGTCTCAGCCAACTTACAGTGTCACTGGCTTCACTGTGCACCCTGTTCTTCTCGTTGCCCTTGACATGCTCCAGTGACAGGGCGGGGAGGACACGGAAGAAGTGGAGACCGCTATCGTCTCCTTCATGGCCGGCCCCGGATTGGCCTTCAGCGATTCTGCCTCTCAGATGGACATTGCCGGAGCACTACAGACCATGGCTGAGGAGCATCACTGATGGGAGACCACAACATAGTGCAGACAATAGAGAGGTTCCAGGACTGGCAGAGCCAGATGATGCAGAAGTCTATGGAGCTCACTCCAGCTACCCTTCTGTCCCTAAGGGAGACCCTAAGGGCACCATCAGGGAGGCAGAATCGCTGAAGGCCAATCCGGGGCCAGCCATGAAGGAGACGATAGTGGTCTCCACTTCTTCCGTGTCCTCCCCGCCCTGTCACTGGCGCATGTCAAGGGCAGCGAGAAGAACAGGATGCGCAGTGAAGCCAGTGACACTGGTAAGTTGGCTGAGACCTCCAGCTCCAGAGGACGTCTGTCAAGGGTTTCCACCCCGGGATCCTCAAATCCCTTAAGCTTCCCAATCTTTACATGTCCCGTCTTCTCTTAGAGTGCCATCCAGTGAGCCAGTTGTACTGGAGAACCTCGCTCTGCAAACTCACATTAAGAACTTCTCGACCCCAGGCCCCTGACCCCTGCCAGGAAGTTTAGGGAGACCGTGCTCAGGTGCCCTTCCCTCATCCACACACTCACGCTTTGGTTGTGAGAATACCCCAGTGCTGAGTCAGAGCTCCTGAGTGTTTGATTGTTGGCTCATGCCTCTATGGTGCTGACAGTTCTGAAAGTCAGGCAAACTGTTCAAGCTTAAAAATATGATCGGAATTCGATGCAATAATCAATGTCTGAGACATGGCACATGTACCCACGAGAAGCCACTTGAAAATATTTTGTTTATTAAACGGTCAACAATACCTTTGTACAAAAAAGATAAAAACAAACTACTTAACAGTCCACATATCACACTCATCATTAACAAACAAGGAAAATGCACCATGCCATTCACACAGGCACCTGTTCACTACAGAATATCTGTATAGAGGAGGAGTGAGAGAGCACCCCTGGTGCTGTGAAGCCATAGTGCTAACCATTATGCTGCCATGACTTGTGCAGCAAATCACAATCTACAACCCACAAGTGCAAACACAAAGCCACAACAGTGAATTTATGCAAAGAAAACCAAATACACGTTAAACATTATTCAGTCAACAATACAAGGAAATTACTAGCATCCAAATCAACCCAACACAATTTCCTCCTCCCAGAGCTCCCAGCAGGAGATTCACATCAGTGGAAAGTCGCTTGGGGGTAGTGAAAAGTACACTGGAAAGTCAAACTGATGGAGAGCATAGTGGAAGAACAAGAGAGTGCCCCTTTCCGGACTCCAAGTCTCAGAAAACAGGGGCTGCAGCAAATGAACACAAGGCCTCCAGACATCAAACAGTATAAGTGCAACAACTCAAACTACTTAACAGTCTACATATCACATTAACCATTAACTGACAAGGAAACGGCTGGTTTAGCACACTGGGCTAAATCGCTGGCTTTTAAAGCAGACCAAAGCAGACCAGCAGCACGGTTCAATTCCCGTACCAGCCTCCCCGAACAGGTGTCGGAATGTGGCGACTCGGGGATTTGCACAGTAACTTCATTGAAGACTACTCGTGACAATAAGCAATTTTCATTTCATATTTTCATTCATTTCAAAGACACCATGCCACACACACAGGCACTTGTTCACTACAAAATATCGGTACAAACGTAAAGCTACAACGGTGTAGATATACAAAGAAAACAAAGTACATGGTAATCATTAAACAAGCAACAATATAGGAATCCTCCCAGCATCTGATTCAACCCGCCATTCTCTCCCCCTCATGAAGCTCCCCGCAGCAGACTTGCATTAGTGGGAAGTCACTTGGGGGTAGTGCAACAATGCATCGGAAAGTCACACTGATGCAGAGCATGGTGGATGAGTGAGAGAGCAACCCTTTCCAGACCCAGGTCTCAGAAAAAAGGGGCTACAACAGACAAACACACGGCCTCCAGACATCAAATAATAAACAGTCAACAGTACAGGAATGCTCCCCTCCCACCTCCCGCCCTCCCATCACACTACAGCTCCAACAGAAGACCCAAATCAGTTGAAAGTCATGCAGGGGTAAGCAGAACAATACACCGGAAAAAGTCACACCAACACAGAGGATGGTGGAAGGGTGAGAGAGCACCCCCTTCCCCTCTCCAGCACTGGCAGTATTTCCGGACTCCAGGCCACAGAAGCAAAAGGGGCTGCAGCAAACAAGCACACAGCCTCCAGACATTAAACAGCAAACAGCAACAGTACAATAGCAAGCACACAGCTCCCAAATATTAAACATAAACAAGAATAGTATGAAAAGACACCAGCAATTTGCACGGCTTCCAATCTTGGTACAGTAAACAGTCACCAGCACAATAAAGTCATCATCAATCTCCAGAACCTTCAAGTTGCTCAGATGAAGGGAGCGGCCATCCTTCTCCTTTGTCAGCACTTGCAGAGGTTGTGTCTTACTTTCTCCCCTCACTCCAGGCAACACAAGCAAAAGAGGAAGCAGCAAGCAGACAGTTTTCAAGTGGCAACAACAGCTGGGTCACTCCTTTCACTCCCCAACTGGCAACTCCCAGCCACAGACTCTCAAAGCAGGAACAATCATTTCCTGAAAGTCCCCTTCTTCAGACTGTTAGTAGGCCAACCAATCCTCCCCTCACCTGACTCCAGGTCACAGAAGCAGAAGGGGTGGCAGCAAACAGGCACACAGTCTCCAGATAGCTTCAGTAGCATTAAAGTCAGTTCTTCTCTTTGTCCCCCTCTGGCAGCTCCCAGTAGCAGACTCTGAAGGCAGAAATAATCATTATTTGAAAGCACCACTAACACAGAGCATAGAGGAGAAGTGAGAGAGCACCTGTTCCCCTTTATCATATTTGTAGTAGGCCGCGAATCCTCCCTTTGCCTGACTGAAGGCCGTAGAAGCAGAAGGGACAACAGCAAACAAAAAACTAGGTCTTCAGGAATTTTGCAGCCAAAAGCAGGAGCACACAGAAAACACAAATTGCAGCCACTTGAGAGCTGAGAAGTGCTCTCACAACTAACAAGGCCAATTCCCTATTGGCAATAGACCTTCAACTGTGAAGCTGGAGGCTGCTCACAGTCAAAGGAAATTAAGATGACCTTCAGCGTATAACCAATAATATGGCTCTGTCCTGGAAGTGTTTGAAAGGATATACCGACAGCAGCTATAGTTGCCTCTGTTACGTGCCAGTTTCACATTTTTCAAAAGAGTAAAAATGACGCCCACAAATTCTCACTAGGAAGCCAGTTAATTCCCAGGAAGCCATTACATTCGACTTCAATCTCGCAAATGAGATAGAAATGAATGAAAATGAGGGTTAATGTTGTGCTCGTCATATTTGGCCATGATCCAAAAGTTGCCATCGGGAGCAGGCTGGTTAGACAGTAAACTGATTCGCGCCCTGTGCGAATCTCGATTCTGGCCTTTCCCGTTATTTAAACGGCGTGCCCAAAGCCACGGCATGCACAACATGGTGGCTAAATGGCATCCATCATTTGAAATCTCCCATGAACTAAAGGAAAGCTAAATTGCAGTCAACCACGTATAAGCAGGTTTATGACAGAACGAGTAGCATTGCTGACAAGAACCTGACACAGAAGCTACAATACAATTCAGAAGGGGCTGTTGAGACAGCGGTCAGGATTACACAGCATTCAGGAATGTGATACAATTCCAGTTAGCAGTCAGATGCTAACTTGAGGACTGGATAAGGATTGTGCAAAAGCCATAGGTTCTGTGCAGAGCAGAATTGAAATGCAGAGAGAGCTCTGCCAAGAGCAAAACGTAACAGTTTAATCGCAGGCACAAGTCAAAAACATAAACTTTCTAACATGCAATCAAAATGTAATTAGTTGGGACATTTTGGAATAATCTGTCAGATTGAACTTTTAAAGCACTGATTATGAATGATAAATAACAGGTTTGGGAGTCATTCTTCCATGGGTCAATTATACGTAATGGTGACAGATAAATTCTCTCAGATACCCCTGGTGATAAATGCCAAGATTGTAAGTTACAATGTTGATGCCGATGCAGACATTACAAAATGTCACAGCATACATGCTACAGTTCCCTCTTGAAGCATTATATTGAAGTACCCAGCAAGGAAAAATGATCGCAAGGGACATAGAGCACCCAAGAAAAGTTTGAATTTTTGCATAAGAATTTAATTGTCCTGATCCGTGAGTTAAAGGTACATGCAGAGCAACAGGTAAAAAATAAACTGTAAATTGTAAGCCAGTGAAGAGTTTAGATAACAAGGCATAATGTAACCTCTCAGCCCAGTGAAAATGATAGCTTTGGGTGATACTCTCCCTTTTCGTTGTGAAGATTGACATCTATCAATCAACTGAAAGTATTCATAAAGCAAATGTGGGCATTGTACAATAGTCTAGCTGCTGTACAGATGCAATTTGTTCCTGTAATAAAACATCCCAGGGTATTGCATAGGAGATGTTAAACCCGGTGACAAAGGGTTTGATTTAACAGGTCATTGTTATGAAGCATGTTGAAAGATCGGGAAAGGTCGGAAAATATATAGGTTTAACGAGGAATCAATGAAACATCGGGTTCAGGTAACTGAAAACACAGCAGCCAATGGGAGACTCTTTGAACTGGTGAAAATGCACTTCCAGTATATCATGTATTTGCAATTTGTCATAGCGTTTCATCATACTTGGCAGTCTCACAAGGATATTACATTTAAATCCTTTGGATTGAATTTTCTTCCCTTTTCAATGAGCCACCTGCAGGATGATTTTGACCGAGTTCAGTAGTCTAAAATGGGTCAATAGAAATAAAAATTGGGAGATGTAAAAAATAATTGACTGCTGATTTGTTATCAGCTGTTTTAGATTATTACACAAAGTTCAAATCAGCCCCTGGTGTAAGTTCAGCAGGAAGAGAAGTTGAGAGGTAGACCTGAGGGAGATACGCACGGAGCACAGGGAATATAAATGTTGAGAGAGAATGGAACCTATGTTTCAAGTGTGGATGACTCTTTGTCAAAGCTTTGACAAAGAGTCATCTAGGCTCGAAACATTATCTTTGTTCTCTCTCTACAAATGCTGTTCGACCTGTTGAGATTGTCTAGCATTTTCTGTTTTTGATTTGGACGCCAGCATCTGCAGTAATTTGCTTTTATCTTAGAAGATAAGATTCTGACAGAAATCTTTGGATCCTCACTGTCTTCAGGTGATGTCCCAGAGGACTGGAGAATAGCCAATGTTGTTCCTTTGTTTAAGAAGGGTAGAAAGCATAATCCAGGTAACTACAGGCCGGTGAGCCTTACGTTGGAGGGAAATTACTGGAGAGAATTCTTCGAGACAGGATCTACTCCCATTTGGAAGCAAGTGGGCGTATTAGCGAGAGGTAGCACGATTTTCTGAAGGAGAGGCCGTGTCTCATTAACTTGATAGAGTTTTTTGAGGAGGTCACAAAGATGATTTCTGCAGGTAGGGCAGTGGATGTTGTCTATATAGACTTCAGTAAGGCCTTTGACAAGGTCCCTCATGGCAGACTGGTACAAAAGGTGAAGTCAAATGGGATCAGAGATGAGCTGGCAAGATGGATACAGAACTGGCTAGGTAATAGAAGGCAGAGAGTAGCAATGGAAGGGTGCTTTTCTGATTGGAGGGCTGTGACTAGTGGTTTTCCGTAGGGAACCGTGCTGGGACCTTTGCTGTTTGTAGGTATATATAAATGATTTGGAGGAAAATGTAACTGTTTGAATAGTAAGTTTGCGGACGACACAAAGGTTGGTGGAATTGCGGATAGCGATGAGGACTGTCAGAGGATACAGCAGGATTTAGGTTGTTTAGAAACTTGGGCGGCGAGATGGCAGATGGAGTTTAAAACAAAAGAGAAAATGCTGGAAAATCTCAGCAAGTCTGACAGCATCTGTAGAGAGAGAAAAGAGCGAACGTTTCGAGTCCGATGACTCTTTGTCAAAGCAGAGATGGAGTTTAATCCGGACAACTGTGAGGTAATGCATTTTGGAAGGTCTAATACAGGTAAGGATTATACAGTGAATAGTAGAACCCTCAAGAGTATTGACAGTCAGAGAGATCTTAGTGTACAGGTCCACAGGTCACTGAAAGGGGCAACACAGGTGGAGTAGGTAGTCAAGAAGGCATACGGCATGCTTGCCCTTATTGGCCGGGGCATTGAGTATAAAAATTGGCAAGTCATGTTGCAGCAGTAGAGAACCTTAGTTAGGCCACACTTGGAGTATAGTGTTCAATTCTGGTCGCCACACTACCAGAAAGATGTGGAGGCTTTAGAGAGGGTGCAGAAGAGATTAACCAGGATGTTGCCTGGTATGGAGTGCATTAGCTATGAGGAGAGGTTGAATAAACGTGCTTTGTTCTCACTGGAACAAAGGAGGTTGAGGGGCGACCTGATAGAGTTCTACAAAATTATGAGGGGCATAGACAGAATGGATATTCAGAGACTTTTTCCCAGTGTAGAGGGGTCAATTACTAGGGGGCATAGGTTTAAGGTGCGAGGGGCAAGGTTTAGAGGAGATGTACAAGGTAAGTTTTTTTACACAGAGAGTAGTGGGTGCCTGGAACGCGCTGCCGGAGGAGGTGGTGGAAGCAGGGACGATAGTGATGTTTAAGGGACATCTTGACAAATACATGAATTGGATGGGAATAGAGTGATACGGACCATGGAAGTGTAGAAGATTTTAGTTTAGATGGGAAGCATGGTTGGCGCAGGCTTGGAGGGCCGAAGGGCCTGTTCCTGTGCTGTACGTTTCTTTGCTCTTTGTTCTTTGCTGCTTGGAGAGTGTGGCCTACATCACTCACCTTCAGGAAGAGGAGTGGAGAGGTGGACCTCTGGTAGATAATCTTGGAGTGAGGTGAGGGTTTCTGAGAGCTAGTTTGAAAAAAGGTAAACAGCGATGTCGCAGCAAAACCATTAGTGGATGGGCTGCTGAGTAACTGCTCTTAGGGAGGGTGTGGAAATTACTGGAAATTAGAAAAATGTGAAGTTTTAAATGAAATTTAAATTTCTCAAGTGTGTTACGTATTAGAACATAGAACATAGACAAATACAGCACAGAACAGGCCCTTCGACCCTTCGATGTTGTGCCGAACCTTTGTCCTAGATTAATCATAGATTGTCATAGAATTTACAGTGCAGAAGGAGGCCACTCGGCCCATCGAATCTGCACCGGCTCTTGGAAAGCGCACCCTACCCGAGGTCAACACCTCCACCCTATCCCCATAACCTAGTAATCACACCCAACACTAAGGGCAATTTATCATGGTCAATCCACTTAACCTGCACATTTTTGGACTGTGGGAGGAACCCGGAGCACCTGGAAGAAGCCGACGCACACACGGGGAGGATGTACAGACTCCGCACAGGCAGCCGGAATCGAACCTGGGACCCTGGAGCTGTGAAGCAATTGTGCTATCCACAATGCTACCGTACTGCCCTTAAGAACTAATTAATCTACACTCCATTATTCTACCATAATCCTATACAATAGCCGCTTGAAGGGTCCTAATGTTTCCGACTCAACTACTTCCACAGGCAGTGCATTCCATATCCCCTCTACTCTCTGGGTAAAGAACCTACCTCTGACATCCCCCCTATATCTTGTAATGGTTTGTTCCACCCGGGGAAAAAGTCTCTGACTGTCTACTCTATCTATTCCCCTGATCATCTTATAAACCTCTAGTATTAGTCAGATGTATCATTACTAGTAAGGTTGATCAAAGTGGTAATGTTTATTAAGTTAAGGCCAAGTAAAATAAACTAATTTTAAAACAAGTAAACCAAAGCTAAATAAAGTTAACATAAGTGAAGTAAAGTTAAAGCATGGCAGTGTAGCTCGGTGGCATGTAATAATACGTGGGAAGTTGTGGACACTACCAACAACCTGGGTGACCAAATGCGCAGGAAGTGTCACCAGCTACAGAAACTTGAGCTCTCGGTTTTGGATCAGGAGGTTCCTTCAATCAGGAGGTTTCTCCAAGTTTTGGAGATCAAGCGGTGGCTGGAGTCACTTTGGCACATCTGTGAGGCTGAGAGCTTTGTGGATAGCATATTCAGAGAGGTGCTCACACCAAAAAGGTAATGGGTGACTGCCAGGCAGTCCAAGAGAATCAGGCATGAGAAAGAGTACTCTACCTGGGTGCACACCTGCATCCTATTCCCAGAACCTAACCTGTACTAACCTGGACACTGAGGGGTAACTTAACATGGTCAATCCTCTCTAAACCTGCACACCTTTGGACTGTGGGAGGAAACTAGAGCACCCAGAGGAAACCCACGCAGACACAGGAAGAACGTACAAATTCCACATGGACAGTCACCCAAGGCCGGAATTGAACCCAGGTCCCTGGTGCTGAAGCAGCAGTACTAACCAGTATGCCACTGTGCCGCCACTGGTTTTGTTCAAGGGGTTTTGGTTTCCTCCCACAGTCCAAAGATGTCCAGGTTAAGTAGATTAGCCTTGCTAAATTGCCGGAGTGTCTAAAGTTTCGGTGGGGTTATGGGGATAGTGTGGAGGCATGGACCTAGGTAGGGTGCTCCTTCGGAGTGTCAATGCCGACTTGGTGGGCCAAGTGGCTTTCTTCTGCACTTAGATTCTATAGACACTAATTTAAAAAAAAATCAGGTGTTACAAGGACAGTGATAGCAAAAAGCATTTTTCAGTAGTAAAGCCTGTTTAAAAGAAAGAGCAAAAAATCTATTTTAAAAAAGTCGACATATCTTTAAACCACTTGTTAAAAAAGTTGCCTGTTGTTTTTTTTCTAAATCCGCTGTTTAAATGCCTGCCCTCAATGTTTGTTCCCAAGCTGGCAATGTCATAAGGGGACGGGGCAGCACTCCTCCTGCCCAGCGCTGCATCCTGCACAGGGGCGCTGGAGGCCACAGGCTGCTGAAGGGAAAGGAAGGTTTGTTGCATCATTGGAGCGCAGGTAAGTGTGCAGATTTCTCTTTTAAAATCGGTCGCCGCTGGGTCCCCGCCGCTAGCCGGAAGTTACAGGCCATTTTCTCAATTAAACACAACGGTCAATGTAGCGCTAACAATTATACTCAAAGACGAGAGACTAGTACAATAGAGGCTTTATTGCTGTGCGATGCTATTCCTCCATCTGCAGCTGTAGACTAAGGTCTGAGTGACTCACACGCATATTTATACACAAGCTCCCTGTGGGCGGAGCTAGCCGGCAGGGGCTTACCGGAGGAACCTGTATTACAGGTACAGCCATACATCCCCCTACTGCAAGTACACATAACTACAGTGGTTATATCACCACATTCACCCCCTGTAAAAAATGAGTCTGGCGGGGGTGACGTGTAACTATAATACAAAGGATAAGCTATTTACAAGAGGGTCCAAACAAAGAAAACCAAGAGTCCATCCGGTTAGCAGGTTAGAGGTTGAGCCGAATCGGCGGCCGAACGTTCCGTTGTGATCGGCGTAGTTGTGGTGGCGACGCCGGCACAGGCGGTGATGGCAACGATGGTGCAGGTGTTGGCGGTGTTGCTGCTGGCTGCTGGCGGGATGACTCCGAGAGAGAGCCGAAATCTTCCGTGTCCTCCAGTGTGGGCAGGGGGACGAGGGATGGACCTGGTGGAGACGAATAGGGGGGCGCCGTGGAAAAGGAGGTTGGCGCGGGGGGAAAAAGGGGCGTGGGCATGGGATCGGCACCTGAGGGAGCCAGGTCCCGGAGCAAGACTGTGTCGTGGCGGCCGTCGGGGAACTCCACGTAGGCATTCTAAGGGTTGGCGCGGAGAAGGCGTACTTTGTCCACCAGGAGTTCCGCCTTGTGGTGCCGGACATGCCTACGGAGAAGGACTGGGCCCGGAGTCGTGAGCCACGTCGGGAGCGACACCCCAGATGTAGACTTCCTAGGGAAGGCAAAAACACGTTCATGGGGTGTACTGTTAGTTGCGGTGCACAGTAGCGACCGAATGGAATGGAGCACGTCAGGGAGGACCTGCTGCCAGCGAGCGGCTGGGAGGTTCCTGGACCATAGGGCCAGCTGGACAGCCCTCCATACCGTCCCGTTCTCCCTCTCTACCTGCCCATTTCTGCTCAGTTGTAGCTGGTCGTTCTGCTGGAGACGATACCTCTGCTGAGCAGGAAATGACGCAGCTCATAACTCATGAACGAGGATCCCCTGTCACTGTGGATGTAGTTGGGGAAACCGAACAGGGTGAAAATGGAATCCAGGGCCTTGATGACGGTGGCAGACGTCATATCCGGGCATGGGATGGCGAAGGGGAACCTAGAAAATTCATCGACCACACTAAGGATGAAGGTGTTGCGGTCGGTGGAGGGAAGGGACCCTTTGAAGTCCACGCTGAGGCGTTCAAAGGGGCGGGATGCTTTCACCAGGCGCGTGCGATCTGGCCGGTAGAAGTGCGGCTTGCACTCGGCACAGATCTGGCAGTCTCTGGTGACTGTCCGTACTTCCTCGATGGAGTAGGGCAGATTGCGGGCTTTGATTAGATGGTACAAGCGAGTGACCCCCGGATGGCAAAGGCTCTTGTGCAAGGCACGGAGCTGGTTCGCTTGTGCGCTGGCACATGTACCTCGGGAGAGGGCGTCTGGGGGCTCGTTGAGCTTGCTGGGGTGATACAAGATCTCGTAGTTAAAGGTGGAGAGCTCGATTCTCCACCGCAAGATTTTGTCATTCTTGATCTTGCCTCTCTGCGTGTTGTTGAACATGAAGGCTACCGACCGTTGGTCAGTGAGGAGAGTGAATCTCCTGCCAGCAAGGTAATGCCTCCAGTGCCGCACCGCTTCAACAATTGTCTGGGCCTCCTTTTCAACAGAGGAATGCCGAATTTCGGAGGTGTGGAGGGTGCGTGAAACGAATGCCACGGGTCTGCCTGCCTGATTCAGCGTGGCGGCAAGTGCGACACCTGAAGCGTCGCTTTCTACTTGGAAAGGCAGTGTCTCGTCTACTGCATGCATCCCCGCCCTGGCTATGTCAGATCAAATTCGGGTGAAGGCCTGTTGTGCCTCGGCCGAGAGGGGAAAATGTGTGGACTGGATAAGTGGGCGGGCCTTGTCCGCGTATTGTGGGACCCACTGGGCGTAATAAGAAAAGAACCCAAGGCACCGTTTGAGGGCCTTGGGGCAGTGGGGGAGTGGACGCTCCATGAGGGGGCGCATGCGGTCGGGGTCGGGCCCCAGTAGTCCGTTTTGGACTACGTAGCCAAGGATGGCTAAGCGGTCTGTGCGGAACACGCACTTCTCCTTGTTGTATGTGAGATTAAGGAGAGATGCGGTGTGGGGGAATTTAGAAAGGTCGGCATCAAGGTCCTGCTGGTCATGGCCGCAGATGGTGACATTATCGAGGTACGGGAAGGTGGCCGGCAGTCCGTACCGGTTAACCATTCGGTCCATTTCTCATTGAAATACCGAAACTCCATTCGTGACGCCGAAGGGAACCCTAAGAAATTGGTACAGATGACCGTCTGCCTCAAAGGCAGTGTAGGGACGGTCCAATTTACGGATGGGGAGCTGTTGGTAGGCGGATTTCAGGTCAATAGTAGAGAAGACCCGGTACTGTGCAATCTGATTGACCATTTCAGAAATGCTGGGGAGGGGGTACGCTTCGAGCTGCGTGTACCGGTTGATGGTCTGGCTGTAGTCCACGACCATCCTGTGCTTCTCCCTGGTCTTAACCACTACCACCTGGGCTCTCCAAGGGCTGTTGCTGGCCTCGATGATACCCTCCCGAAGCAGCCGCTGGACTTCGGACCTGATGAAGGCCTTGTCCTGGGTGCTGTACCGTCTGCTCCTGGTGGCGACGGGCTTGCAATCTGTGGTCAGATTGGTAAAGAGTGAGGGAGGCTCGACCTTGAGGGTCACGAGGCCGCAAACGGTGAGGGGAGGTTGGGGTCCGCCGAATTTGAGGGTGAGGCTCTGGAGATTGCACTGGAAATCCAGGCCTAGTTAGAGTGACGCGCAGAGGTTGGGGAGAATGTACAGACGGAAACGGTCGAATTCCACGCCCTGTACAGTAAGTTTAACCAGCAGAAACCCCGGATCGGGACAGAGTGGGACCCGGAGGCGAGAGAGATCTGCCGGTTGGCAGGAAGGACCGCAAGGGAATAGCGCCTTACCGTGTCCGGGTGGACGAAGCTCTCGGTGCACCCAGAGTCGATAAGGCAGGAGGCCAAGTGGCCGTTGACCAGCACCGATGTGGAAGAGGGTGCCAGGTTGCGAGGACGGGACTGGTCGAACGTAACGGAGGCGAGTAGCGGGCGATCGGCGGTCGAGTCAGATGAGTCCGACGAGGAGCGGTAGCGACCCGTGTCCCGTGGCCCCATCCCAGGGGAGGGTAAAATGGCGGCGCCCATGAAGCGCACGTTGTGGGGTCGGGACAAAATGGCGGCGCCCATGGAACGCACATGGCGGTGGTGGATGAAGATGGTGGCGCCCATGGAGCGCACATGGCGGGGGCGGTGAAAGATGGCGGCGTCCACTGATCACACGTGGAGTCGGGGGAAGCGGATGGTGGGGCCCATTGAGCGAGCGGCTGAGGCGAGGGGACCAGGGGCGCGATAGCGGCAACCGTCCGGGACTGACACACCGTTGCAAAGTGGCCTTTCTTGCCACAAGCTTTGTAGGCCGCGGTGCGGGCCGGGCAGCACTGGCGGGGGTGCTTCTGCTGACCGCAGAAGTAACAGTGGGGACCCCCAGGGAGCGCAGTGCGGCGGGCAGCGCAGGCAGAGTGCACGGGGGCGGCTGCTGGGGGGGCCGATTGCGGGGTTCACGAGGGGTAGGACGGGTGGGCCTGGGAGGCGGTTTGCGGGGTCCACGAGGGGTCGGACGGGTGGGCCGAGCGGCTAGCAGAGTAAGATCGCGCACTACGGGAGGCGGCCATCATGGAAATCGCCAGAGCATTTGCGGCCGCGAGGTCGGGGGCGGCCCCTTCCAGCAGTCGTTGCTGGATGGGGTCTGATGCAATGCCTGTAACAAAGGCATCACGCATGAGTAAGTCAGAGTGTTCCGTGTCTGTGAAAGCCCGGCTGTCGCAGTCTCGTACCAGAGGTATAAGGGCCCCCCAGAAGTCCTCAATCGACTCACCCAGCTGCTGGACGCGAGTAGAAGGTTGATGCCTCGCAAACAGGGTTTTTGCCGACTGTGCATAGTTCTCCTTGAGCAGTTCCATAGCTGCGGTGTAGTCGGTCGCATCTCGAATTAGCGGAAAGACACTGGAGCTAAGTCTGGAGTACAGGAGTTGCTTTTTCTGAGCCTCCGTCGGGGGAGGGTCCGCTGAAGAGATGTAGGCCTCAAAGACTGCAAGCCAGTGAACAAAGTCTTTTCTGGCGTGAAGCGACTGCGGATCCAGTTGCAGACGGTCAGGCTTGATTCTGATGTCCATGGTGAACGGAAAATCACACAGCAATAAATTGTAGCGCTAACAATTATACTCAAAGACGAGAGAGTAGTACAATAGAGGCTTTATTGCTGTGCGATGCTATTCCTCCATCTGCAACTGTAAACTAAGGTCTGAGTGACTCACACACATATTTATACACAAGCTCCCTGTGGGCGGAGCTAGCCGGCAGGGGCTTACCGGAGGAACCTGCATTACAGGTACAGCCATACATCCCCCTACTGCAAGTACACATAACTACAGAGGTTATATCACCACAGTCAATAAAATATATTTTTTCACATGAACTCAATGATTCTGTCTATTTGTAAAGGGGAGGGAAGGGAAGAGAGGGAAGGGGGGGAGGAATGTGTCAAAGATAATAAGCTCTGAAGCATTCTGATAAATTGTATTAGTTATCTGGTGAATGCAGGTCCTGGCAGCATTCTGTGAAATGTTACATATGTCACTAATGCTGTCGTGAGTGTGAGCAGTGCAGCAGTTCACGCTTGGCTTCAGGTCTTCAACATTTCACAAAGGCATCCATTGCTCCCTTGCTGAAGCACAGTCTCCTGGCACACATCTGCTCTGGTATCATTTTATATGATGTTCTTTGCCTGTACACTCTTAGGGTTGGGTAATTGATCCGCTTCCTCGCCAGGCGGTGATGATGCCTGTACTCTTGGATTGGACTCATCAGCCACGCAGGGACCCATAGAACCCGTGGCCAGTAACACTGGGTATCTTAGCTGGACAATCACTGCATTCTATCCATTATAGTTCCTTCAGTTCCGGGTTCGATTCCCGGCCATCGCAGTAACAAATTGGACTTGGGGCAGCATGGTAGCATTGTGGATAGCACAATTGCTTCACAGCTCCAGGGTCCCAGGTTCGATTCCGGCTTGGGTCACTGTCTGTGCGGAGTCTACACATCCTCCCCGTGTCTGCGTGGGTTTCCTTCGGGTGCTCCGGTTTCCTCCCACAGTCCAAAGATGTGCAGGTTAGGTGGATTGGCCATGATAAATTGCCCTTAGTGTCCATAATTGCCCTTAGTGTTGGGTGGGGTTACTGGGTTATGGGGATAGGGTGGAGGTGTTGACCTTGGGTCGTGTGCTCTTTCCAAGAGTCGGTGCAGACTCAATGGGCCGAATGGCCTCCTTCTGCACTGTAAATTCTATGATTCAATGGAATTAACATCCTCCTGACCAACCAAAGTTTAAAAAAATCCTTCTTTCACTTTCTGTGACTTCAAATTTACTTTATGCAGTAAAGTACCATTTTGTTTTAAATTTTTTAAATAAATTTGGCGGTACCCAATTCATTTTTTCCAATTAAGAGGCAATTTAGCAGGCCAATCCACCTACCCTGCACATCTTTGGGTTGTGGGGGTAAAACCCACACAAACAGCAGAGAATGTGAATAAAATACCATTTTAATGTAATTAACAGCCTCACAATAAATCAAAGTTTTAACAAAACAAAAAGATATCTTCCTTTCATTTTATTTGTATTTTAAACATGTTTATAAACACTAAACACTAATAACATAAAATATCAACCTGTCAAAAAAATGTCTCCAGATGTCTCCTTCCTCTGCTGGACTGAAAATTTTCAGTGTGAATAAAAAGGTGTCAAAACTCACCTAAAATCCGAGTAAGTGGCCCAAGTTAGTACCTGGATGTTTTATTCAACTGCTCCAACTTCAGACTGTCAAAAGAAAACTGGCTGGGAGTTTGAATGCTGCGCGTTCTAGCGTGCATGCCTCTGCGGCCACACCTCCGAGTCATCACGCTGTGCATGTGTGGCGCACCAGCAACTTAGGTCACTTGCTAGAGACTATGTTATGGGCCATTATATTTTATTGTGTGAAATTTGTAAGTTGAGGTAATTTTATGTCATTGTTCAGCTGATAAAATTTAAATGTTAACTGGTTTCAAAGTTTGCTATTTGCAAAATTATTTTTGTTAATAAATGTTTCTGATTAAACTTTACAAGCTTCTACAAATGTCTTACTGAAACAACAAAATATTTAATTGTGCAATAATATGAATAATTGTACTTTCTCCTCCTGTCTGTGTGGGTTTCCTCCAGATACTTTGGTTTCCTCCTACAGTCTAAAGATGTGCAGGTTAGGTGGATTTGCCTTGCTAAATTGTCCCTTAATGTCCAAAGGTTCAGTGGGGTTATGGGGATAGGGCGGGGGCGGGGGCCTGGGCAGGGTGCTCTTTTGGAGTGTCAGTGCAGACTCAATGGGCCGAATGGCTTTTTTCTGCACTGCAGTGATTCTATAAACACAAATCAAAGAAAATCAGACGTTACAAGGACAGTGAAAGCAAAAGACCCTGGGGCGCTTTTAAAATCTCATAACCATAATCTAAATTAAAATATTCAAACATTTTTAAGCATGCCACACATAAAGTTATATAATAATATAGTGCAGGTTTAAATAGCTTCACAGATTTAAAATAAATAACAAAACCTATGTTCACTTATAAATAATAATCACCTTTAATCATAAAATAAAATTAAAAATTATTTTAAAAGACCAATAAAAACAGGAATGCCTGTATAAAAGAAAGAGCAAAAGAAAACTGTTTAAAAAAGTTCTCCATTGCTCTGAAAAATTTGTCATGTTTTTCCCTGTTGTAGAATCACAGAATCCTTACAGTGCAGAAGGAGGTCATTCGGCCCATTGAGTCTGCACTGACCTTCCAAATAGCACCTTATCTATCCCTGTAACCCCACTAACTTTTGCCACTAAGGGGCAATTTAGCATGGCCAATCCATCTAGCTTGCACATCTTTGGGCTCTAGGAGGAAACCGGAGCATCCGGAGAAAACCCACGTAGGTACGGGGGGAACGTGCAGACTCCACACCGGGGCTGGAATTGAACCCTGGCACTGTGAGGCACATCTTTGGTCTGTGGGAGGAAGGCGGAGCAATTGGACGAAACCCAGGCAGACACGGGGAGAATGTGCAAACTGTACACGGACAATCACCCAAGGTCGGAATCGAACCCGGGTCCCTGCGGCTGTGTGGCAGTAGTGCTAACCACTGTGCCACTCTGCCGCACTTGTTGTCCATAAAGTCTTCAAAATAAACCTGCAATTTAACTGCCTGCCTTCAATGGACGTTCCTGTAGCTGCTGCATGAAAAGGGGTGTGGCTACATCAAAACTGTGCTGCACTGGAGCCAGCACAGGCTGTACCACCAGAGGTCCAAGGCTGCCGCTGAAACAAAAAGGTTTGCGCGATTTGTGAGCACAGGTAAGTGCGCAGTTTTCTCTTCCAGTATTGGCAGGCCACGGCTTTCCACAGATACTTGGAAGTTAACAGCCGTTAGAATCTCTTATAAAGGATGTGATAACTGCACATTTTGAAAAGAATGATAAAATTGGGCAGAGAAAACATGGATATATGAGAGGGAAATCATCTCTGACAAACATGGAATCCGGTATCTTTGGATTTTCAGTAGACTTTTGATAAGGTTCCACACAGAAGGTTAACAAATTAGAGTGCATGGGACTGGGGGAAATATATTAATATGGATTGAGAATTGATTAACAGAGAGAAAGCAGAGAACGGGAATAAATGGATCATTCTCAGGGCGACAGGCTGTTGCTCGGTCCACAGCTGTTCTCAATCTATATAAATGGATTGATGTGGGACCAATTGTAATATTTCCAGAAATAGGAAGACAAATGGTATGTTGGCTTTCATCATGAGGGGATTTGAGTGCAGGAATAAAGGGCCAGGATTCTCCATTTCAGAGAATATGTCCAACGCAGAATTTGTGGACTTTCACGACAGGAAAACTGGCACCACACCTGGACTGATTCCGCTACCATTAAGGGGCTAGCACAGGTGCCATGTGGAACACAATCAATTCTAATAACAATAATAATCTTTATTATTGTCACAGGTAGGCTTATATTAACAGTGCAATGAATTTACTGTGAAAATCCCCACTCTGGCGCCTGTTTGGGTACACAGAGGGAGAATTCAGAATGTCCAATTCACCTCACAAGCACGTTTTCGGGACTTGTGGGAGGAAACTGGAGCGCCCTGAGTAAGCCCACACGGACACGGAGAATGGGCCATGTGCATCGCAAACTGTTTGGCTTCTGGTATTGTTTTCATTTTCGGTCACTCCTGCTATTCACCAGCCTCGATTCGCTTGAACGTGAGTGTAACGCGGCCGGAAAATCGCGCACACAGAAACTTTTTTAGCACTAGGGAAATTAACTCAGAGATCGGGCTGCCATTTTGAAAGTTTCCCCGACCTCTAAGTGGGCCTTTGGGTCCCCCACAACCCCTACTCATGGACAATGTCACCCCCACACACTTGGGCACACATGGGCACTACCCCACACCCACCAAGTGAGGACAGACACGCTGCTATGGGATGCCTGGGCACCCACTCTTCAGGCCCTCCCAAGCGCACTCTCAGCACCCTTCCCTTCCAGGACCCCCACCCCTCAGCCCCCCAACATCCCGGTGGCCCCTACCTACCTGCCCTGCACACCCCCTCCCTTCAAACCCCACTTCCACCCACCTTTCATGGGAATGGCCCCGTCACCTTCTGATCCTTGCACTGCCACCCTGGCACCCAGGCAGTGCTGCAGTCAGCATGGCAGTGCCATTTGGGCACCTTAGTAGTGCCAGGGTGGTAGTCCCAAGGTGCCA
Organism: Scyliorhinus canicula; assembly: GCF_902713615.1. NCBI lineage: Eukaryota > Metazoa > Chordata > Chondrichthyes > Carcharhiniformes > Scyliorhinidae > Scyliorhinus > Scyliorhinus canicula. The sequence goes on from NC_052152.1 coordinate 161,680,422, forward strand.
GCTAGGCACTGCCAAGGTGGCCACGTTCCAGCGGGAGAGCCAGGAGGCCACCCTGCACTTACCCTGACCACCAATGGGTCTCTAATGACTCGGGAGATTCCCTGGGTGCCGGTCCGCCTGGTCCACGTTTGTGTGGAGCATTCTTAACTGAGGTTTAAGCCGACCGACTGGGATTTTCCTTTTTAAAATCTGGGTGTCCGTTTCTGGAACAGGGTCCATGGAGTTGGGATCCAAAGCTGAATCAGCGGCCAGTTTCCTGACCCAGAACTGAAAATAGGGGCCACGGATTCAGAACATTTATCCACATTTAACTTAACTATTATTTCTCTCGTCAAAAAGATAATTATTGTCGAGTCCCGCGTCATAACTTGCAGATTTGAGAACAATTGCAAAAATAAGGGCAGCACGGTAGGACAGTGGTTAGCGCAGTTGTTTCACAGCTCCAAGGTCCCAGGTTCGAATCCCAGCTTGGGTCACTATCTGTGTGGAGTCTGCATATTCTCTCCGTGTCTGCATGGGTTTCCCCTGGGTGCTCCGGTTTCCTCCCACAGTCCAAAGATGTGCAGGTTAGGTGGATTGGCCATGCTAAATTGCCCTCAGTGTCCAAAAAGCTGAGGTGGGGTTACTGGGTTACGGGGATAGGGTGGAGGTGTAGGCTTAGGTAGGGTGCTATTTCCAAGGGCCAGTGCAGACTCGATGGGACAAATGGCCTCCTTCTGAAACGTTAATTCTATGAAAAGCCTCTGCTAACTCTTTTTTAAATTTAGTGTACCCAATTTATTTTTTTACAATTAAGGGGCAATTTAGCGTGGCCAATCCACCTACTCTCCACATCTTCGGGTTATGGGGGTGAAACCCCCACAAACTTGGGGAGAATGGCAAACTCCATATGGACAGTGACCCAGAGCTGGGATCGAACCTGGGACCTTGGCGCCATGAGGCAGCAATGCTAACCAAGCCTCTGTTAACTCTTCTGACTTTTATTTAACAGCCTGCTCTGTTTTTCATCTCCCACTCCTTTCCATATTCCATGTAGCTTTCTTTCATATTGGAAACCTGAATAATTTCCCTTCATTTTAAATTGCAGTTTTCATTTGAATTTTCCAGGTATCACGTGCCCGAATCTTCCTGACTCTGGATCATCGGAGATGGTACGTATATTGGGAGATGTGGGTCAGAGCTGTATGTATGTTCTGCTACTATATCTGTGTGGGAATTTCCCATGAAGTGGGCTGATTACCTGCTGGCCATCGGCAAATATCTCTAACCCTGAGTTTAGGACTGGGAAACTTGGGCCAGACACATGCATCTTACCTGGATACTCACCAGGAAATGTTAGACAGTTTAAAACCTGGTCTAAATTTGGGGAACTCCTCAACCAAAACACCTCAACCACCCAACTATACCCAATTACTCAACTTCCTACCCTGACAAGTCAATTGCCTCCTAACCATTCAACTACCCCTGAACATTACATGATTAACCCCCATCCTGACCTAACTACCCATGAATGCTACCTGATTGCTATCTCGAACCACCTGACTATCCTCAACTCAATCCGATTAGTATCCAGACAACCGATTGCCCCTACTGACCACCCAAGTCATAAGAGCTCTGTTTCTTTCTCCACAGATGCCGCCAGACCTGTTGGGTTTTTCTAGCATATCCTGTTTTTATTAGTTTAGTGCTATACCAGTCTCATGTTCGAAGATTTCCCAATGCTGATCAATTGAGCTGTTTGGTAAATCTTCTGCGGTTTTCTCTTTAAAAAACATTGTTTGTTTTCAGAATGTTGATGATGCTGGCAAGAATGCAAAGCATAGCGAATCTAATCAGTTACAAAGCAAACATGCACCTGATTAATGTTTGGAGAAATGTTTAAAATTGTGCTTTTCGGTCTCTCTTTGAAACTTATGCAAATGTTGATAGATTTAACATTTAATAATTTTCATTTCAAACTATTTGTTCTGTGTACATCATTCGATTAGAAAGTAATGAATTTTAATGTTCAGCGGTTAGAAATTAGAACCCGTTTCTTGGCTCTGTTAGTTATATTAGCTGGTGATTGCTCATCCACATGAAAATCATATCCACATTTGTAGAATTAGTAGCAGAAACTCGATTAGCTTTCTGCAGCACAAGCGCCATGTGGATGGATAACTTCAATAAAATTTCAAATGCACTGCACTAAGTCATAGCAACTCAAGAATACCTACTTCTCCTGTGCTTAACCCGTACTTGGATATCCCAAGCAGAAAACAATACCAATCGCGTTCCTCTCAGATTTGTGATCTACTGGATTTTCTGTTGTGGGGAAACTTTATTCCTTCCTGGTAGTTAGCCATTCTGAAAAGCAAGTGGGTGAGCAGACGTTTTGCTGGTGTTTCAAATTTATAGTCAGGTGCCCCATTCTTCAGGCATAAGAGGTGTATAGCAGCATGTAGATGACTACTTGACTCCTCAGAAGCATCCCCATGCTTCCATACAATTTCTATTTGGATGGAGAACAAAAAGACTTTTCTGTGGTGAAGTGTTAAAGATGGGGTTGAAGGGAACCTCTGTACAATTGTCAATTCTGCATATGTGCAGGTGCTTACGGCTTTTATGGCAGCAACTGTGACATTATGTATAATGTCTAGCACATTAAGGGTTAATGTAATACTCTCACCAACCACTAGATGGAGCTGGGGAGCAGAACTATAAAAAAGAATGCCTCTCAGGCTTCTGGGAGAGTGTGTGAGGAGAGCGAGAGAGAATAGGAGCAGAGCAGAGAACAATTTAAGATAGATTGCATGAGACAGGTGTTAGTATAATGTAGATTGTCGTTCAGTTATAATATTGCTTGTTTTAAGAATAGTGATCGACTTGTAAAATGAGTAGTGCAATAAATTTAGCTTTGTTTATTAGACTTAGCTTTTTATGGTCTTTATGTACACCACAAAATCCATCCTGAGTAATATCAGCACAAAGAACACCACAGCAACGACTTTGAGCAGCCATTGTCCGAACTGTTCTACCACACGGTGACAAGAATTATGGTTTTACCCCTGCTCCAATTATTGTTCCTGGCCCAATTGATCAAGTAAAAATGAGCAGCGGGTGTCATTTTGATTAATTTTAGTCATCATATGTGAAAGTGCATTAAACCGTTCAATATAAAATAATGTAATATATCAAACATAATTATAGGGTAACTCACCTTCAGGAATTAGTTTTGCTTCATTATATCTGGCTTTCACTAACATTTTCATTTTTCAAATTAACACCTGATGAAATACAAGGGACCATAATCAGTTTTCATGGGTCCCATTCTCACTTTGATTTGGGTTGTTAATGATTCTCAACATTAAATTGGAAAGTGTGTGCAACAGATAAGAGTGTATAGTTTATTTAAAACTTTGCATCAACAGTTAATAAGTAGTGATATACCATCAATAACATTTGTCACATTCATTGACCCCTAAACAGTTCAACCCCAAAGCTATTAATCCGTGTCATTAGGCCAGTAGTTACAAATTACGTAAATGTTTTCTTTATGCAGGTGAAGTAGCGAGCCCCTTGAAGGGGTGAGGTTTCATAAGGTTGTGTGGCCCGATTAGCCAGTCGGTTCGGACAGCATGATCCCGGATTTGAGCATTGGTTTTCCCAGGCAGAATCGATCTTGGAGCTATAGAAGTCAGTGATATGTCCTAGCACTCTGTATCTAGTTAGTTATTCTAATAAATAATTTGTTGTTGTCCAAACCTGGTGGTCGGCAATCACTCAGATATCACTTCGATGGCAAGGATCACTGGAAGCATCTTGGAATCGCCGCGCAAAAGTGGATAAAGACCTTGGGCGGGATTCTCCGTTTTGCCGGTGCCCGGGGGTTTCCCGATGATGTGGGGCAATGGGAAACCCCATTGACCGGCTAGTGTAACGGAGAATCCCGCCGTATTCAATATTGTCGTATTCAATATTTTCCCCGCTTCTTGACTGTGATAGAGAAATTCAAACAGCATTCATTAGATAAGCAAAACTGAACTTTATTTACGAATTAGAACTGACTGCTAGCAGTATGGCTGAGATTTGAAGTCGGAAGGCAGTCAAATACAAACTGCTGAGTCCGTCCCAAGTCTGCGATATTACAGAAGAATAAGGCGATTTTTATACATTATAGGATCAAGATAACATGAATACAACTTGGTCAGGAATTTGATCGAAAGTAAAACATAAGTAATAATCATTACAATGGCGTCTCCTTGTTGCCCTTTCGGGGAATGGAGTTTCATATTATTATCTTGTCTTTGTTTTAAGAAAGGGACAAATTTGTTTACGAACAGGAAGAGACAGTTTTTCAGCTTGATATTTATTGAGACTGCTTCTAGGTTCATGACGAACAAGCATTATCTAGAATTTCAGAGTCACCCAGTTCTCAGGTCATGTTGACCTCGGCTGTATCTGTGTATTTTGTATCTGTGCCTTAGGTTTAAATTCAATTGTACCAAGAAGACTTGACTAGTTTTCCCATCATGCCATTATTTGCTTCACACAATACCGCAGGCAGGTCGGGCCAGAAAAGTGACGCGGCGGGGCGGAAAATCCAGCCCCTTGTGTTGAAATAAGTCAAATTAAGCCAGTCTACAACCAGTGAGTCACCAAAGCACCTCTTCATGGAAAATTAGAGGCGTTTGATTCTAACACCGAAGATTGGATTCAATATGCTGAAGTGTGCAGTACTTTATCCGGGCAAACAAAATAGGCGGAGAGTAGAAGATAAAAATCATACTACTTACAGCCTTGTGAAGCCCAAGCTTATAATTTAATCAGAAGTTTGACATGTCCAGCTGTCCCTGATACAAAAACAGTCACAGAGTTAGTAGATCTTGTGAAAGAGCATTACCATCTGAAGCCCTCAATAATTATGCAGTTATAAATTTGGTTCGACTACAAGAGCCCTTGGAGAAGTGATAGCAGCCTTTATGGGCAGGTTAAGGCAAATAGCAGAGCAGTGTGAATATGGACCTGCCTATAAGAGACTGCCTAATATGCGGGTAAATAGCATGGCGATACAGAAGAAATTGTTGCCAGAGTCTGAGATGACCCTGAAGAAGGTGCTGTAGATTTGGCTGGCTATGGAAAGTGCAGAAAAAGGCGCTCCAGAGCTTCAAAGCGTACAAGGTGGTGAAGTCCACCAGGTCTGGAGTGAAGCTGAGGGCGCAGGGTTTAATCAGCAGAGGAATGCAGAAAGTGAGAGAAAGCAGAAATATAAAAGATTCCGTCAGCAGCACAGGTGTAGTTAGAGTGTTGCAGATGTGGGGGGAGTCTTTTCCAGGAGAAGTGTCGATTTAAAGAAACTTGTATGTTTTGCCTGTGGTAGAAAAGGGCAGGTAAGGTGCAAGTGCAGTAATATGGAGGGCCTGTCCAGTGAAAGCAGGGTCAGCAAACCAGCTCCAATGCACAGCATGGAAAGTAACTCAACAAACGGACCAAACATCTTTAGATTTAGTAATATAATGGTGGGTAGAATAGACCCAATTACGATTTTTTTAGTGGCCAGTGGTTGTCCACTCAAGATGGAGGTAGACAGGACGAGGTTCCTCCACAGTAGCTGGAGATCAAACTTACCAATACTTCCAGGGAGGTGTTCAACCCTTGAAATAAAAGAACACTGCAGCCAGGCTGGCCACATGTACGAGTGAGGCTATCAGGATCGTGGATTAAACAATGATCCCTATGAGTTACAAGCAGCAATATGCCCAGCAACCCCTAATTGTAATTTCAGGCCTGGGATCAAGTTTGATACAGTGTGATCAGCTCCAAGCGAACAAGCCAAACTGGCTGGAAATTATATAGATAGATGAACGAAGTCTGCATGAAGTCCACAGGAAATGCCAAGAGGTATTCCGGGAAGAATTAGAGGGTTGAAATCCAGGATCCATATGTATCCTGAACCTAAGCTGAGGTTCTATAGGCCAGAGAAGTAGAGACAGAGTTGCGGCAATTTGAGGATTTGGGCATCATCAAGCCAGTAAAAATTTCTGAGTGGGCAGCACCCATTGTACCTGTCGTCAAACCTGACAAGACAATTTTATCTGCAGAGACTACAACTTGACGGTAAACCAGGTGAAACAAATTAGACAGGTACCCAATCCCCAAAATAGAGGACCTGTATGCAAAGTTGGCTGGGGCCCTAACATACACAAGTTTTGACATGAGCCATGCGTACAAGTAACCGGAACTGGATGATGCTTTGCAGAGAATTTGTCCCCATTAATACACACAAGGAGCTATATCGGTATACGTGATTACCAATAGGGGTCTCGTCGACTTGTGTCATTTTTCAATGTAATATCAAGAGTCTCTGCAAGATTTACGAAAAGTTCTTGTTCACTTAGACAGTGTATTGATAATGGGAGCCACAGTGGGGGAGCATTTATCCAACCTGGAGGAAGTTTTAAAAATATTCCAGAATGCTGGACTGCAGTTAAAGAGACATAAAAGTGTACCTTTCAAGCAAATGAGATGGCTTATCTAGGTTATAATGTGGATGCACAAGGGTTACATCCAATGTAAGATAAAGTAAGGGCTATTAAAGAAGCATCAGCCCCAAGGAATGCATCAGAGGTAAAATATTTTCTCAGAATGGTAACTTATTATGGGCAGTTCTTTCTTAACTTATCAACAATGCTGGTACCCCTCAATGCACTATTTTAAAAAAAATGTCAGAAATGGTCTGAGAAAACATCACAGGAGGAAGACCTTCACTCAATGTGTTTATTAACCCATTTTGATACTTCTAAAGAAATAATACTCATATAATAATAGAACAATGCCACACATGACCATTGGAGTAAATCCTACTGAGTTGATGATAGGTTGCTGGGTAAGAACCAGTTGAACCTGGTATTCCCAAATTTGGAGGGAGGTGGAGTCAAAGCAATGTGTTCAGAAGAAGAATCACGATGCATCAAGGCATTCAAAGTAGATGATCCAATGTTTGTCAAAGATTTTGGAACTGGACCAAAATGGGTCCCAGGTGTTGTGGTAGCCAGAATGCACCCTCTCGTCCCAGATGACCATAGGCTGCTTTCCGCTTTGTGGGGCAGCCGGCTGCAATTGTATCTGCCAGTAATGTGGCTGTTAGTCAGGAACGAATCAGGGACCCGGGTTCGATTCCCGGCTTGGGCCACTGTCTGTGTGGAGTCTGCAGGTTCTCCCCGTCTCTGCGTGGCCTTTCTCTGGGTGCTCTGGACTCCTTCCACAAGTCCTGAAATATGTGCTTGTTAGGTGAATTGGACATTCTGAATTCTCCCTCAGTGTACTCGAAAAAGCGCCGTGTTGTGGTGCACAGACAGTGACCCAAGCCAGGAACCGAACATGGGACCCTGGCGCTGTGAAGCAACAGTGCTAACCACTGTGCTACCATGCCACCCTTGTGACACTAACAACAGATTATTATTTTTTTTTATTCCTTTGCCCCTGTCTTTATATCATAAACGTTCATTACAATGCAGGCTAGTTTAAAGTGGAACTAAACATGTGGGCACCTTTGTTTAACACAAAACTGAACTGAAGTTTTTAACTCTTTCTTAGCACATAAATACAGAAACACAAATTAAGCTTAAACTTAAACTTTATTCCTAACACATAATAGACATGTTAAATTACTTAAACTATTTATTTCTTAACAAAACGTTTTTGGGGAGGGAGGAGGATGAGGATGGGTGCGTATGACCCACTCCCTGTCTCATCGTTCTCACTCACTCACACAGGCTCACATACAAAGATTCACGCATACTCACTCACACACCGACTTACTCACACACAGGCTTAATCACTCCGCCCCAAGGCTCAGGAAGTTGGACTTCCTACTGTGAGGCGTTATGAAGAGATGCACTTTCTCATTCTGCCCTGTCTGAGTATCTAGCCACCTCAGGTAGGCAGGGGGCCGAGCAATGTTGCAGTGACGAAGAAAGCCTCCACATCAGCTACATTATATATATTTTTAATTCATTCGTAGGATTTGGGAAGCCATTAATGCAGCTGTTAGCATTCATCCCTAATTACTGCTGTAATTATGGTGGTGAGCAACCTTCTTGAACCTTTATGGTCCATATGTTGCAGGTACACTCACAGCGCTGTCAGAGATGGAATTCCAGCAATTCTACACAGTAACAGTGAAGGAACAGTGCTATATTTCCAAATCCAAATGATGTGTGCCTTGGATAGGAACTTGGAGCTATTGGTGTTCCTTTGCGCACTCTGCCCTTGTGCTACTAGGCAGTTGAGGCTCCTGTTAAAGATGGTAAACACTGCAGCCACAGTGTGCCAGTGGTGTATACAATCACAGCCCAAGGTGTCAATTAAGTGGATTGCTTTGACTTGGATGGTGCAGAATTTCTTAAGTGTCTTTAAAGTTGCACTCACTCCATCTAGGCAAGGAGCGAACAATCTATCATACTCTTGATTCCTGCTCCATGTGGACTGGCTTTGGGGAATCAGGAAGTGAGTCACTCACTTTAGATTATGCAGCCTCTCATCTGCTCTTGTAGCCGCAGTATTTATGCAGCTGAGCTAGTAAAGTTTCTGATCAATGATGACCCCCAGGGATGATATTGGTAAGTTTCTTTTAACAAAGGTAATGCCATTGAATGTCATGGGGAGATGGTCTTCTGTTAGAGATTGTCATTATTCGACCGTGTATGACACTAATTTTATTTGCCACTTATCAACCCAAGCATGACTGTTGAACAGATCTTCCAGCATGTGGAGTTGTAAAGAGAACAGCACATCATGGTGTTCCACTTCTGGCCTTGTGAAGGTCATTTCTGAAGCAGCTGGAGATAATGAACAGCTTTTATAGTTCATTGCACGGTACCCATGAGTGGAATCATAACTGAGCTGACCCACTTGCAGTAGGGAGGCCTGCAGCTGGTTATTTGAAATGGGTTTTGCCTTGCCTCTTGAATTCAGCCGCAGCAGTGACATCCTGCCTCTGGGGTTCCCAATCAATCACAGGGGCAGCTGCGATACTTACCTGCACTCCCTCAATGAAAGCTCTCTGTTTAAAGGAACTCCCGAGGGGTCTGAATGGCTGCAGGAAAGCTTGCTTCTAAAGAATACTGAAGGCAAGTGTCTGGGCAGATGCAGGAAGACCGCACCCTCTCCTCCAGTTCTCTAACTCTCCTCTGGAGATTACTTTGGAGATGCTGAGGGCTGGAAGGGAAGCTCTCCTTCCTGTGAATGGGAGGAATAAGTCAGCCACCCAAATTAAATGGGCATGACTGGAAGTAGCGGAGATTGTGAGCCGGACCTGGATTCAGAGTCAGAAAAAAGTTTAATAACCTCATTAGTTCAGGAAAGGTTAGTGTTATAGCACTTTCAGATGGCACTCATCGCTCTCTAACTTCCCTAACATTCTCCTGAACATCAATCCTCTGACCAACACGCACTCCTTTTTCTCCAGGTAAGTCAACAAATCTCAATCTGAACAATCGTCCTTAGACTATTGGCATCCTGCATCCAATCCTTACAGTCACTCTCCTCAAATGTTCCCTGTTTCATCCTGTCGACACTTTCCACTACACACACTAGTGAGACTCTACTTTTTTCTCATTTCAGGAGAGAAGCACAACTCCAAGGAGAGACAGAGAATGGGGGGTGGACCTGCTGCTCGAGGCTCCTTGACTGCATTGAAGGAGGGGGAGGAGGATACCTTCCTGATGAGTGGCACACACACCAGGTATCAGTAATGGAGAGATAGAGGTGGTCCACAGAGCTGGAGACAGCATTAGATGTACAGTAACTTGGCACTTAACAGTCATTCACTCAATGCCAGCACTAACTTGTGTCTTTGACCTCCCGCACGCAGGTCGTTCAGAGGTGATGGAGGAGCTGCTGAGGGAGAAGACTGAGGAGTTCATATTGGAGAGTGAGCACACTAAAAATTTACAATTACATGACTCCTGTGCACCCTCCAATGCAGATACACATAACTCAATGCGTGTGGCATTAGTGATATCTAGGTTGTCACATGATGATGGCCAAACCACATGCGTGCAGGAACAGTTGCTGATGACATGGAGAGTAGTGGAGAGTTCCTGTCAGAGGGTGTAGGAAACTCTAAACTCTTGGGGCAGCATGGTGGCACAGTGATTAGCACTGCTGCCTCATGGCACTCAGGATCCAGGTTCAATCTCTGCCCTGGGTCACTGTCCATGTGGAGTTTGCACATTCTCCCTATGTTTGCGTGGGTCTCAACCCTACAACCCAAAGATGTGCAGGCAAGGTGAATTGGCCACATTAAATTGCCCCTTAATTGGAAAAGAAAATAATTGGGTACTCTAAATTTTAAATTTAAAAACCCCTCCAAATTCTACTCAGCTGGAAGTAGATGCTGAGCCTTGGAGGAATCCTTGAAAAGGGAACTTGTGCAGCAACAATGGGAAATATATGGGTTACTTACAGTATTTTTTGAAGTAGTGAGACTGGGGGATTCCATTTCTAGCTTGAGTACCATGTATCTCCAGCTTTTACCCTAATGTCCCTGGAAAGGAGTAGTCCTCGGATGATGAATCAAATACAGCCAGGCCATCAAGTGAATGCTGGTCTGGACCAATGGTCTGCAGAAGCTGGCTGCCACTTCACATGGAATGGAGGTCTGCCTCACCTTGTTGGCTCAATCCCTCACTTTAGTGCTGTCAACTGACTTTCCGGCTCTTGGTTAGCAAGGAAGTGCAGCTGGGCCATGAGAGGAAAGATGGAGAGAGGGCAAATGCAGGAAAGACTCTTCTCAAGGCCCTCCCATTCTCATCCTTTGCACTCACTGTCCCTCCAGTCAGAACCTCATGTGTTGCCTCTTTCCTATTTACAGAGTCTTCCCTTGCACAGGTACAGATCAGGCAGCTTTTGATGAGGTCCTCATGAGATCCGAAAAACAGAGAATGTGCCGATGGCCATTTCATCTGTCAGAGGAGGGGACTGAACAATCTGTCTCCAAACTGTTGAAACCAAACCGATAGCATCAGGTAGGAGTGATAGAAAGTGGGTGAGAAAGACTCAACGATTGTACCAAGGGATTCGTTTGTGTATGCATAGTAAAGTTTTTTTTAAATTTAGAGTCCCCAATTCATTTTTTCCAATTAAGGGGCAATGTAGCATGGCCAATCCACCCAGCTTGCACTTTTTTGGGTTGCGGGGGCATAACCCACGCATACACGGGGGGGGGGGGGGGGAATGTGCAAACTCCACATGGACAGTGACCCAAAGCCGGGATCGAACCTAGGACGTCAGCACTGTGAGGCCGCAGTGCTAACCCACTGCACCACCGTGCTGCCCCCTGCATAGCAAAATTAATGGTGCTATGTTAATGGTTATTTCAATGAGTGAAACACTTTGTTTGAGCTCCTCATTCTCCTGGTCGCTACTTTATTGCATTGACCCTGAACAGGAGCCTTCCGCTGAATGGAATAAACAGCAATTATGAAAGGAAAAGTTGGGTTAGAACTATCAATGTTATCTTCAAGTAACAGAAACTACTGCAGCAACTTAAGGTTGAATTTTCCAGCCTGTCAGATCCCACCGATGGTGACCACCCGCGGTGAATTCTCCACTGGCGCGGCCGACAAACAGCACAAGATGCTACAGATACCAGCGGGACCCACATTCTTGCTGTTGGCCAATGGTGACAGGAAAACACACAGCAGAGGGAGGCGGAAAATCCCACCCTAATTCTCAGCTTCTGGATGTGAACTCTGTCTTCTTCAGTTTGCTTGTAATTCATTGGTGGACTCAACAACTGTTATTGCTCAGCTTGGACTGATCTGTGTCCTTTTATATCTATAAACAGGCTTTACATTTGATTTCCCAACATCAGTTTGTTTTTGATTTCGTTTTAAACTGGGAAGCTCAGTTTCATTTCTAGATTTACCTTTTCTGCTTCCCTGTCATTTTCATTTTCAGTTCAGTTTCTGTTTTGGGATAGGATCTTCCTCAAAAAACGTAGATACCCTCACAACTATCAGATGGCCTCACACAAAATAATTAAGTAAAGGAAAGGTAAAGTCGCCATAGTTCCAGATGACCATAGGCTGCTTTCCCCTTTGAGGGGGAGAGCTGACTGGTGTTGATTTAACCTGAGGATCACCACACCTCAGGCGAGGGGCAAATCTGAAAAGGCGGGCCTTCATGAATAACCTCAGCTGGTAGGAGAATTGAACGCATGCTACTGGCGGTGCCCTGCATCACAAACTAGCTCCGGTTAAAGTATGCATGGTTGAGGCCATCATGGGCTTGTCTGGCAGTCAGGTGAGTAGCTTTAGGCACCATGGCCACCTCGTATGCCAACCATGTTGCACCTACCCCTTCCTGCAACTCCTCTCCTCTCTTTATGGCACAACAGAGCACCAATATTCTGGACACCCTTGATGGTGCATATAAAATGGTATTTACAGCTTTGTCAAGGCACCTGAACTGCATCTTGACCAATGTAAAATCTTATTGTATTGTGCTCATGTGACTCCAGTTATCTCTTTCCTCTGGTAAGATTCCATACAGCCATATCCTCAGAGAGTAGTCCTTCTCTCCAAAGAGCTAGCCTTTGACACTCTATGGAAGAATGAAAACATGTGAGAAATGTGACTAAAGCAGAATGGATAAATCATCACAACAACCTGGATAGCTAGAGCAGATATATAAGATAATCTTCCAGTGATATCTAACTAACTGAACACTGAGGAAATGGTATCGCTTGTAATTGATGAACAACCCAGATTGATTTGAGGGTGCCTTGGTGACCTGGGAAAACAAAGCATCAGTGACCTGGGAACACATTGAGAGATCCTGGAGTAGTCACCAGCTGATCCCTGGAAGGAGGTGAACAAATTCAGGGCAATGGTGAATTCTGGTTATTTCACCAGCTATTAAAGCAGGGCACCAACGTGTGGCAACCTGGTTCACTTGAAAGGAATCTTTCCTCCAGGAGGCTAGAGAAATCCACAAAGAAACTCTCAGCTTACTAGGGCACAGTTGCACTTTCATGTTGAGGAAGTTAATCCTCTGTAGTATGCGTTGAGCTATTGCCTCCTTTGAACTGCAGCCCTCTGTCTTGTGGAGTGATGGTTGCAGAGGAGGCTTGTGGAGCTGTTGGTCTGACTCCTGGCGTTGTTCCTCATCAGAAGTTCAAGTTACTGTGGCATAAGTTGCTCTTATGCTGCAGTGAAGGGTGACAACAAGGAAGTTAAGATGAAGTTCAGTACACTTCAAGAGGGTTAAAAGTACTTCCAAAAATTTGGAAATTACTCTCAAAGTAATAAATTCCCTCTATCAGTACAAATCCTGCAGGCCCAGACCTTTCACTAAGGCTCTCCACAAGCTTTACAATTTCACTCTTTAAAGGCTTCCCAGCGTGTGTGTGTCCTTGTTCAATGACTCCTCACTGTGCACTCGCCTTGTTGACCCTGGCGAGTTCCACATAGTTGGAGAAACCCATGTGCCAGCTGAACCATGACAGAATGCTGGGTTAAATTCACAGTTGATTGCCACTTTGAATATTGAAATTACCAGATAGCTGCACCAATGTTCTCTTTCCTTTTCGACAAATCAGTCACTTTTTGGGCCTTTAGTCTCCCTACCTCCCCTTGTCAGTTACAAATTCTGTCACTGTTACAATTTTGTTAGTATTTGTACAAATGTTGAACCAGTGATGGATGTGTTGAAGTTGATACCAAATGTAATAAAACGTGGAGCCTTGTATAAACAAGCTCGCAGAATTGACAAAATACTAGGCACTCATATTAACATCATGGCTTAACAAATTGGCTTGTCAGAAGAGAAAAAAATGAACATATTATTCCCATTTCCATTGAGTATTAATTTGAAAAATTGATTGAGTTACTGAGGAAATCAGGATAAATACAAGTTCCGAACTTGTCTGACAACGTAAGCTAATTCCAGCACCTTTTATGAGGTATCTTCCCAAAAGATCCCTTGTCTCTACAAACCAATTTCCATAGGAAACAAATAAAATTACATGGCCTAAAAGCACGCTTCACAGAAAGCGGATACTAATTAATGTATTCATACACAGTGTTAATTACAACCTCAATTTACTTCAAATGCAAATTTTCTAAACAAAATGTTAATCAACCAAAAGCAAGTCCTCTAATTGGAAATCAAATAGCGATATTACTTCAAAACTTATTGACACAAAATTATTGATAATAAGTACACAATTATTGGACTTATGAAACTGCCCAGGTCAGTCATTATATAACCCTAAAATCTTTTGAAAAGTTGAAAGGTGTAAATAAATGTCAAACAATGCTCTTTAACAAGCACTGATATTTTTGAAATTTACAGTGAAAACAATCAGAGAGAACAGCTGGCTGAGAAACAGTTAAAGGCAAATTATTCAAATCTTTCCTCAGAAGAAGCCCCTCTGAGTATAAGGCTTTGCTGGCTTCATTAACGCAGGCTGAAAGTCAACTGCAGCAAATTAATGAAGTGATAACTTAAATTTATCTAAGTATTAGAAAGCAATAACTAGGAAGAAGTATGTTTATCAAGTAAAATATTAAAGGATCAAATAAAAAATTAGAAAACTGCCAGAATTAGGAAAATTGTACTTAGTAAGGTACCAAAGCAAATAAACATACACAAGGAAAATTCCTTATTACAATTTTTGTTGAGACTGGCAGCATGATTCAACTTATTAAGGATCCATCTTATTGGAATTCTGGTTCTTTCACTAGCTATTAAGGCAGTTGCCTCTGGGACCAATAAAAATAACTTATAAACAAACGGGTCAAACAGCAACATTTATATTAATGAGGTTCCACTCCAGAAATCTATTACTTTGCATTTAAGACAGACTGTTACCAATTATGTTATTTTTAGCTCTTTGGTAGATCTAAAATATATGACTGATAACTTTCACACACATTTTGGTTGGACAATCATACCATAGGACATAATTACAGAATGTAGTTAGTTACATTCTCCAACCAATTATCAATTCTTCAGAGTGCATGAAGACAGATTTGAGATTTAAGCAAATGTATTGCACACTTATTTTATAAGCAATTGGATTCAATGAATGATTTTGTTCCCGAGTGGCACATGAAAACAGAGCTTCTGGCTCAATGGCTGGGCCGCTACCCACTGAAACACAAGGGACGGGATTACTGTTGTTTGTTAAAAATGGAAGCAGGTCCCTTGCCCTCTGAGATGGAGGAAGGAGGTCAACACCCCTCTCCACCGAGTGTAAGAGAGTCCATGAGGACAGAGCCTGCTGGGCAGCTCCAGGCTGAGTGAGAGGTCAAGGGGGTGATTTGAGAGCTTCCGGGATGGGGGTCAGGGCTGGTGTTTGTGATCCTCAAGCCCCGCTGCCTGTGATGTATCAGGAGCTATGTGAGTCCAGCTGATTGTAGCATGGTGGTGTGGTGCGCCTGTGGGTTCGGGGCACATGAGATGGGGGGAGAGTTTGATGAGAGTGAAGGAGGCGGGCCTAATGGGCTGGATGTCATACATAGAAAATGAATAGAGTGGCTGTTGGAGAATCTTAAGCGTAAAGCCCTGACAGAAATGAAATCTCAGAGTTATGCAGCCTGACTAAGAAGGGTGCCTATTCGCCTTGCTTATCTCTGAAGCAGAAAGCAATTGTACCCTCGAACAGGATGAGAGGGCTGAGGGATCTGGCACTTTAGCTGGTTTGTCAGAGGTACAGGGGGGCAATTGACTGCACTCATGGCACTCCACTCAACCCATGGTATCAGGGAGTCCCATTAATCAACAGGGAGGGGTTCCACTCCCTTAATGTCCAGCTGGTGTGTGACCACTAGATGAAGTGCCTGTACATGCATGTTTGCCAGGGAACGTGCATGATAGCATTATCATTAGGCAATTTCAAATCCCTGGAAATTTCCCAGGCTGCATGGATGGATTTTTGTTTACAAAAGTTATCTGCTGAGGTCTTGTCTGATGACACCAGTGCGGATGCCTGAAATGGAAGCAGAGGCCTATTACAATGAGGCTCACAGTGTCCCTGGTCTGTGATAGAGCAGAGTATCATGCCCCTCAAAATGCATTCCCATTGCATCAACAGGTCTGGTGGGACCCTTCAGTACAGTTTCCAGAGGGTCTTCACATTGTGGTGGTCAACTGTGCGCTACATAACCTGGCTCAGTGACGGAGCAACACCCTTACAGATGAAGACCTGGAGGTGTGGAATGTCTCCTCGGATGAGGAGGAAGTTTGGAGGGAGTGGAGGAAGAGGCTGAGGAAGGGTCGGAGAATGGAGGCCAGCTGGAGGCAAGGGTTCGCATGGACAGGAGGACCAGGGATGTCCTCATTGCTTCCTGCTATAGGACCAGCATGTTGTCTGACAGCTCAATGAGCACTCCCCATAAAGTCCTGGATCCTCCGCGACCATGGGAAGACCATTGTGTGAAACCTTAGTAATCGGTGTGCTGGGCCTGGGGAATCCTTGTGCCTGCTGATCAGTCAATGCAGAAGGAGGATAATGATTCGCAGTGAGGAAAGCGGTGATACTCCCCAGCTATTGCTTATGTCTGACTCCTGTCTGTCTGTTGTCAGCATGCTGACTCCCAGCTCATGTGTAAGTGTGGTTTGACCTGAGATACATTTGTTGCTTAGCATTAGAGGGGGATTAGGGGAAAGGGTCTATGGCATTAAGGTACTGAAGAACAAACGTTTTTAATAAGGTGACATGTGCATTTTTAACATTTAATAAAGACGATCTGTGCCTAACTTCACCCGTGCCTACTCTGTGCCCCTACAATTCCTTAGCCTGGTGAACTCCCCCTCCCCTATGTCTCAGTGCATTACCAGGATGCACACCGGAGGTGGAGATGGCCGGTTGCCTTCCACTCCCTGAGATGCCTTTGGCAGGTCTCCTCTGGAGTTCCAGAATCCAGAGGGTTCTGACCTACTCTCAAGTATCGCTGGTATTGTTGTGTCACCCTGTTCTGCACAATGCTCTTGAGTTGAGCCAGTCTCAGGAAAGGGAGTTATAGATGTGCTGACCACTCCCGAGCTGTTCTGGGTGGAAGGCCCTGCGGTGTGCTCCAACACACCGCGGGTGCTCGTGCCTGGGTCATTCCCAGGATGGAGGGGCAGCTGGAGTGAGCTCCAGAAGCCTTAACATAATCTGGTGCTGCCAGTGCTGGAGGCCCGCCATTATCTGCAGCATGCAGATGAACCCCTCAAGCATGGCCCTCAGGGTCTGAGCCATGCATCAGAATTCTCCAATCATGGATCTGGCTTCTTGCCCCCAAGCTTTCCACTGCAGACTCCACTTTTGTAGTGTTGGCCTGGGTGCCACTCATCGCCAGCAACATTTCTTGCGATTGAAGGCTTTGGGACTCTCTATTCAGCCTTGCAGTTGCAGGATTGTCGCTGACAACCACTCTTGATATTCCCAGCTCTGGCTTTGCATCTCCAGCAGCTGAGGGATGAACGACTCCAGAGACACAGAACCTGGCTGGGGCACAGCTGAGCCCTGTGACCCAGCAGACCTCCACCTGGCCAATCCCTGGGATGTTCCTGCCTCCATCTCATATTCATCAGAAGTAGTGTGGTTCTCACCAGATAGTGACCCAGAAGCCTGTCTGCTACAATCGCCCACCAAGGTGTGTGTCTTTGTGATGGTGGATGGTGTGGGCGATAGCTTTGACACTTTATCAGTGTCCACCTCTAAGATTTCCTCAGAGGTGATGTTGATGGTCAGCGATGGAGCACTGCTGTAAGACACTTTGGGTGAAGTTTCTGCAAGGCAAGTATCATGGTTTAGTATCATACAGATTTACCGTGTAGAAGGCCGATTGAGTCTACACCGGCCCCTGAAAGAGCACCCTACCTAAGCCCACACCTCCACCCCATCCACGCAACCCAGCAAACCTACCCAACTTTTGGACACTACAGGGCGTGACCAATCCACCTAACCCACACATCTTTGGACTGTGGGAGGAAACCGGAGCACCCGGAGGAAACCCACGCATACACGGGGAGAACGTGCAGATTCTGCACAGACAATGGCCCAAGCCAGAAATCGTACCTGTGTCCCTGGTGCTGTGAAGCAACAGTGCTAACCACTGAGCTCTCATGTTGTTTTAGTATATAGACTGGCCAATGGTTTGGACTACAAAGACCGCACTTGAGCCCATTCATCTGGATGGAGGTGCTGTGGCTCCTCACTTTTCTCTTGCAGGCCCACCTCACTCTCACACAGGCCTGTCCAGCACCCCCCGCTGCTAGCTCTATTGCCCTCTCTCGTAGAATTAGGATCCTCAGCTCACACATCCCACTGCCTGGGTTTTCTCTCTCTCAGTGGTTGTGCTGACCTTCTCCTACAGGCACACAGAAGGGGATAATGTGAACTGGATTCCTGGCTGGTCAGAGGTTGCTGACAACTGGCATGTTTGAGTATTGCACCTAAGCAGGGAGGGGTTTGGATGCAAAGTTCCAGGGGGGTTTGAAGATGCTGCAAGAAGGTCAGGTGCTGTGTAGCTGCAAGGTGCCAGCTTATGGGTTGCAGGTGACATTCCGCGAGTGATGATTGAGTGATTGAGATCCAAAAGGAGACAGGGGGCACTTATCTTTTCTGATTGTAGTAAGTCATTCATCTTTACTCTATATTGCACACATGTCCTCCTGGTCAGGCTGTTGACACTGACCAGTTCTGCCACCATCTCCCAGGAGGATTTGTTACCTTGCTAGAGGGCCTCATGCCAGCCCGAAGGCATATTGTGGCCTGTCTCTCCTCCACGGCATCCAGCAAATGGTTGAGAGTCCCTCTTGTAAATTTAGGAGCTGATTTCCTTGCTGCCATCATTCTGGCTTGAATCAGATCAAGTGTTGTGAAGCCATTTTATTGCAGCTTCCCCCTTTATTGAGATGCTGAATTGACCCCAGCGGGGCAATGGGCAAAGATGCTTTGTGTCTCAGGCACAGGGGATGGGATTCTCCAGTCCTCCAGCCATATTTTCCGGCATGGCGTGCCTCCACTGGCTGCGGGACGGAGAATGTGGGGCAGGATTCTCCAATAATGGGGCTATGTCCCCACGCCCGTGAGAAAACGGGTACGAACCACACCGGACATTTTTCTTGAAAGTCCGTGAGTGATTCTCCATTTTTAAGGGGGCTAGCAGGGCCCTGGGGTGCTCCACACAGCTCTGGCTGCCGATACGGGGCCCTGCACTTTCGGCCGGGGAATCGTGGGAAGGCATCGGACCCGATTGTGGGTCCGATGCCCCATTCCCCACCCCTACACCGGGCGCGATTGCGGCGCTGAGAATCCCAACCGTGGTTTCCCTCTGTGGCCGTCAGGAAATCCGCAGGCGCGTGAGTGCCCAACCAGCGGACCAGAGAATTCTGCTGATGGAATATTCCGCTGAGTGTCTTTCGCGTGGGAAAATATTTTCAAAGTGCCTGCAGATTGCGATCCGGATCACAACGCCCGGGCCAACGGGAATCGTGCCGATTTTCTCACTGAAAATTATACTTTTGTCATTTTTTTGGGAAAATGCCCAGTTCTTCAATCCCAGCAGCACCATCGGGAACAGTGGCCACTGCTGGGACTGCACACAACCTGGAGAAGCAGCACAGACCCTCGGGATCAGCTCAATGGGATTGGGGTCTCGGAGGTTTTTCAAGCAAGTCCCAGCAAATTGAGAGGGGGTGGTTGTTGGTGAGAGCAGGGGCCGGGCGGTGTGGGGGGAGCACAACATCTCCAATTAAGAGGGCTCCCAAAAGCTCCCCTAGGGAGCTTCCTGGGTCCACCAGACTGTTGCCCACATGGCAGAAGGCCACAGTAGCACAGTGGATAGCACAGTTGCTTCACAGATCCAGGGTCCCAGATTTGATTCCGGCTTTGGTCATTGTCTGTGCGGAGTCTGCACGTTCTCCCCGTGTCTGCATGGGTTTTCTCCGGGTGCTCCGGTTTCCTCCTAAAGTCCAAAGATGTGCAGGCTAGGTGGATGGGCCGTGATAAATTGCCCTGAGTGTCCAACAAGATTAGATGGGGATACTGGGTTACAGTGGAGGTGTGAGCTTAAGTGGGGTGCTCTTTCCAATGGCCAATGCAGACTCGATGGGCCGAATGGCCTCCTTCTGCAATGTGAATTCTATGATTCTGTGATTCTACCTACCATTGCTAAAATTCCAATAGCAGCAGGCAGAGGCACACAAGTGGCTACTCTCGGAAGGAAGGCTGACCACCACCTTCTCCACCACTGGCAACATGTCCTGGCAGTGGGAATGTGACAGGCACACCACCCTCTTCTTTACCCCAATATTGTCTGGCCCCTCCTCTCCTTTCCATTTCCACAACTACTGGCCCAGTAAAATGTTGGCCAAACTTTATAAGCCAGGGCTCAGATTCCCTGCTATATTGATCACTTTGGATAATGCTAAAGAATGTGGGCAAATAGATTATCAATCAACTGGACGATTTCTCACTGGAACCAAACTTCATGAATATAAAATATAGTATTTTCAGCCATCTTAACTTTATATGGAATTAACTTTACTTTGGTTGAATAAACTCATATTTTACATACACTGTAACATTTAAAGATACTAATGAGGACAGGTTCAATACACACCATTGATACAGGTACCAAAGAGAGAACACGACCCATGACTTCTCCTGAAGTCCTTCACCCATAAGTTCAATAGAAAATCATCCTACTTAAAAGAACTATTTATTCTTTTCATATTTTCTCCACTGCAAACTGTTTTTTTGGGGGGAAATCCGGTAGTTTTCTTTTCTCAAGGGTGAAGTTGAACAGTTCTCGACTACATTTGAAATCCTCAACTGGATCTAAATCTCTGAAAATTCATAATATTTTACAATTTGGTTTGGGCAGAGCTGCCAGAGCAAATTAACACTATCATCAATTAAAGCAATTAATCAAATCAATTAATCTCCTCCTCCACCGCCAAGTGTGGATACTCAGAATTCTCTGTTGGGCTATCCGCAGGCATTCTGGGAGCAACATCTCATTCTTCTGTGTATGGCTATTCTCAACATTTGTTATTGTTATAATTCTCAGTGCATGTGGCTTCGTGCAAATCTTGATCTATTATGAAAATGAAATGAAGTGAAAATTGCTTATTGTCACGAGTAGGCTTCAAATGAAGTTACTGTGAAAAGCCCCTAGTTGCCACATTCCGGCACCTGTCCAGGGAGGCTGTTACAGGAATTGAACCGTGCTGCTGGCCTGCCACGGTCTGCTTTCAAAGCCAGCGATTAGCCCTGTGAGCTAAACAGCCTCCATATTGTTGCCTCCATATTGTTGTCATGGTATGCACATTTAATTTAGCAAATGCTAAAAAGGCAGCTTAATCGTATTGACTTCTGTGTGCACTGCAAATTTTAAAAATCATCACAACTTTATCCAGCAACACTTCCAATAATACACAGAAATGTGACTTAAAACTTCATTAGATGTCTCATGACATTAAATCGACTTCACAACTCAAAAACAGACCATGTAGCCCACAAAGTCTATGTTAGTCTCTACGCTCCACATGAGCTTCCTCCCAGCCTTCCTCATAAACCACATCAACATATCCGGCTGAGGGTCCAAGCAACATAAATATCTGAAATTTACAGCATTATTTCAGTCAACTGAATCCATAAAGCAAATAACAAAGCAACGTGCTGTTTTTGGTTAAATAAAATAAACAATTTATTTCTGTCTTTAACTTATGCAGGAACCCAGACTCTTGGGTTACAGTTTAAATTGCATTTATTATAGAAGACAACACTAAATTTACCAATAAGAATTCAACCCTCCTCACTTTTTTGTTTCAATCATTGCATGTCTGTTGTAAGTAAATACATAGATAGTGAAATATAGAAAAGCATTTTCTTGTAAGTAAAAATAGAATAAATGTTGATTCCAGATTGATCTATTTGGTTCCAAAGGACTGGCAATAGTAGATATTAGTATTATTCATTTCTGATATGTTTTCATTTGATGCAGTCCAGATGACAAGTTAATAACTATCACAATTCCAGAATTGTCAGGTATAATGGAAAATAAATTGTTTCGGCCCATTTTCGGTTGTGGGGATCACAATCCATGGTCTCCTCTCGCCCAGTCCTGTCAAGGCAGGCAACATTAAATCTTCATCAAGAACCACATAAAAAGGAGGCACCCATAAGGGTTGTTTTGTGTGCATTAATGGAAGTGTTGTGAAGGATTTATTTTGTGCTGGTTTTTATTTCAAAGCTTTTACCAAGAGGAAGCTATGATAGGACACAGCAGATAGATTGAAAAGTGGGGAATTGTAGATGAACTGAAATGTTGAGAAGAGATTTTTGGGGAACTGCCATCTCTGAATGCCAAGGGCTTGCTCCTGGATGTTCCTAGTTGCTGTGCAGGTCCCATTATGGATGTGTGTTTAGGTGGTAGATGGGAGTTATTAGCCAGGTGTGGAATGGATTTCCCCTGTCACCCGGCAGCCAGCCTCTCATTCATCATGGTCGCGCAAAGATAGCGGCTGAGTGCCACAGAATAAAGGCATTGTGGCTTCCATCAGTATCGCAGGCATTGGCCGAGAAGATCTTCTGGTCATGGCTACACACCAGCTGAACATTGATAGAGTGCCAACTTTGCACATACAGAACATCCCTTCGTAAGCACGTGGAGTCACATGCATGTAGTCAGTTTGAGCACTGCATGATTGGGAATCCAGCAAATCTGATCTCTCTTACTGCTTCTCTCTAGTTATTGAGAAGATGACGAAGTCCCCTCTCCTTTTGTGCAGGGTGTTCATGGAGCAATGGGTGGCAAATGGTGAGATGTTACTGACATCGCCCACTCCTGCCTGGAATGATCCCCTGGTGAAGAAAGTTAGGGGGCGGGATTCTCTCAGCCCAGGGCCGGGCCGGGGAAACCCAGCGACCGGCGTGAATCGCGTCACGCCATCCCGCCACGCCATCCCGCCACGCTGTCCCGGCGCTGGAACACGATTCTCCACAGAGCAGAGAATCGGCGCCATTGGCACCGGCGTGTTCAGCGCTCTGCCAGTCAGGGCCACTCTACACCCCCCCCCCCCCCCCCCCCCCCCACCCCTTCAATTCTCGGCCCGGGATGGGCCCAGCATCCTTCGCAAAAGACCCGAGTCCTGCCGATGTCGTTCACACCTGCTCTCAACCGGCGGGACCTTGGCATGAAACGGTCCGGGAGGGCCGTTTGGGGGGGGGGAGGCCTCCGTTGTGGCCGGCCCACTGATCGTCAGGCCGGCCTCTCGGGCTGGGGGCCTCCTTTCTACCGCGCTGGCCCCTTTAGCCCGCCGCCATGTTGCATTGGGTCCGGCGCGGAGAAAGGAGCCACTGCGCACGCAAGCATTGGCGCCGGTGCCACTGCGCATGCACAGACCCCGCGGTGCCCATTTGACACCAAGATCAGCAGCTGGAGCGGTGTGGGCTGCCCCAGTGCCATGCTGGCCCCCTGTAGGGCCAAGAATTGCTGATCCTGAGGCCATGTTGACGCCGTCGAGAAAGGCTATGGCGTTTCCGACGACGTCAACACTTAGCCTCAGGATCAGAGAATCCCGCCCAGGGTGACAGTGATCTTGGCAGACACTATCAGCACCATCCTTTCTCTGCCGTGCAGCTTCAGGTCAGCCTGCAGGAAGTGACACAGTCAGAGACCACTTCCTTGTTGAAACACCATTACTACAGACACTCTTCTAGTTGACTAGAAGTAGCAGAAGTGTTTCCGAAATACCCTGGGTGGGTAGGGCCAATTATTGAGAGGTCAGGGTAGAAAGCTCCTCTGGGTTATCAAGAGCATAAACCACACCCTTTAAAATCCAAAATGTTAGCAAAACTCCTCCAAGGACTGACGGTACTTCCACAAACTCTGCATAGGCCAAAACAAGTCAAAGGGATCCCATCTGGAAATTGGATGGTGCTCCTTTTAGCTAGCACTGTTGGGGAAGTGCCTTGTGCAGCTGAATAATAGAACAGTACAGCACAGAACAGGCCCTTCGGCCCTCAATGTTGTGCCGAGCCATGATCACCCTACTCAAACCCACGTATCCACCCTATACCCGTAACCCAACAACCCCCCCTTTAACCTTACTTTTTAGGACACTACGGGCAATTTAGCATGGCCAATCCACCTAACCCGCACATCTTTGGACTGTGGGAGGAAACCGGAGCACCTGGAGGAAACCCACGCACACACGGGGAGGATGTGCAGACTCCGCACAGACAGTGACCCAGCCGGGAATCGAACCTAAGACCCTGGAGCTGTGAAGCATTTATGCTAACCACCATGCTACCGTGCTGCCCCAATCTGAACTGGAGTGAATATGTGAGGGCATTAATTGGCCTTGTGTAGTTGAAAGTGGCAGATTGCGTATCAAATCAGCATCAGAGGTAGTTTGACATCCTGCCCATTCTGTCAGCCAGGGCACATCATGCCCGGAAGCATTTCCAGCCATTATTATTGCACTATGGGGCTTCCACAGTGTTGATAGTGGTGGCAGTGTAGAGCCCAACTAAATTGCAATTGCATGTAAATGAACAACATTCATACTCCAGTTCCATGCGCTGCAGTTTTCTGTTGAAACCTTGAAGCAAACATGAGATGTGACCTTTATAGATGCAAAGCACTTTTCAAAAAATGTGTTCAGGAGTGATCTTTCTGCTTGTCAGGCATTACTTTATTGTTGACACTATCCTCTGGTAACACATAGATGTTCTCGTCTTGGAAGCACAATTCACAGCTTGCGGGATGTTATGCTGCCCAATCATTATCACGATGATACTTTAGCACCTTGACAAGTAGAAAATGAACTTCTCAGTTTTAAAAAAAGATGGGTAGGTGGTAATGTAAATGAGCTACTTAGAAACTGACAAGCAGACGCACAGAAAACACAAAAGGCTTTTACTTGCGAGCTGGCCTTTATCATTGAGGAGCTATTATTGAGAGAAGTGTCTGTCTTTGGCACAGCAGCACGCCAGTCACCAAGAATCAGGCCTGGGGGG
This sequence comes from Scyliorhinus canicula, assembly GCF_902713615.1. Classification (NCBI taxonomy): domain Eukaryota; kingdom Metazoa; phylum Chordata; class Chondrichthyes; order Carcharhiniformes; family Scyliorhinidae; genus Scyliorhinus; species Scyliorhinus canicula. The sequence continues at coordinate 161,705,431 of NC_052152.1, forward strand.
AATGTAACTATGCGCTTGAATAATATAAGAGATACATCTTGGTCAACAGAAGAGCTACAAAGAGACAGGGAGGTTAGGTAGATCAGAAATGTAATTCAATGGAAAATTTCCAGTTCGGGATTTATAGAATCTTAACAGCGCAGGAAATAAAGTTATTTAATCCCTCATCACTGAGTTGATTCTGACAAAATTATCTGCGCTTTCTCTTTTAAAAGGTATTTGGGATTCCACTTCTACTTACCCACATCTTTATCCTTACAACACTCTGTATGAATAAATTCTAACCTTTCCCTTCTTTTCTGTCAGTGAGAATCTTAAATTCCTGCTTCTTGTTAGTGATTGATAAGTGCAAATAATATTTCATTATTTACCTTATTAAAACCTTTCATACTTCTGAATATTTCAATTAGATCACCTCTTAACTGTCTTCAATCTAAGGAACTTGGGTTAGGTTAGGTGGATTGTCCATGCTAAATTGCTCCTCAGTGTCCAAAGTGTAGATGGGATTACAGGGTTTCAGGGATAGGGCGGGAGAGTGGGTCTAGGTACGGAGCTCATTCGGAGAGTTGGTGCAGACTCAATGGGCTGAATGGCCTACTTCTGCACTGCTGGGATTCTGTAATGAATAGACTCCAAATTCCACTTGCGTCTCCTCATAACTAAGTTTCATATCGCTGATATGGGATTGGATTCTCTATTCAGGAGTCCATGGGCGGGATTTTAAATTTCTGACACGAAGGGCAGGATTCACCATCGGCCGACGCCGAAATCGCGAAATGCGATTGGACGAAGAATAGCCTTCAATGGCAAAATCACGGTAGGCGCCGGTTTGATGCCAAATCAGGATCCTCCAGCACCCCGACAATGGCATAAATGTACCATTGGCATACCATTAGCGGGCCTGACCCTCTATCCTCCGGAGCCTCTGCGATTTACCGCGACCGATGGGCCGCGTTCCGACATGCAAACATTGTTTACTATACGTGTGTTCCAGATTGCATTGACGCCTCTGTCGAGGTGACAGAGAATTGCGTTGGTTGGTATTCTCCTCCCAATCGGATTTCGCGATTTTGGCATCAGCCAACGGAGAATCTGTCCCATGTTCTCCCGCCAGAGTTGAATCACTTCTGTTTCACTCTGCAACTCGGAACAGCCCAATAGCGAGGTCCGGCGCCTGGCTAATTTCCCACCCGCAATGCAAATCCTGCCCCCCCACCCCTCCCGTCGAGTAGGGGCATCCACCCACCCACCACAAGAATTGCTGGGTCACCCCCGATACAGAACGTGCACATGAGGGTGACACAACACCTTACCAGCCTCTCCATCAGGTCCCGCATCGGAGACCTCCACCAGAGATCACCAACCAGAGCCCCCACCAAGGACATCTATTGGGGACCCCTACCAGAGAACCTCATCAAAGAACCTGACCAGAGACCCCATCAGATGCCCCCGCCAGAGACCCCAACCAGAAACCCGATCAGAGACCCAAACCAGAGGCCCCACCAGAGAACCCCCCCACCAAAAAAAAACAATGGCAGAGAATTTCAGAGAAGCCCCACCTAACAGGGAACCGCCATAACAAGGAACCCCCTCCCATTGCAGAGAAGCCCCCAATAGTAGAGAACCCCCCTATAGCAGAGAACCCACCATAACATGGACCCCCATATCAGGGGAAACCCAATAGCAGAGGACCTCCACTCCATAGCAGAGAACCCCCCCCCCCCCCCCCCCCCATAGCAGAGAATCTCTCGCCCCGCCCCCCACAGCAGAGAACTCTCCCACCATCAGTCACTCCCTGGAAGCTAAAGAACAGTCCTGGCAGAAACAGTGAAAAAGCACTGCTTTTTCACTCACCTGTGCCTTACAGATGTCTAGAAGGCAACAGTTGTAACTTAATAGAAAGCCAAAATCACGTCACATGGCTTTAAACCTCCTCAGATCCTTTGATTGGCAAGGCGTCTATTCATTTCAAAGAGAAATAGCTTTTAGTGTGAATGTGTCTCTAATTCACTTGTCTCTCAGTCCGGAAGAAACGGTCTCGAACACGTTCGTACTTTAGAATATTCTTTATTGCGATCGGGGCCGCTCTCTAGGTATTCCGAAGAAACACCTCTGAGAGTGCCAAAGTTTTGCTCAAAACATCCTGTCTTTATATGTTTTTTAAGGGGCTGTCCCTTACATTCACTTGAGCTTGCCCCCATTACAAAGCATAGCTTGTTTTTGCCATAGTTTCGATACATGATTTTACAGACTTTAAAGTTATCTATTGGCACATGAGTATATAGCAGTTTTAGCAAAAACAGCAGGTGTTTAGCCACAGTATCAATGGCTCCCACATTTCATATTCCGTCATCCAGCCATCTTCCTTGTTTCTCAAGGCTATTTGGCTTACAGTCATAAGTCGGCTCACAAATTCAATAATAACTTCCTTATTTGTAACTTTCCACTAATGTGTCCCATTAATTCTGGATTGTTCTAGCTATTAACCCTTGTTTCACATTCTCATTAGTAGGCATAAATTGACAGCTTCCAGACTGCCAGAGGTCTGTATTGATTGCTTTCATTTCCCTTCAGGATTGAATTAAAAACGGACAAAAAAGCTGAATGCCAGAGGTGAGGTGACTGCCCTTTACATCAAGGCAGCATTTCATCGAGTATGGATTCATGAAGCCCGAGCAAAACTGAATCGATAGGAATCAGGGGGGAAACTCTCTGCTGGCACAAAGGAAGATGGCTGTGGTGATTGAAGATTTGGGGCAGCACGGTAGAATTGTGGATAGCACAATGGCTTCACAGCTCCAGGGTCCCAGGTTCGATTCCAGCTTGGGTCACTGTCTGTGCGGAGTCTGCACATCCTCCCCGTGTGTGCGTGGGTTTCCTCCGGGTGCTCCGGTTTCCTCCCACAGTCCAAATATGTGCAGGTTAGGTGGATTGGCCATGATAAATTGCCCTTAGTGTCCAAAATTGCCCTTAGTGTTGGGTGGGTTACTGGGTTATTGGGATAGGGGGAGGTGTTGACCTTGGGTAGGGTGCTCTTTCCAGGAGCCGGTGCGGACTCGGTGGGCCGAATGGCCTCCTTCTGCACTGTGAATTCTATGATCTATGATCAATCACCTCAGCTCCAGGACATCACTACAGGACTTCCTGAGGGTAGTGTCCGAGGCTCAAACATCTTCAGCTGCTTCATCAATGACCTCACTTCCACCATAAGGTCAGAAGTGGGGTTGTTTGCAGAAGACTGCACAATGTTCAGCACCATTCACGATTCCTCAGATAATGAAGCAGTCCATATCCAAATGCAGCAAGACCCTGGCGATATCCAGGCTTGGGCTGCCAAGCGACAAATTACATTCGCACCACACAAGTGCCAGGCAATGACCATCTCCCAAAAGAGAGGATCTAACCACCATCTCCTGACATTCAATGGCATTACTATTGCTGAGTCCCCACAATTAAAACCCTAAGGGTTATTACTGATCATAAACTGAACAGGTCAAAGTGTTGGAATCCGACGGTGAGTAACTCACCTCCTGACCCCCCAAAGCCTGTCCACAATCTACAAAGCACAAGTCTGGAGTGTAATGGAATATTCTCCACTTGCCTGCATGAGTGCAGCTCCAACAACACTCAAGAAACTCTTCACCATCCAGGTCAAAGCAGCTCGCTTGATTACTCCCCCTTCCACAAACATTCAAACCCCCCTTCACCACCGACGAACAGTGGCAGCTGTGTGCACCATCTACAAGATGCACTGCAGTAACTCACCAAAGTTGCTCAGACAGTATCTTTCAAAGCCACGGCCGATACAATCTAGAAGGACAAGAGCAGCAGATACCTGGGAACTCCACTACCTGGAGGTTTCCCTCCAATTCACTCATTACCCTGACTTGGAAATATATCACCATTCCTTCACTGTCGCTGCGGCAAAATTCTGGAACTCCCTCCCTAACAGCACTGTGGGTGTACTACACCTCAGGGACTGCAACGGTTCAAGTAGGCAACTTACCACAACCTTCTGAAGGGCAACTAGGGTTGGGTAATAAAGACTAGGGTAAACAGTGCTGCCCACATCCCATAAAAAATTAATACATTTAAAAAAAAACAATGGATCTCAAATGGCCTGTTGGGAAACTAAGTCCAATGTTTATAAACATCTAGCTATGATTGACAGCTCATGACCACATCAAAAGCAGTTATGTGCTTTCTGCTGAGAAAAAGGAGGAAGTGAAAAAATCCTATATGTTTATAAACATTGCAGTTAGCTTCCCAGCAGGGTACTTGAGATCCATTCAAACTTGAAAGGATTGGTGCATTGTGGGAGGGGGCCTCTGATGGACTTTGGGAACACCTACCTTAATTATTCACCCTCTTGGCCCACCGCGAAGTCCACTGCATCAGGGCCATGCTGGCAAATACTTGTACCAATCCACGTCCATGTGAATCCCGGCCCAGAGAATCGGAGAATCATGGAAGTGTGGGGAATCCAGTGCCCAGCCTGTTAATAGGATGCAAATGGGTAATTATAACCTTTTTGCATCCTCTCACCAGCATGAGGCATCAATCACGATGCCGCTGCCAATGGGGGCCAGAGCATCGGAGACGTTTTTTTTCCCGGTGCAGGATTCTCCATGTCATCTGGAACTCCTATCGGCGGTGGGTAGTGGAGAATCCAACCCATGATTTGAGCAAATTTCTTTTACTCCCACCAAGATCTTGTCACCTTTCCTAAAGTAACACATCCAAACAAGACACAATTGTTCAATTGGCCTAACCCATGGTTTGTATAGGGCTGCCATTACTCTTTGCTTTTGCACTTCATATCTCTGTTGACAAAATTAATAATACAATATTACTTTTCATGTCTTTATCAACATATTCTCCAGCATTTAAAGATTTGCATAGCTGAATATCTAAGGTGCTCTGCTGCTCTACGCCTTTCAAAATATTTTACACTTTTTAGCATATTCTCCAGATTAGCTTTATTCCATGACCTACCTGCCCAATTTCTGATGAAAAGCCATCGGCCTGAAACCTTTGCCATGCTTCCCTCTTTCTCTCTCCACAGATGCTGCCAGGCATGCTGACTATTTCTGGCACTTTTTGTCTTCATTTTATGTCCACTTTAGTAAACTTTTTATGTTCTTTAAATTTCACAGTGAACCACACTTCCAATTTTCTGCAATCAGCAAACTTTGTTTTTGTGTTATCCCTGCCAATTCCAGATCACTTGTTTAATGAATATCAATGGAATTTGTGTTTACATGGATATAAATTGAGAGGTATAATAGTCTCAATAGTGACCTCTGGTGGATGGTACCTCTCTTAGTTCTGTTGGCTGGATAACTAGTTTATGATGCTAAGTGGACCAACAGCAGGGTTCAACTCCTGCACCAGCTAAGGTTATTCATAAAGGCCCCATCTTCTCAACCTTGCCCCTCACCTGAGGTGTGGTGATCCTCAAGTTAAATCACCACCAGTCAGCTCTCCCCCTCAAAGGGCAAAGCACAGCACTTTAATTTTTACTTTACATTCCATCAGGCCTCAAAAAACTCAAGAACCACTGCTCTGTTTTCTGCCTTTGAGCCAACTACACACCTGAACAATCACAACCCACCCTTATCTCTCCACGTCTGTTGACATCCTAGACTAGTCATTAGGAACCTGTTATGTTTTCTATCTTGAGTCTCGCCAGCTTTTGGTACTATTTCTTTGTCTGCCGCACTCCATCTCTGTTACATTTTCTATTCTTGCACCCTTTCACTTTTACAAGTATATTTTTCTATGAAAACTGAGGCAACATAATATTTAGTATCAGTGGCATTCTATCATCTCCATGAGAAGAATTCCATTTTCATATTTGATCAGCCCTAACCTTTGTTTAACTATTCTTTTATTGTTTTAATGTGCTCATAAAATCCTTTACTATTTCCTCCGTATCACCTGCCAGTTTTTCATTATTTCTACTCTTGGACTTTCTAATCTCCTTTATCACTTTCCCTCCACACTTTCCATATTTGTCTTGATTTTCCTTTACTTTATTAGCCCTAGGTCTGTCATACGATTCTTTTAAATTTCTCTGCTCATCCAAGGAGTTCCAGCTTTTGCTGAATCACCTTTACTTCTTTTGGGAATACATTTTTCTGGACCTTAATCAATCTAATATAATATGAAGACACAAGGGATCTAGAGTCAGAGCTGGTAAATGGAATGTGTAACTGCTTTGTGACCCAATGCACCAGAGAATCCACGAGAGGCAGTGTTCCTTTCAACCTGGTGTTCACCAAGACCTAAACCACGCACAAAAATTGGAACCTGTAACACCCTTGGGGACAAGAACCACAAAATGATACTGAACTCCGGGAGTCAAGAATGTCATTTCAAAAGCGTTCAATTCAAACCAAAGAGATGAGGAATCGACGTAAGCAAATTGATTTGGGAGGCTGCTCAACAAGACCAGGATGGCTGTAACAATTTTAAAATTGGAATGCTAAACATTACAGGATAAATGCAAGCTTCACTTTACTACATACAACCCTATTCTAGAGGTGTGATTCAAAATAGATTAGTAAACAGATCAAAAGTGAAATGAAAGACACAAGGCCTCAGATGAGAGTTGTTGTGAATTCCAGTAAACCCGTGCTCAATGTGATCATCCTTTATGGGGAAAATGGCTCAAGACATCTTGTTCAAACAGGAGTGAAAAAACAATTTTCACATGTGTTACAAGGCAATGCTCCATTACACGGTGGCACATTGGTTAGCACTGCTGCCTCGCAGCACCAGGGACCCGGATTCGATTCCAACCTTGGGTGACTGTGTGGAGTTTCCACATTGTCTGCGTGGGTTTATCCCGGGTGCTCCGGTTTCCTCCCGCTGTTCAAGAATGTGAGAATTAGGTAGATTCACCATGCTAAATTGCCCCCATAGCATCCAAATCTTAGGTAGGGTTACGTGGAACGGGCGGGGATTGTGTATGGGTAGGGTGCTCTTTCGGAGGGTCAGTACAAACTCAATGGGTTAAATTGTCTCCTTCTGCACTGTTGCGAATCTGTCAAAATACACTCTTTTTCAAGATATACAGGGCAATTCTCCAGCTGCATTACGCCCAGTGCACATGCCGCTATGCTGGGAGATAAGACGGAGAGCCCATAAACGAGGTTTGCACTGGGCACTGACCAGTACAGAATTCCCCTGACTCGTTGCAGGTGACATTATCTGGTTCAGGCCTCCGTTAGATGTGAACCAGATTAACATTTAAATCAGCATTTAAACAGACTGGGAAAAAATTACATGCCCACTTTCGGGCAAGTTCGGCAGGGTGTTTCTTGATGCCTGCAGAGCTGACATTGACCCTGCTATTCACCGGCACTTGGCCGTTTTGAGCCTTGGGGAGTTTCTCCCCGTCACTGCCACAATTAAGCATGAGAATATATTGTCTAGTAAATGAAGGGTTAACAATTTGATATGAATGCTTCCTACCACTAGATGGTGAACAAGAGCAGACACGTGAATCACATGATACCTTGATTCTGGGAGTAGGTGATTAGACAGGTTAGCAAGTAGTCATGTTTTCAGCTCTCTAGATAGAATAATGGTCTTAGTATAGTTTGGAATATTTATCTTAGGTTGAATCTAGTTTAGGTGTAGTGTTCATAAATAAGCTTTGTTTGAAACATAGCTTGATGATCTTTGTAAGACACTATACTTCAAAGCCATCATTGTCCACAATGCAAAGAACATCACATGGTACCAGGTCAGGCTACTAAGACGAAAAGAAAGGTTCAGCGACAGAAGAGAATTTTGAAAAAAATCACTGTTGATAAAAACGAAACTTCAAAAAAAAAAATTCAACCAGGCTCTGACTACATTCGCAACATCGAAGAACTTTCCAGTCGGAGGAAGATGGAAGGTTTGCTACCACCATGGCAATTTCGTACTTTGGGTAAAATAGATGTTAATTGGCACAATTTCAAACAGCAGTTTGAGTTGTATATCTCCCCCCTAGAACTAGAAGCGGCCAGTGATCAGTGAAAAATTGTGCTGTTTCTAACAGTGGCTGGTCCGCAAGCACTGGAAATTTTCAACTCGTTCATATTTGAGGATGAAGCAAATAAGATAAGATGCAGTAAAGTAATCGAAAAATTTGATAAGCACGGCCAGTTGCAGCAAAACTATGGCCAACCCAGGACTCAGACAGACTCAGAGCTTGTGTGTGTATTAGCAACCTAGGTAGCTAGACGCAATAGAAACTCCCGCTTGTTTGTATTCTAATGGCCCATTTCCCCAGAACAAAAGATCTGTACTCAGGTAACCGATACAGATACAGACTAATCGGCACCATTCCCTTTACTCAAGGAGCCCAAACAGCCCAGGTCAATAACGGCTAAGGACACGCCCAGCCATCAAGGCACCCGCCCCTTTATTGGCCAAAATCGAAGGCAGTGATCGAAGCCTGTCAAATTATTGGGTCCAAGTTAAGGACCGCCCCAAAGAGCGCAAAATCCTAGAGGGATAAGAAGAGACATAGCCATGTGCTTGGTCTCTCTTGGATCCGGCCTATGCCAACCCAAGTGCAGCATAATGACCAGACAGACAAGTTCAAGACCAACGATCGCTACCAGACGGATGAGCCCAGCAGAACCAGAGCCACTTCTTCCACCCAGCCACGCATGATCCGGTCAAAGGCCTCGGCCATCTGCACAGAGCCGGTTGCCCTGAAGTTAAGTATATGTTATTGTAGTTGTTAGGTGTAGTTTAACTTGTAGTTTTTTGTGCTGCATGTCAAAGTAATCCTTGTATGTAAATAAACCATCTTTGAACTTGAACTGATTAACTGGTTGTATGGTCCTTTGATCAATATCCGATAAAGCCTTGTGGTGGTATCATTTGATACCTCACGACTTCAAAGAGCATCATTATTAATTGGCAACATTATTGGTGACTCTGGTGGCAATTGGCAACACTATGGAATAAAAAGCGATAAACTGCAGGAAAGATTATTGAGACAGTCTCATCTAACGTGAGTTTGTGGAGAGAAAGCAAACCTCCCAGAAATCAGTTCACTGAAATGTTGGTTGATGCAAAAGGCACGAAAACTAACAATGTGCCAGGCGCTATTAATGTGTGGTACACCAAAAAAAGAAACGTGCTCCAGACGGCAGCCATTTTGCACAAGCATCATGGCGTGCAAAACAATCCCTGCATTTGGAAAAACTTGGGCGAACTGCCACAAATTGAATCACTTTGCATCTCAATGCAGATATAGGATAAAGTCGCAACTAGTTAAGCAGCTTAATACGGTGAACAAGGGAAGAGCTGTACAAGAAATAAGCAGTATAAAAAATGTTAATAAAGCGATCATACCTGACTCAATGAAAGATGCATTTGATTTAGAAGATTCTTTCTTTGCCAAAACAGGAGAAACTATAAAGAAAGTGCAACAGGAAACTTCCGAAATGGACATTTCAAAACAGCTATCAGTCGTACACAATGGTGATGATTGGACAATTCCATTTGTAATAAATAGAGCCACAATTAAAATGAAATTGGATACCGAAGCAAAAGCGAATCTCATTAATCAGACAGACCCAGCCAAATTAAAAATGGCATCAGTAATTGATGGCAATGACTGTCAGCTGCAGGACGACAATGGCAATCTGATTACCACAAAGGGCACTTGCTACCTAACAGTAGAGATCAAAGAAAAGCAGGTTCCGATCAAATTTGAAATAGTTGAGCCGAAGTGAAAATGGTACTGAGTGTGAAGGCTTGTGAGATTTTGCAACTTGTGAAATGTATTTACAGCTCGGACAGGGTCTCAATCATTTGCGATGACCAGATTGAGGCCATTATCCAGAAATTTCCCCACGTTTTTCATGGTAAACACTACCGTTTGAATATAAAATCCAGCTAAGAGTGAATGCCGGACCAGTCATTCATCCACCTAGGAGGGTTCCAGCTCTTTTGAGGGAATGTCTAAAAGCAGAACTTGAGCGAATGCAGCTGTTGGGGATAATTATCAAAGTGGAAGAACCAACTGACTGGGTCAGTTCCATGGTGTGTGTGTGTGTGTGTGTGTGTGAAGAAAGCCAACTGTGACCTGAGAATCTGCCGAGATCCAAAGGATCTAAATCAGAATATTAAGCGGGAACACTGCCCGATTCCAAAAAGAGGGGAAATCACGAGTGAGATGTCAAGTGCCATGATATTCATCACAAAGGGCAGCACGGTGGCCTAGTGGTTAGCACAACCGCCTCACGGCGCTGAGGTCCCAGGTTCGATCCAGGCTCTGGGTCACTGTCCGTGTGGAGTTTGCACATTCTCCCCGTGTCTGCGTGGGTTTCGCCCCCACAACCCAAAAATGTGCAGAGTAGGTGGATTGGCCACGCTAAATTGCCCCTTAATTGGAAAAAATAATTGGGTAATCTGAATTTATTTTAAAAAAAATGATATTCATCACACCAGACACATCGAGGGGTCTTTGGCAATTAAAGATAGACAAAGCCAATAAGAACCTCTGCACGTTCAACACACCTTCTGTGAGGTACTGCTTTAATAGAATGCCTTTCAGGCTCATTTCATCTTCCAAAATCTTTAATTGAGCTATGGAGCAGATGGTCGAAGGTATTGCAGGTGGGCGAGTGTACGTTGATGACATTATCATTTGGTCATCAAACGAAGAGGAGCATAATGCAAGACTTCTGCAAATTGAAAAGTTTGGTTTAAAACTAAACAGAGCCAAACACCAATTTGGCATCTCGAGATTAATTTTCTTGGGTGATCAATATCAGCTCAGGGAATCCAGCCAGATTCTGAAAAGATGGCAGCTGTCACCAGAATGTCATGTCCAAAAGACAAAAAGGCTATATTACGAATGCTGGGTGTTGTCAGCTTTTTGGGCAAATTCATACCCATCACGCACCACGGCACTACGAAACCTTATCAGACAAAACGCAAATTTCACTTGGTCTGAGGAACACAATAGGGAGTGGTCTGAGAGCACTCACCACAGCACCTGTTCTGTCCTTCTTCGATCGCAAGAGTAACAGAAATGTTTAGACAGATGCCAGCAAAGATGGCATAGGCACAGTGCAGTTACAGCAGATAAGTGTAGGGCTACGGCAACCAGTTGCATAAGCCTCGAGAGCGATGACACTAACCAAGCAGCGTTTGGATTTACTTATGGTATGGACAAATTCCACAACTACATGCATGAGTTACCCACATTCACAGTGGAAACTGATCATCACCCTCTCACTTCCATTATAAAGCAGCACGGTAGCACAGTGGGCAGCACGGTTGCTTCACAGCTCAGGGTCCCAGGTTCGATTCCCAGCTTGGGTCATTGCCTGTGCAGAGTCTGCATGTCCTCCCTGTGTCTGTGTGGGTTTTCTCCGGTGCTCCGGTTTCCTCCCACAGGTCCTGAAAGACGTGCTGTTAGGTAAATTAGACATTCTGAATTCTCCCTCTGTGTACCTGAACAGGTGCTGGAATGTGGGGATGAGAGGCTTTTATGTAAGTCTACTTATGGCAATAAAGATTATTATTATAAAGTAAAACTTAAATGACATGTCTCCGAGACTACAAAGAATGGTTATGAAACTTCAAAGATACGATTTTGAGTTAGTCTACATGCCAGAAAAGAAGTTATTGTAGCTGCTGCGCTATCATGTGCAACTGATGATCCAAGGACGACGGACATCGTCCAGATAATTGAAGCTCAAGCGACCCTCGTTGAAGAAAACCTACCTGTCTCTGACAAAAAGTCGAAGTTCATTAAAGAAGCAACTTTCAAAGATGAAACAATCCAATGTGTGCTGAAGTACTTGCGGGAAAGTTGACCCAAAGGAACAGAAATATATGAGCAGAGCTGGGCAGTGTAAATGGATTTTTGTTCAGGCAAAATCGCATTGTTATTCTGACTTCTTTAAGAAACGTGATCCTCAGCAAGATGCTTGAAGGCCACCTGGGGATAGAAAAGTGCAAAAGAAGAGCTCGTGAGTCTGTGTATTCGCCAGGAATCAATGATGGCATTGGCAATCTCTTTTTCTCTTAAATAATTTTTATTGAAAAATTTTGTATTTATATAACAACAACGAACCGCAATAAAATACCAACAAAAACAATAATAAGTCATAAACATTCGCCCATCCTCAATGAACAGCAAAACATATTAATAACACCTTAAATTAACACAATATTAAGTTAAATAACCATAGAAAAAATAGAAACAATAATAAAGAACACCCTCCTCGCATCTTTCCACTGCATCAAGATCCTCCCCCGGGCTACTAGGGACGCAAAGGCCAAAAGATCGGCCTCTTTCGCCTCCTGCACTCCCGGCTCTGCCGCAACTCCAAAAATCGCGAGTCCCCAACTTGGTTTGACACTGGATCCAACCACCCTCACACCGTCCCCGCCACCCCCTTCTAGAATTCTTTCAGTGCCGGGCATGCCCAGAACATATGGGCATGATTCACTGGACTCCCTGAACACTTGGTGCACCTGTCCTCACCCCCAAAGAACCTACTCATCCGAGTCACAGACATATGGGCCGGATGCAGCACCTTAAATTGGATGAGACTAAGCCTCGCACATGAAGAGGAAGAGTTGACTCTCTCCAAGGCATCCGCCCAAGTCCCATCCTCTATCTGCTCCCCTAGTTCCCCCTCCCATTTAGCCTTCAGCTCCTCCACTGATGACTCCTCCACCTCCTGCATTACCTTATAAATGTCAGACACCTTCCCCTCTCCGACCCACACCCCCGAAAGCACTCTGTCCATCGCTCCCCGCGAGGGCAGCAAAGGAAATTCCTCCACCTGTCGCCTCGCAAACGCCTTTACCTGCAAGTATCTGAACATGTTCCCTTGGGGGAGCCCAAATTTCTCTTCCAGTTCCCCCAGGCCCGCAAACCTCCCGTCAATAAACAGGTCCCTCAATTTACTGATGCCCACCCTATCCCACCCCCTAAATCCCCCATCAGTGTTCCCCAGGATGAACCGATGATTTCCACCTAATGGAGCCTCCATCGAGCCCCCTGTTTCCCCCCAGTCTCCACTGTCCCCAGATTCTCAGGGTCGTCGCCACCACCGGGCTCGTGGTATACCTCTTAGGAGAGAGCGGCAACGGCGCCGTTACCAGGGCACCCAGGCTCGTATCTCTACAAGACGCCATCTCCATTCTTTTCCACGCGCCCCCTCCCCCCCCCCCCCATCATCCATTTACGCACCATTGACACATTGGCCACCCAATAGTACCCCAAAAGGTTGGGCAGCGCCAGCCCGCCTCTATCCCTCCCTCGCTCCAGGAAAACCCTCTTCACTCTCAGAGTCCCATGTGCCCACACAAAGCTCAGAATACTGCTAGTCACTCTCCTAAAGAAGGCCCTGGGGACAAAGATGGGCAGGCACTGAAAGAGGAACAAGAACCTCGGAAGCACCGTCATTTTGACGGACTGCACCCTCCCCGCCAACAACAATGGCAGCATGTCTCACCTCTTGAACTCCTCCTCCATCTGATTCACAAGCCTGGTGAAATTATGCTTGTGAAGAGTCCCCCAGTCCCTGGCCACCTACACCCCCAGGTACCTAAAACTCTCCCATGCCCTTCTAAGCGGCAGCCTACCAATTCCCTCCTTCTGGTCCACAGGGTGCACCACAAACACCTCACCCTTGCCTAGATTTAGTTTACAGCATGAAAAGGTCCCAAACTCAGCTAGCAGCTCCATCACCCCGGCATCCCTCCCACCGGGTCTGCCACATACAGTAGCAGGTCATCGGCATACAACGACACCCTATGTTCCTCCCCACCCTGCACCAAGCCCCTCCACCTCCCTGAATCCCTCAACGCCATCGCCAATGGTCCGATTGCCAATGCAAACAACAAGGGGGACAGGGGGCAACCCTGCCTGGTCCCTCAGTAAAGCCGGAAGTATTCCGACCTCCTCCCATTCGTGGCCACACACGCCATCGGGGCCTCATAGAGCAGTCTCACCCATCTAATAAACGCTTCACCAAATCCAAACCTCCCCAACACCTCCCATAAGTACCCCCACTCCACTCTATCGAAGGCCTTCTCCGCATCCAGCGCCACCACTATCTCAGCCTCCCCCTCACTCGCCTGCATCATGATGACATTCAGCAACCTCCGCACATTCGTGTTCAGCTGCCTTCCCTTAACAAAACCTGTCTGGTCCTCGTGTACAACCCCTGGCACACAGTCCTCTATCCTGGTGGCCAGGATCTTTGCCAGCACCTTGGCATCCACATTAAGGAGAGATATGGGCCTGTATGAACCACACTGCTGGGGGTCCTTGTCCCTCTTTAAGATTAAAGAAATCAGTGCCTGCGACATCGTCGGGGGCAAAGTCCCCCCCTTCCCACGCCTCATTAAGTGTCCGCACCAGCAGGGGGCCCACTAGGTCCACAAACTTTTTATAAAACTCCACCGGGAACCCATCCGGCCCCGGCGCCTTCCCTGACTGCATCTGCCCGATCCCCTTAACCAGCTCCTCCAGCTCAATCGGCGCCCCCAACCCCTCCACCTGCTCCTCCTGCACCTTCAGGAAAGATAGCCCGTCGAGAAAACTCTCCATTCCCCTCCTCTCCACCGTTGGCTCCGACTGGTACACTTCCCCGTAAAAGTCCTTGAAGACCTCATTCACCTCTACCCCCTTCCGCACCATATTCCCACTCTTCTCTCTCACTCCAGCAATTTCCCTAGCCGCATCCTGCTTGTGGAGCTTATGAGCCAGCATCCTACTCGCCTTTTCACCATGTTCATACACTGCCCCTTGTGCCTTCCTCCACTGTGCCTCCGCCTTTCTAGTGGTCAACAGATCAAATTTAGCCTGTAGGCTGCGCCTCTCCCCCAACAATCCCTCCTCTGGTGCCTCCGCGTACCTCCTATCTACCTCCAGGATCTTCCCCACCAGTCTCTCCCTCTCACTCCTCTCACTCCTCTCCCTGTGTGCCCGGATGGATATCAGCTCCCCACGAATCACTGCCTTCAGGGCTTCCCAGACCATCCCCACCCAGACCTCCCCCGTATCATTCACCTCGAGGTACCCCTCAATACTTGCCCGGACCCTCCTGAACACCTCCTCCTCCGCCAACAACCCCACATCCAACCGCCACAACGGGCGCTGGTCCCGCACCTCCCCCATCTCCAACTCCATCCAATGCGGAGCGTGGTCGGAGATTGCAATGGCCGAATATTCGGCCTCCTCCACTCTCGGAATCAGTCCCCTACTCACCACGAAGAAGTCTATCCGAGAATAAACCCTATGTACGGAGAAGAAAGAGTACTCCCGTGCCCTCGGCCTCACAAACCTCCATGGGTCCACCCCTCCCACCTGGTCCATAAACCCCCTCAGCACCTTGGCTGCTGCCGGCCTCCTACCCGTCCTAGAGCTGGACCGATCCAGTGAAGAATCCAACACCGTATTGAAGTCCCCCCCCCCATTATCAGACCTAACGCCTCTAGATCCGGGACACGCCCCAGCATACGCCTCATAAAGCCCGCATCATCCCAATTTGGGGCATACACACTAACAAGTACCACCTTCTCTCCCTGTAGCCTGCCCCTTACCATAACAAACCTACCCCCCTTATCCGCCACCACCTCAGATGCCTCAAACGACACATTTTTCCCCACCAGAATCGCCACTCCCCCGTTCTTCACATCCAACCCGGAGTGGAAAACCTGCCCCACCCACCCCTTCCTCAGATGGACCTGGTCCGCCACCTTCACGTTGGTCTCCTGAAGCATTGCCACATCTGCATCTAGCCCCCTCAGATGAGCAAGTACCCTAGACCGCTTCACCGGCCCATTCAGTCCTCTCACATTCCAGGTGACCAACCCCCGCCCGACCCAGTCCCCACGGTGACAACACCTCACCTCTGTCCCCCCCGGCCCACACCAGCTCCTTCCTGACCCGGTATTCCCCCCCCCCAAGGCTAGGAACCCTCCTAGCCGCGAACCGTCCTCCATTGTACTTCCGTGGGTCAGCTAACTTCTGCTGACCCCGGAAACTCCCGCCAAAAACCCCGACCCCTCCCAGAGTGGGATCATCCCCCATCTTGTCACTCCTCAAGGCACCGCTCCAGCGCGGGTAGGAACCAGTTAAGGCCCCGCCCCCCCCCCCCGTCATCATCTCCACCCCCCAGCCCCGCAACGCGGAAACCAGAGGAAAGCCCGCGCTTTCGCACTACCCCACCACACCCTTCTGACGCAGCTCCCAAATACCAGCCCCACTCCATACCCCCAACCCTGTACAGAATACAACAAACCCCCCAACCCCCCCCCCCCGCAAAATACAAAACTCAAACAATGCCCCCCAACAAAAAACAGAACAACACCCCAATAAATAACCATATCAAAATTACAAAAGTACAGAAAAAACACAGCAACAGCAGAAACCAGCAATAAAGCATTACAACCGACCCCGCAACCCCCAACCCCTAGTTCGAGTCCAGCTTCTCCGTCCGCACGAAGGCCCACGCCTCCTCCGGGGAATCAAAATAATGATGCCGCTCCAAATAAGTTACCCACAAGCGCGCAGGCTGCAACATTCCAAACTTTATTTTCTTCTTATAGAGCACCTCCTTCATCCGATTAAACTCTCGTGGCACAGTGCGATACGTGTCAGGGGAACCAGTTCCATAAATAGAAGGAGATGCATGAAATCGTCACAACTCCATTGTCGAAAGTAGGCATTGATCTGTTTTTCTTCCAAGGCCATGACTATTTACTAATCATAGACTACTTTTTGAATTATCCAGAGGTAATCAAGCTACCCAACTCAAATTCGAAGTCAGTCATCAAGGCTACGAAGGAAATATTTGCGAGGCATGGCATCCCATTCACCGGCATGAGTGACAATGGACAATGTTTTGACAGCAGCGAATGGACAGAGTTCTCCAAACAATACGAATTTCAGCACGTCACTTCCAGCCCACTGTGCACTGTACATTCGATGATAATGTCTATGATAATGTGTATGAACTTCATCTACAATCCAATGGAAAGACTGCGAAAGGGGGTACATAAAGCCAAGAAACTTCTCAAAAAAGCTTGAGATTCCACAAGCGATCCAAATTTCGCTTTGTTGAGCTACAGAGCAACACCACTTGAAACGAGTTACTCACCAACATAATTGCTGATGAATCAAAAGATACGCACCACATTACCGTGTCTAACTACAGCGAATCCTGACAATAACGATGCTATACAAAAGACCAAGCAGAACAAATGGTAACAGCAACGTTATTATGACAGATCAGCGAAGGATCTAGCACAGCTAGAGCCAGAGGATGCTGTATGGGCACAACTTCAAGCATGGCATGGTAGCACAGTGGTTAGCACTGTTGCTTCACAGCACCAGGGTCACAGATTTGATTTGCGGCTTGGGTCACTGTCTGTGCGGAGTCTGCATGTTCTCCCCGTGTCTGCGTGGGTTTCCTCCGGGTGCTCCGGTTTCCTCCCACAAGTCCCGCAAGATTGCTTGTTCGGTGAATTGGACATTCTGAATTCTCCCTCAGTGTACCCGAACAGGCACCGGAGTGTGGCGACTAGGGGATTTTCACTGTAACTTAATTGCAGTGTGCCTTCTTGTGACAATAATAAAGATTATATAGGAAATTCGGCAGGTAGCTCCACGTTCATACATCATCGTAACAGAAGAGCGTTCAGTCATAAGGAGGAACCGCAGAGCGCTTATGAAGGTGAATTCGACTCTACCTGAATTTCCACAGATAACAATAGACACAGAGCTAATTAAACCAAAAGGACCGCAGCAAGACGTTGTTCCTGCAACGAATACAACCCGGCAAGTTTGGAACAAAAACAATTGAGAACGTCCACATGTCTAAGAAAGAAACCGGACAAACTCAATTTGTGCACATTTTAAAAATTGTAAACAATAACGTTGAAATGATGTATAGCTTATACAACAATCAAGTCATCTGAATATGTTTTGTATATGTCTCCAAACACCTTCAAAGTAAGGGGGTGTGACAATTTGTATATTGTATAGTAAATGAAGGGATAACGATTTGATGTGAATGCTTCCAACCACTCGATGGTGATCAAGGGCACACACGTGAATCATGTGATATCTTGTTCTGGGAGAAGGTGATTAGGCGGGATAGAGAGTAGTCATGTTTTCAGAAGCTCTGTGGATAGAATAATAGTCTTAGTATAGTTTGTAATATTTGTATCTTAGTAAGTTGGTTTGAATCTAGTTCAGTTGTAGTGTTAATAAATAAGCTTTGTATGAAACGTAGCTTGATGTTCTTTGTAAGACACTGCACTTCAAAGCCATCATCATCCACAAAGCAAAGAACATCACATTAAGCACTTTACCTGCATTGGCAAGATTTGCTGAGCTCTCCAGAAGGCCTGGTTCCTCACAGATCAGTGTGCCATTTTGAGCGGCTGCCTCTACAGATGCCATTTCAGCCCCTCCCCCTCCCACTGTCCGGACCCCCCTTCACCTCCCCATCTTATATTATCCCCTTGGACCACCCCTCACCCCCTTTTTCATGGGGAAGGGTCCCCAGGGCCCAACCGCTGGCAGTGCCAACCTGGCACCCAGGCACCTTGGTACTGTCAGTCTTGCATCATGGCAGTGCCCCTGGCAGCCTCGTAGTGCCACCTGGGAACCCTGGCAGTGCCCTGGTGGTACTGCCAGGGTGCTAGGCTGGCAGTTTCAAGTCGCCCAGGTGCCAAGGAGAGTACCAAGGTACTACCCTGCTCTATCCCCAACCACCCAGGAACTCTAATGGCCTGTGAGACTCCCGAGGTGCCATTACGCCTGATCCCCAATAGTGAAAACGGCACCCGGTTAAGGTCTCGCAGACTCAGCCATTGACTCTCAGGCGCTGGGTGCATCCGGCATCTGGGCATTTAAATTAGGCTAATGCCCATTTAAAATCTCATTATCTGGATCACATCCAGTGAGGACGAGATCCAGATCGCGCTGGGCTGAGCGAGTCGGGTGACTCGTGATCGGTCCAGGACAGATCCTGATTTGAAGATCTCGCGGGATTCACCCATTGCACCGGCATGGTGGCTGAATCCTGACCACTGCAACTGTTTAAAGCTGGATACTCCGGTTCTCTACATTCTCTCACCATACCCCTTTCCCCCCCCAACAACCTCCCCCCCCACCTCCCCCGGCCGGCTCAGGCGAGGTCGGTGGGAATCACTGCTAGTTGCTTGTTTCTACTACTGGAGACGAGGCATGATGACCATACTGGGAGAATTGGAGGACATTGGAACCCACATGTGGTCAGAGTCATAACAAGGTAATGCCCTGGTATTGCCAATGGTGCTGAGGGCAATGACACATTGGCACTGCTGAGGAGTGCTGCCTAAAGGGGACGGGGTCTGAAGGGGTCGGGGCATGAAGGGGGGTATCTGGCAACCCCATAGCAGGGTGTCGGTCACCTGGGGGGTGGGGGCACTGGTACTGCCAATTTGGCAAAAATGCTGGCAAAAAGGGAAGACCTGAACCGGCGAGAAAGGGGGAGTCTGGAAGGAAACCCATTGAGGGGCCCTAATTCCCCGATGCCGGCAATCCTGGGGGAGTGGGGAGAAGAAGCGATTGGTGCCAGCGGGGATGGTAGGAGGTGCAATGAAGTTCCGATTCTGATGATGTTTTGATGATTGTCACTTAGACATCAGAAACAATGGGTGGGATTTTCCTCACAAACCACCCGCATATTTCACAGTAGCAAAGGGTGCCTGCAGTGAGATTTTATGGTCCCGCCTTTGCCAATGTGGTGTCCCATTGAACATCCCTCACTGCTGGGTAACCCATGGCGGTTTGCATCATTGGTGGGACAGAATGATCCCACTGGCGTGAACGCCTGGAAAATTCTGGTGAATGGCTGTCAAATACACCCAAAACCTCTTGGAAATACACAATGGGTGAAGTATTTTAAGACAAGGCTGCCAGCCACTGGAGAGAAACTGCAAGTTACATTGACAGTGCCAAGAAAGTCTTCAGGAGAGGAAACAAGCTGAGGGTTGCTCTCTCTCCCACTCTCTCTTTTGGGAGAAACATGTCACCTAATTTGAGAAACAAACTCTAACAATAACCAACCAGCAAACTAAGATCTTGTAATAATTGCAACATCCTCCACATCTGACCACATCTATGAAACTTGCTAACCTAAATTGACCACAACAATCTACACCTCGAGGACAATGTAAGTTCTTTTGCCTTGCATTCACTGGACCATAACTCTCCATCGCTCTAGTCTTTGCATGCATGGGTGTGTATTCAGGTAGGGTCTAAAGACTGCATATGGCTGGACACTTGACGTCGCCTTTGTATTATTGATACCCAGGCACCGGTTGGCACTTCCAGGATGGCGCAGGTTGGCAGCTCCAACCTGGCAGTGTTGAACTGACAATGCCAGCCTGGTAGTGTCAATCTGTGATGTGGGCAGTGTCAGGATGGGCCCACTGGGCAGCCCCAAGGGAAGCATTCCCCTTATGAGTGTGGAGGGGGTGGGGGGAGATTGCCCCTGAGGCTATAGTGCTGGGGGGTGGGAGGGGGAGGGGAAATTGCTCCCCAAGCTGTGGTGCTGGGCATGAAGAGGGTGGAGATTGCAGCTGAGACTACAGCGGCTGGGGGGGAGGTGGGGACATTGTCCATAAGATTGCGGTGCTGGGGGGAGAGAATGGAGATCACCCCTGAGATTGGGGTGCTCGGGTACCCTGATGTTGTTGTTGCAGGATGGCCGATGTTGGCATTGTGGAGAAAGGGTGCTGCATTACTGATGCTGTGTTTATGGAGTTGGAGCCCCAATGCTTGTGAAGGATGTCCAATGGAGGGGGCGGCTGGGGTCTGCTTACTTTCTGTATTGATTGCAGTGCCCTTTAAAGATGGCTCCCTGTTCTCTGTGGAGCTGCTTTGCTGGCTCCATCAGGCCCGCCCTTCCAGACTGATGGCATATATCCTGCCCACTCATTTTGATTTCCACTGAGCGCCCAAATATCTGGACTAAAAACGCAGTTCTGCAGCTGGATAGCAACGCGCCGGTTTTCAGACAGAACCGGACACTGAAAAAATATGGGAAAATTCCACGAGTAATCTCCTGCCCTTTGAACTAATGGGTATGATTTAATGACCTCATGGCGCCCGACGAGGCCGTTGATCTCTCGTGAGATTTGCAATACTCAAAATGCCTTGCCAGTTTAGAGACCATCGCGATCTGGATCTTGGCCTCACAGAGCAGGCGGAATTAAAAAGAATTTTAAACAAGCAGAACAAGCCTAAATTTAAAAAAGCCACAAACACATATACTATAATCCCAATTAATGCCAAAAGTTATCAGCATAATTCTGTTCAGTCTACATTTGTAAACAATTCCCTCTTTTAAATTCCTTCACTTTCTTGATTGCCATTTTGTAAAGAATGACTCAATGCATTGAAATAATAAAGATTTGTAATAAAAAGCATTTTTCCACAGACAGGATTTGTTTTCATCAGTATATAGCTGTGGATTAATCCTGTGTCACATATCAGAGAAGAATACATAGATTTATCATCAAATAATTCAAGGATTCATTTACAAGATATGAATTGCGTTCTATTACTTCATAGCCTCATTAACAGTGTACTATTCTGAATACATAGCCAAATGGTTCATTCATATTGTCTTAACACATCCACAGCTGGCTTAATTAGAAGAATTGTGAGCAACCTCACCATGACTCCAGAACGCTATGGTAATCAGTCTGCGGGATTTAATGAACTTCTGTTGCTCTTTTCTTCTATTTCCGAAGTAATATATATTTTTACTATTTGCCTGTGGGTTACAGGGAACATATTTTTCCTCATTAATCTTTCATTCACTGTCTCTTTGGTGATATCTGTATCTTCCTGCCTTCTCATCGTCAATGGGTAGCATTGTATTATACATCTGCCAACCTCCTGTCAGTTGAGACTATGCATTTCCACCTACCCCTTTCATACTGCTTTTTCACAAATCTAATTATGATACCGCTTAAAGCATACTTATCCAGTATTTTCTTTAGCATCATTAGATGATGTTATCCTAATTAGGGCAGTCACAATCTTTGATACGCAGCTAATGTTTGGCGCTCAACTTCAAAAGAAAAGAGTTCTGTCAAAATGATAAGAGATTAGTGCTGTCGGGTTCATAAGTCCGAAGTAGCAAGACCCTCACATCACTGGAACATAGTTATAGCAACAGTCCATTCAGCCCCAGAACCTGTTCTGCTATTCAACTAAATCATGTCCGATCAACTGCTTTGCGGCGTATCCCTTGGCATCCACGTCGAATAAAAAACATATCAATAGGAGTCTCAAAAATATAAATTTCGCCCAGCATTCACTGCCTTGTGGGAAGCAAGCTATAGTTTCCCACTACTCTTTATATGCAAAAACGTTTCCTGGTTTCACTCCTTTGACTTTGCTGATCTAGACTTGGCCATTGCAGGCCAGGGCCACAACCAGAGGAGAGACCGAGTTGTTCTTGGATTGAGAGACCTGCAGCATTATGTACAAGTATAAAAGCAAGGAAATTATGATGAACTTTTGTAAAACATTGGTTCGGCCCCAAGTTAGGTATTTTGTCCAATTCTGGACACTTTGCTTTCGGACGGATGTGAACATTTTAGAGAGGACGCAGAAAGGATTTACAGGAATGGTTACAGGGGTGAAGTGGATAAGTTGAAGAAGCTGGAGTTGTTCAGAGGAGATTTGATCGAGGTGTTCAAAATCATGAGTGGTCGAGACATAGTGGATAGCAAGAAATTGTTCCCAGAGGGCACGGATTTAAAACACAAATTGGTCGAAGAACCAACGGCAGCATGAGAAAAATCCTTTTTCCGCAGAGACAAGGTGGTGGAGGTGAATTCAATCATGGTTTTGAATCAGGAATTGTCTAAGCACCCAAAGAGAAACATTTATTTTAAAAAAATTTTAGAGTACTCAATTAATTTTTTCCAATTAAGGGGCAATTTAGCATGTTCAATCCACCTACCTTGCACATCTTTGGGTTGTGGGGGCGAAACCCATGCAAACATGGGGAGAATGTGCAAACTCCACACGGACAGTGACCCAGAGCTGGGATCGAACCTGGGACATTGGCGCCGTGAGACTGCAGTGCTACTGCTGCGCCACCATGCTGCCCTGAGAAACATTTTTTATCGAGAAGGGACGAGAGAGTGGACCAGCTAAATTGCTCTTGTACACAGCTGGCACATACCCGATGGATCAAATGGCCTCTTTCTGTTTAGTAACCATTCTATGATTCTATTTGTTTCATAATGAGTGACAGCATAGATCTGCCTGAAAAATATTAAACAAAACTTGGAAAATATCTTCACTTTTTCAGGTTAGTGTCGCAGAGAGCAATGTTTCAGTGACTTAAAGTACAGGGCTAACCTATGTGCAGACTGGGTTCATCAACTTGAATGGTCACTTGACCAACCCGGACTTATACACAGGCTGTCACTGAATACTCAACAAGTAGAAATCTAACGGTGCTTCCTCAGTCCCTCTTGTGTTATTATGTTTTTAACTAGAAAATCATTTTGGACTTTGAATGTATTATCATCTATATTAGTGTAGGATAACTGTTCAAGGTTAAGGACCAAATTCCTGACTAGTTAAGCTACCTAAACCAACCACTGAAGTATAGTTTAATTTAACAATTGAATTTATCATCAGAGGTAATGAGAGAGTGGGAAATGATTGGTTGGGAAATTATGTTTAATTGTGCCATTACTCCCAAAATTGCTTTAATGATTGTTTTGCTAACTGTGCTTTACAGTGTTCAGCGTTCGTCTTTTATAGAAAAACATCTTTGCAGCATTTTTCCAAAATAAATAGTAAGCTATAATTGTCATTCAATGCTAAACACAAATCAATTTGTTGATAAAATAGGCAAGTAAGAGTGAACAAAGTGCTAGCATAGAAAAAAGATCAGCACCATAAGCTTAAGAAATCAATTATTGCCCTTTAACATGTAAGATTGAGTGAAATATTGCTCCAATGTAAACTTCTATTGGTATAACATATCGACTACTCAATTTCTTCCACCATACAGAGAAAAGGGTTATTTTAGAAAGCTGCAGAGGGGCCATATCTTGCACTTATATAAAACACTTTCTCCGTTCAGAGAGATACTCTATTCTACCTTAATTCCCGTTCAAAGAAACATTTGTTTACAATGGCAGTGACACATTTCAGTATGTTTTGATCATTTTTCCACAGGAAGGGTTTGGGGGACGAAAAGGTTACTTGGAAGTTAAAACAAAGTAGATTTGTGCAGATTTGAAATGAAAGGCATCAGGCTGCAGGCATTCAGTCAATCAAATTTTGGACCCACAATGATCAGAAACAATAGATGATTTGTTATCACATCACAAGGGCTTCCAAAAAAGACTGACGGTGTGGAGAGGATGAAATGGCCCTTTCCACTGATCTTCACATTGAGCCACAGTTTCAATGGAAAAATAGATGAAAAAGATGTGATCAGAGCTTTAACTGTTAGCTCCTTCAGTGAATCAGGCATTTAAAGCTTGTTTCCTGAGGGGGAGGTGGACATAGGTCTAGATCATTTAGTTTCAAAACACAAGAAGGTTAACAATGCTAGCAGATTGTTGCAGAATCATGTCACATTTAGACCATAAGACCATAAGACATAGGAGCGGAAGTAAGGCCATTCGGCCCATCGAGTCCACTCCACCATTCAATCATGGTTGATTTCAACTCCATTTACCCGCTCACTCCCCATAGCCCTTAATTCCTCGAGAAATCAAGAATTTATCAATTTCTGTCTTAAAGACACTCAATGTCCCGGCCTCCACCGCCCTCTGTGGCAATGAATTCCACAGACCTACCACTCTCTGGCTGAAGAAATTTCTCCTCATCTCTGTTCTAAAGTGACTCCCTTTTATTCTAAGGCTGTGCCCCCGCGTCCTAGTCTCCCCTGCTAATGGAAACAACTTCCCTATGTCCATCCTATCCAAGCCATTCATTATCTTGTAAGTTTCTATTAGATCTCCCCTCAACCTCCTAAACTCCAATGAATATAATCCCAATTTAGAGCATTATTGCCTCTGAGTCAGAAGGTTGTGGATTTGAAGTCCACTCCAAAGACTTGAGCACCTAGTCCATCTAGGCTGGCATTGTATGTTGGTGGACTACTATTCAGTTCGAGGAGTTGTCTTTTGGAGCCATTACACCAAGGGAGGGGTGCTCCCCGGTATTTTATGAAATACTGCAGACGCTGGATATCTGAAATAAAAACAGAAAGTGTTAAAACTGAGCACATCAATTACATCTGTCGAGAGTGCAACAGAGTTCATATGCTGAATTTTTCTCGCCCTCATGACGGCAGGCTTGGAGGCAGCGGAATCAGGAAAATAAGAGAATCTGGAAAATGCACACTGATGTGTCCCTGCTACATTCTCACATTGGAAAAGTTTCCCAGGGATGGGCTGGGAAAAGGACTGGCTGTACAGAATGGCTGCATGCCCAAAAATCACCAGGTCAATGGGGACGCCCCCTTTCATTTCCCTTTGTTCCGCAAAGTGGTCACCCAATCTGCATATTGTCTCCACAGTGTGGAAGGGACCGCTGCATGAGAAGTGGAAACAATGGCTAATTTGAGAGAAATGCAACTAAATCATTGTTTGATCTCATAAGGAGTGTTTGGGCACTTGGACATTGAAAAGGAAGGAGGCAAAAGGACAGGTGTTGCGTTTCCTGTGCTCGCATGCAAAATCGCCATAGGAAGCATTTGCAACCACCTTTGGTCAAAAGTGCCAGTGGATGACCCATCTCTGCCTCATTGAAGTTCCCGCTGTCACAGACCCAGGTATTCAGACCATTTGATCGCCCCACTTGAAATCAAGGAATGACTGAGTACACTAACACAGCAAAGGCTATGAGACCTGGTACCATCCTGACTTTACAACTGCAGACTTGGGCTCCAGAAAGAGCTGCATATCTAACTAAGCAGTTCCAGCACAGTTACAACACTGACATCTACCTGAAAAAGTAGAAGATATTCCACGTGTGTTCTGTGCAGAGAAAACAATAAAAATCCATTATGGGCAATTACTATCCCATCAGTTGCCTCTCAGTAAGCAGAGTGGTGCAAGGTGGCATTGGCAGTGCTATCAAGTGGTGCTTCCAGAAATAACCTGCTCACTGATGCACAGTTCAGATTCTGCCGAAACCACCCAACTCCAGATTTGGTCTAAACATGGAGAAAACATCGTGGCACGTGGTTAACACTGCTGCCTCACAGCTCCAGCGACCCAAGTTTAATTACGGCCATGGGTGACTCTGTGTGAAGTTTGCATATTTTTCCCGTCTCTGTTCAGGTTTCCTTCCACAGTCTAAAGATGTGCAGGTTAGGTGGAGTGGCCATGCTAAATTGCCCCTCTATGGCCAAATATGTGCAGGCTAGGTGGGTTTGGGTGAGGGATTGGGTCTAGGTAGGGTGCTCTTTCAGAGGGTCTGTGATGGGCCGTCTGGCCTCCCTCTGCATTGTAGGATTCTATAATTCTACAAAAGAGCTGAATTCCAGAGGTGAGCTGACCTTGACATTCAGACAACTTTTGACGGTGTGTGGCATTGAAGAGTACGGGTAAACTGAAGTCAAAACTCTCCACTGTCTGGAGTCTTACCTAGCTCAAAGGAAGATGTCTGTGGTTGTAGCAAACCAATCACCTTTACTCCAGGAGCTGCAGACGCTATCACCAAGAAAGCACAACAGCGCCTATACTTCCTCAGGAAACTAAGGAAATTTGGCATGTCCGCATTAATTCTTACCAACTTTTACAGATGCATCATAAAAAGCATCCTGTCTGGCTGCATCACAGCCTGGTATGGCAACTGCTCAGCCCAAGACCGCAAGAAGCTTCAGAGAGTCATGAACACAGCCCAGTCCATCACACAAACCTTCCTCCCATCCATTGACTCCATCTACACCTCCCGCTGCCTGGGGAAAGCGGGCAGCATAATCAAAGATTACTCACTCTTCCAACTTCTTCCGTCAGGCAGGAGATACAAAAGTCTGAGTACACGTACGAACAGACTCAAAAACAGTTTTTCCCCCGTTTTTCCTAAACGACCCTCTGATGGACTGACCTCATTACACTACACTCCATATGCTTCACCCGATGGCAGTGTTTGTGTAGTTACATTGTGTACCTTGTGTGCCCTATTATGTATTTTCTTTTCCTTTCTTTTATTTTCATGTACTTAATGATCTGTTGAGCTGCTTGCCGAAAAATACTTTTCACCATATCTCGGTACACGTGATAATAAACAAAATCCAAATGAGGGCAATGTCCTCGGCCTAACAATCTTCAGTTATTTCATCAATGCCCTTCCTTTAAAACACCAACAAATTTACTTTACATACCCCCCCTCCCACCTCAAATATGCCGATTGGTGGAGGGAGGGGGGGAGGTGGGACTGTAAAATTCATACAGTGGGGATTGTAAAATTCACATCGAGTTACAAATTAATGCCCTTCCATCGGAACTTTAATATTAGAGGAGGCGGTGATGTAGTGGTAATGTCAATTGATAAATAACCCAGAGGCCCAAGCTAATGACATGGGTACATGGTTCAAATCTCACCCTGGCTGATGGTAGAATTGAAATTCAATCAATAGTTCTGGAATTAAAAGCTAGCCTCATGGTAATTGTCAATTTTCGTAAAAACCTATCAGGTTTACTCATGCAGAAACCTGCCACCCTTAAGTGGCCTGCCTTGCACGTGGCTCTAGAGCCACACCTATGTGGTTCACTCTGAAATTCCCTCTCAAATGGCCCAGCAAGTCACTCAGTTCTTTTAAACCAATCAAAGCCTGAATAAAGGAATGAGACCGGAGGGACCACCTGACATTGACCTCAGCAACAGAAATGACAACTTCAGCACTGTCATCCCTGCAAAGTTCTTCTTACCAACATCTGAAGGTTTGTGCCAAAATTAGGAGAACTGTCGCACAGTCTAATCAAACAACATCCGAACACAGTTCTGCTAACAGACAATACCACAGGCATCAGTATCCTAGGCATGTTCTGTCCCACTGATAGGATAGGACACAGCGGTACAGTGATTAGCACTGCTGCCACACTGTGCCAGAGCCCCAGGTTCGATTCTGGCTTTGGGTGATTGCCTGTGTGGGGTTTGCACATTCTTCCCGTGTCTACGTGGGTTTCCTCCGGGTGTTCCAGTTTCCTTTCACAGTCCAAAGATGTCCAAAGATTTGTTGGACTGGCCATGCTAAATTGCCCCTTGGTGTCCAGCGATTTGCAGTTCGGTGGATTTACCATGACCAATGCGTGCGGTTACAGGAATAGGGCACGGGAGTGGGCCTAGGTAGAGTGCTCTTTCGGAGGGTTGATGCAGACTCGATGGGCCAAGGGGCCTCCTTCTGCACTGTCGGAATTCAATGGACAGGCCTACTAGAGGTGGCAATGCTGTAGTATATAGTCAGGAGAGAGTTGCACTGGGAGTCCTCAACATCTACTCTGGACCCTATGAAATCAGTTTGGAATTAGGTCAGTCATGGGCAAAGAAACCTACTACTGGTTATCACCTCCCACCTCCCGTCAGCTGAAGAATCACAACTCCTCCACCTTGCACACATTTTGATGAAGCAAGGAGAGTGGCAAGGAATCAGAATGTACTCTGGATGGGGTATATAAATGTCCATCGCCAAGAGTGGTTCAGTAGCACTTCCACTGACCAAGCAGGCCAAGTCCTAAAATACATAAATGCTAGACTCTGTCTTTGGCAGGTGTCTAGGGAACCAATAAGAGGGAAAAAGCATTGTCCTCACCAATCAACTTGTCACAGATGCACCTGTCCATAAGAGTACTGGTGGCAGTGACAAAACTGCAGTTCTTTATGTTTTTATTCATTCATGGGACGTGGGTGCCGCAGGCTGAGGCAGCATTGATTGCCCATCCCTAATTGCCCTTGAAGGGGCAGTTAAGAGACAACCACATTTCACACTTCCCTAAAGGACATTAGTGAACCTGATGGGTTTTTACAACAGCAACAATGGTTTCACGGTCATCATTAGACTTTTAATTCCAGATTTTTTATTAAATTCAAATTTCACCATCTACAGTGGTGGGATTTGAACCTGGATCCCCAGAGCATTACTCTGGGTCTCTGGTTTACTAGTCTAATGACAATACCATATACCACCGCCACCCCCCAAATTCCCATCATAACATTGAAGACACCCTTCTTCATGTTTTGCGGCAGTACCACCGTGTTAAATGGGATAGATTTTGAACAGATCTAAGAACTCAAAATTGGGCATCCATAAGGTGCTGTGGGCCCTCAGCAGCAACATAATTGTACATAGTCACAATCCTCGCCCCACGGGCAGCCAGAGATGGGGCCCTGCTAGCCCACTGGAAAACAGGTAATCACCACGAACGTTCGAGGAAAAAGTCCGGAGTGATTCTCGCCCGTTTTCCGGCGGGTGTGGGGACTTTGTCCCATAAAGGGAGAATTCCGCCATAGATGTCAACCTGCTGAAGCTCCTACACAATGGGAATCAGGAGGAAAACTCTACACTGTGTGAAGTCATACCTAGGCCGGGATTCTCCAACCTGGCGCCGGGTTGGAGAATCCCCCGGGGGGGGGGGGGGGGTGGGACGCGAGAATCACACCCCAACGCCAGCTTTCCCATTCTCCGGCGCCGTTTTTCAAGCACCCGCGGGATCGCTGCCACGCCAGTTGGGGGTCTTTGATAGCGCCCCCCCCCGGTGATTCTCCGAGCCCTGATGTGCTGAGTGGCCGACGAATTTGGCCGTGTCCCACTGACGTGGATTACTCACCTCCCACATGGCGGAACCTGGAAGGTGAGTGTGCGGGGGCCATCCTGGAGGGGGCGGCAGGGGGATCCATCCCCGGGTGGGGGCCCCACGGTGGCCTGGCCCGTGATCGGGGCCTACCGATCAGTGGATGGGCTGGTTCCGTGGGGGTCTAGTTTACTCTGCGCCGGGCCCCTGTAGAGCTCCGCCATATTGTCCGGGGGCCGGCATGGAGAAGGGAACCCTCGTGCATGCGCAGAAATATGCCGGCCATTCCGCGCATGCGCGGAGTCGCGCGGGCCGTTCCACGAAGGCTAGAGCTGCGGAGACCACTCCAGTGGCAACCTAACCCCCTTGAAAGGGGAGAATTCCTCACTTTCAGGGCCATTGACGCCGGAGTTGTTGGCATCGGTTTTCAAGCCGACATGGGGACATAGCTCCATTATTAGAGAATCCCGCCCCAAGTACAAAGGAAGATGGTTGTGATTGTTGCAGGTAAGCCATCTCAGTCCCAGGGCAACACTGCACTTTCCTCAGTGGAGTGTTCTCGGCCCAAAATCTTCAACTGCTTCATAAGTAACCTTCCCTCCATCATAAGGACAGGAGTGGGGATGATATTAGATGATTACACAATGTCCGCTATCATTTGTGACTCCTCAGATTCTGAAGCAGTCCATACCCATATGCAGTAAGACCTGGATAATATTAAGGCTTGGGCTGATAAGTGGCAATTCATGCTACACAAATGCCAGGCAATGACCACCTCCAACAAAATAGAATGTAATTATCTCCCCTTGAAATTTAATGGCATTACCATTGCTGAATCCCCCACTATCAACATTCGGGGGATTACCATTGATCAGAAATTAAACTGGACCAGCCATATATATATTGTGGTTACAGGAGCAGTTTACTGGCTGGAAATTCTGCTCACCTCCTGACTCCTCAAATTCTACAAATAAGCAGTGTTGCCTGGATGAGTACAGCTCCAACAATACTCAAGAAAATTTGACATCATCCAGGACAACACATCCTGCTTGATTGGCACCCCTTGCACAAACATTCATTCCCTCCGCCACCGACGCACAGTAGTAGCCGTGTGTACCATCTACAGGATGCATAGCAGGAACTCACCAAGGTTCCTTCGACAGCAGGTGAGGTTGGGCGGGTTAGGTCGCATCTGGGTGAGGAGTATGGGGGTCTGGTCGGTGTTCAGGTGCGGGGGGGGGGTTGGGGAATCCCATGTGAGGAGGGGTTGGCCAGAGAATACCATTGTGGAGGTATAGGAGAGTCCCCTGGAGTGTTCTGTGCGGGCTTGGTCTGGGTCTTGGACTGTCCCCCAAATCCGATGCTGGGGAGTATCAGGGTAACAAACTAATGATTAATGAAATGTGAGCTTCAATGTTTGTGCTTTGATTTCAGTCTAGGAACCAGCAAGGGGCCTCAGAGTTAAATGTTACAAACTACAATGGAGCAATGTGTTGATTGATTGTTTAGCATTCAAATTCAGCGTGCTCTTTGCACAATTCTCTTAGGCATATGTGGTTACCTTATGTCCAATTAATATAAATAGTTGCCAGCATTTAGTACATTTCACTTGGCTGTTTTGCACTTAAATGCCATAAGCTTTTGTTTTAAAATGTGATGAAAAGCTGTATTGTGTTTGATAAACAGTTGAGGCACTGGAGATATTTAGGAAAACAGAGATTTGCATTTATGCAGTAAACATCATTATCTCAGGATGTCCCAGAGCAGCATAAAGCCAATGAAGGACTTTTTGAAGTGCAGTCACTGCTGTGATGTAGGAAACAGAAGTACAATCCTGTGAAGTGTGTAGAGCTCAAAAATTTATATGATATTTAAAAAACAGAAAAGGTGAAACATAGAATAATAAAAAGCAGTGAGTTATGAAACATTAATTCATTGATTAGCTCTCAGTCACATACATTGTGTGATCTAGACAAGTGAAAAGAAATGTAACAATGAAAAGTTGGCATGGAGGGGAATAGGATCATTTTAAAGTCCAAAAATGTATGAGTTTGGGTCCAGAGAACTGTTGAAACATTAAAAATTTGAAATCCCAACAGAACCGCTCTGATTGCAACTAACTCTGATGGAGGCCAAACTATCAACTACTCTCAGGAAGTGGGAGCATTCAGCTAAACCTTTTTTGAATGAGACTGTGTGCCTCAGATTTGATCTCCATTTTAGGTTTAATCTGGCAGGTGAGGTGAGGACTGTTTCCTGGAAGAGATAAGTGTCCCTTCCAGTACTCCTTGTGAGCTGGAAGGGACAGAAGTTTTACTCCCTGGCTCCCCAAGCCATCTATATTTCCATATAAGCAGCAGCAGAATTGTACTCAACCACAAACTGTAATCTCATATCCCCGACTCTACCGTTACACCAAAATAGGAGGTCAACCCTGGTTCAACGAAGAGTGCAGGAGAGCATGCCACGAGGAACATCAGGCATACCTAAAAATGAGGTGTCAACCTGGTGAATCTACAACACAGGACTACTGGCATGCTAAACAACATAAGTAGCAAGTGATAGACAGACATAAGTGATTCCACAACCAGTGGAATTTGCACTCGGCAGTCGTGCCAAATCCAATCGGAATGGTGATGGACAATTAAACAATTTACTGAAGGAGGAGGCTCCACAAATATATCCATCTTCAACGATGGCGGTCCGCATCAGTACAAAGGATAAAGCTGAAGCATTTGCAAAAATCTTCAGCCAGAAGTGGCAAATAAAAGATCTATCTTGACCTCCTCCAGAAGTCCCCATCATCACCAAGGTGGATTGGCTATGCTAAATTGCCCTTAGTGTCCAAAAAAGGTTTGGTGGGTTGCGGGAATAGGGTGGTGTGGGCTTAGATAGGGTGCTCTTTCCAAGGGCCGGTGCAGACTCAATGGGCCGAATACATAGACCATACAGTGCAGAAGTAGGCCATTTGGCCCATCGAGTCTGCACCGACTCACTTAAGCCCTCACTTCCACCCTATCTCCATAACCCAATAACGCCTTCTAATCTTTTTTTTTTGGTCGCACAATTTATCATGGCCAATCCACCTAACCTACTCATCTTTGGACTGTGGGAGGAAACCGGAGCACCAGGAGGAAACCCACGCAGATATGGGGAGAACATGCAGACTCCGCACAGACAGTGACCCAGCGGGGAATCGAACCTGGGACCCTGGCGCTGTGAAGCCACAGTGCTATCCACTTGTGCTGCCGTGCTGCCCACATTCCTGGGAGTGGCCTCCTTCTGCACTAAATTCTATGAATCTATGCACATCACAGCTGTCAGTCTTCAGTCAGTTCAATTCACTGCACGTGATATCAAAAAACAGCAGAAGGCACGGGATAATGCAAAGCCTATGGGCCCTGACAATATTCCAGCAATAGTACAGAAAACTTGTGCTTCAGAACTTGCCACGCCCCTAGCCAAGCTGTCCCAGTACAGCTACCAAATTGGCACCTACCCCACAATGTGGAAAATTGGCCAGGTCTGTCCTGCACACAAAAAGCAAGACAAATCCTACTCAACCAATTAGCACCCTATAGTCTACTGTTGATTATTGGTAAAGTGATGGAAGGGGGCATCAACGGTGCTGTCAAGCAGCTATTACTCAGTAATAACCTAGTCACTGGCATTCAGTTTGGGTTCTGCCAGGGTCACTCAGCTCCTGACCTCATTGCTTCAAATATGAGCTAAACCCCCAGAGATGAGGTGAGAGTGACTGTCTTTGACGTCATGGCAACATTTGACCGACTGTGGCATCAAGGAGCCTGAGAATAAGTGGAGTCGATCAGAATCAGGGTTATCTCTCCCCTAGATAGAATGATAACTAGCACAAAGGAAGATGGTTGCACTGATTGGGGTTCAATCATCTCAGTTCCATGACATCACCACAGGAGTTCCTCAGGGTAGTGTCCTAGGCCCAGTCATCTTCAGCTACTTCATCAATGACCTTCCTATCATTAGATCAGAAGTGGAAATCTTCACTGATGATTGCACAATGCTCAGCACCATTCACAATTCCTCAGATACTGAAACAGTCCAACGGCAGCTCACCATCATGTAGGGATGTGCAATAAAGGCTGGTCTTGCCAGTGACACCTACGTACCACGAATGAATAAAAGTAATAAAGACACGCACCTTATAGATTTAGCCCGTCTTACTTCTTTAATCTATCAGGTTTGCCAAGGCCCAATATCGCAATGATTCCATGACCATACATTTTCGGGAGTTAGGTTTCAGCCCCAGATGAGAATATTCTATTAAATGTTGCCTGTGCACTGACAATCAATGCATTTGAAAAGTTAGCAATTATATGATCCACTGAGACATTTTGTTGTCATAAAGCTATATATAAATAATAATATATGATTACTTTGGAAAAATTATAACTTTGTTAAGTGCCAGACTTTATTTCTGTGATAATTTTCGAGATACATTGAACATACAATGTTGAATCCATCATTCCCACCATGTGGAAGTGTACTCTTTCCAAGCACAGAATACAACTTATGGGGTGTGTCTTATAGGAGGGTTTACAAAAAAGTCAAAGTACAGGCAATGAATGACCAGTCTTACTTTTAATCACTAAAAAACATTAGGCTCTTTAATAACTTAAGTATTTGAGATATCGAACACATTTCCTTAGTGGGAGAGAATAAACCATCACAGAATTTCCAGAAATGTCCTTTGATTGTCCAGGAATATTGAAGAAATTATGTTAAATGCTGATAACACAGTTCCTCTGAGTTCTTCCCAAATTCAGCTGATAATTGAACAATTCCTGCACTACACCCTGACCCTACTTGGTTATGAATGCAGCAGTTTTTAAATTATTGATGGCAAAATCTGTTATTCACAAAAGGTGCCAACACTTCCTCTTTATACGCCATGCCCCCTCCCCTTACTTCCTTGTTTTTGTAGTTGAAATGCTTCTACAGAAATACGACGTTTAAAATTCAGGGAAGATGCTATTGATGACTACTGTCAAATTACGCATTCGTTTTGCATGAAACAACAAAATATAATAAATCTAAATCATTTAAACCACAACTGAGTTAACATTGACAGAAGAAACAAGGTGGGATATGTAAGGACTTGTAATGGAAAATGCAGTAATCGAGCAATAATATGTTACATAAGAGTGATTCTCTGCCTCCCACCTGCTTTCTCAGTTTGAATAGCAGTGGCCAATGCTATGAAAGGCTGCATAAACAGTGTTGATGTGAACAGAATTTCCACCCCAATATAGGGGTTAGAGGGAGCCATGTTGTGCAGTGCTGAATTTCAACTTCCAACACTTGCCAAAGGCACGTGGTAAGAGCGGGAGAGACCCTTAGTCAGCCATGTGATGGAATTAAAATTGGAACCCCCACAATTCTTATCCACAGCTCCAGATGAAAACATGCATGTGAAAGCCAAATCAATGCAGCTACCCTATGTGATCTGTGTTGTGTTCTGTGACCTTGCTGTTGTAATGATGCACACAGACTGCGGGTGACTTAACTAGAATGATGGTCTAGTGATTAACACGTGGAAAGATAACCAACAGAATACTATACAGACTAGGTTATTATCTGAGTTTTGTGAACTCTCCTGGAACTACCCTATGTACGACTGTCCTGTTGTACGCCTTACTACCAACTGGCGAAAGTCGGATGTCACATGACCGATGTCTGACGCCACCAGTTGGTTGGAGGTCGCATTGCTAACTATGTACAATATTATTCACAGGCATATCACCATATTCCCCTGCCTTTGGAGATGTTAACATTTATATACAAAACATGATTGGTATTATTGTTTCATACATGTGGCCGGTATATACAGATTTAACTGTGCTTTTAGTTCACATGATATGCCTGTTAAATGTGTCCTTTGTGCACAGCTCGTAATGAATCTCAAACAGGGTCACCCCGTTGATCGTCTGGACTCTTCTCAGCTTTCTGAAAAACTGCTTTCCGTGATGGTCCTTTTTACAGAATTAACAGTGCAGAAGGAGGCCATTTGGCCCATCGACTCTGCATCGGCCCTTGGAAACAGCACCCAACTTAAGCTCACGCCTCCACCCCATCCCTGTAACCCAGTAACCCCACCCTATCTTTTTGGAAACTAAGGGCAATTTATCATGGCCAATCCAGCTAACCTGTGCACCTTTGCACTGTGGGAGGAAACCAGAGCATCCGGAGGAAACCCATGCAGACACGGGGAGAACATGCAGACTCCATACAGACAATGACCCAAACTGGGAATCGAACCTGGGACCCTGGAGCTGTGAAACAACTGTGCTAGCTACTGTGCTACTGTGCTGCCCCCCAATGCCTTAGCCTATTGACGCGATGTGGCCTGAAGATTGGTATCCTTGCTGGCCATGCCTGCTTCACCAGCTTCTTTTGTGTCTTTACATGATTTTCTTTGCTGCTGCATTGCTGGGTACTCTCTGGCATCACCAGCTTCTTTCATGTCGTTACGCGGCGCTTTTTGCTGCTGCATCATTGTGTATTCACTGGCTGGTCAGCCTCATTGCCGACGTCTTCCTGCTCGGTGTCATCAGTGGGGCTCACGGGATTCCCCCACTCTCCTTCTCTTCCTCTTTTTTGTTTTGAGATAGATTTTGTGACTGACTTTGTGACTGCTCCTCTTATTTTGCTTGGATTTGGTAGCATCCATCTTGCCGCTGGCTTGCACCATGGGAGCAGTAGTTTGTGGATCATCTGCTGTGAGGTCTCGTGTTTGCGTTCTTCCAAGGGACTATGGGGTCGTGGCCAAGTCTGCACCTTCAATGGCTAGCTGCAGAGCCTCGCATTCTTGTCTCTGGTTTGGAACCTCATCCCCAATGTTGGGTCCCAAGTGATGGTTCCTCATTCCTCGAAATTACAATGCATATGTTAGTTGGTCCTGAAGAACCAAGTAATGGCTCATCCTCACCTTGTGATATTATATACGTATCATCCGTTGTCGTAGAACTACATAGTGAGATGGCCACCAGCTCCTCTAACTCATGTTTCTGTGGAGTGGCCTCACGCAGTGGGGAGTGAACTACTGGAACCAGTTCAGAGCCCTGAGATGATTCCCCATATGTCTCTGGAGCCGTTTTCTCCAGAATCGGTATTGTATCTTCTGTTATTAATTTGTTAGCAGCTGAGTCTTTTTTCTCCGATGTGCCATCTCAGAGCTTTCGAATTTCTCAGTGTCCTGCGCAGACTGGGCGTCCCTTGTGACCACGTCATTCCTGCCAAACCACCGGAGTAGTGCTTCCCAGGCTTCCTCATCTGGTTCACCATCACTCCTGCAAAACAACCTTACTAGGGTTTCACAGTCGTCCTTATCTGGTTCACCCTCTGAGCCTTTACTTCCGTCATCGTATTCATGGTCTTCGTAGATATCATCGTAGCACTCATCATAGGAGTCAATACCATCTGCAAAGACTTCTGTAAAATACGACATTGCACACGTTGAACACGTGTTCGTGCAGGAGACAGCCAATTTCAAAGTCAGCAGCGAGCCTTGCTGCAGAACTTTTATTTAACTCTCCATGCTGTAGACCTTCGGGAGGACTGAAGAAATTGAAGAATGAGTCATTTGGTACAGTTTTCATAACTGTTTTACGAGTACTCTGACCCTTATGCTTCAGCTTCGTTTTAATGGTTTTCAGTGTAACATTTTTTTCTTTCTTCCAGTTGATCTGGCACCCTGTGCATTCCGTGATTGCTGGCTCATCAAAAAATTAAAATTCAAGCCTGTCAGGCCGCGATTCCAGCTGGTATATTTTTGTAATTAATAAAAGCAAATTACTGCGGATGCTGGAATCTAAAACGAAAGAGAAAATGCTGGAAAATGTATACGCTTTGAGAAAGAGTCATCGGGCTCGAAACATTAGCTCTTTTCTCTCCCTACAGATGCTGCCAGACTTGCTGAGAGTTTCGAGCATTTTCTCTTTCATACTTTTGTAATTACCTGATTGTGAAATACTCATTTGGCTCAAACTTAAATTACAGAGTGAAGCTCATTGTCTGTTCACGCTCTGAACATTTAACGTTCACATCTTGTAGATACTTTAATATAGGCTCATCATGCTCTTGTATCATACCACTGAGTACATACACCTTCTTGAAGACTGTGAACCAGAAGTCTGAAATTCCATTTGGCTCTTCCATCTCTTCATCTGATTTGTCGTCTTCCGCCTGGACTTTAGTTTGTTTCTCATCAAATGACTGCACCAGCATATTTCATTGAGATTTGTAGTATTTGTGTGGCCATTCGCTCTCTTAAATGTTCAGCTGCTCAACTAAATTCAGGGCCTCACATGCATCAGCTCCTATGATGGACTCGCTTTTCATGTCCACCATGGAAAACGGTAACATCTACGTTGAGTCGTGCACGCTTAATTCAAGCTCACATTCACCCAGCGTCTTAATCTCCTTTCTACCGCAGTGTATGGGCAGTCTCGGATGATCGACAACTTTCGGCTTAGCGTGCAGCCCGTGCAAATCAGACAAACTCAGGAATTTGGCCCTTGTTCCCATGTCGAGGTTGTATTTTACCAATATATCGTTCATCCACACTGACGTTTTCAATCTGGTTTCAATGGCATCAGGTTGGTGCTTACTATCGACTTTTCGGAAGGACTTCTTCACTTTTATTGGTTGGACTCTTCTGGTCCTTGGTTGAAATGAGATCTCATCAACTGCGCTAACTGATCTGATTTGGTCAACATTAGATGAGAAAAACATTGTTTCGCAAAATGATTTGTACGGCTACACCTGGAACATACTTTTTCACATGCTGGATATTGCCGTGGGCCATGTCAGTGGCCACATTTCTGGCATAAGATGGCGGCCTCTGTCGGCCACTGAAAATGGCGGCTGGCACTGAGACCATGTTTCTTATTGAACTGCATCACAGTGCGGATAGGGCTGGCGTCTTCCTCCATGTTGCCGCCAAAATTTTTCAAAGTGAGTGTATTGATTTGCTGTGCAGCCAACTCACTCGCATGACAAATCTTAATTGCATTTTCCCATTTCAGGTCTTATTCCCGTAGCAATATCTCATGGAGCTAATCATTTGATATGCCAAATGCTATTTAGTCATGGATCATCGATGATTTTAGATTACTGAAATTGCAGGATTGGGCCTTCAGCCTCAAGTCGGTTTCAAAACTGTCAAAAGAGTCACCTGGTTTCCGGGTATGCGTACCAAAAAATCTATGTTTAAAATGTTTAATTTTTGGGGGGAGAGCAATGATGATCGAAATACTTTATCACTTCATCGTAGCTCTTGCTTCCTCTTCGCTATCAAAAGCGAAGGTATTGTAGATTTCAATTGCTTGTGGACTTGCCACCATGAGCAGCAATGCAATGCATCTTTTGTCAGGCTGTGCCTGC
This sequence comes from Scyliorhinus canicula, assembly GCF_902713615.1. Classification (NCBI taxonomy): domain Eukaryota; kingdom Metazoa; phylum Chordata; class Chondrichthyes; order Carcharhiniformes; family Scyliorhinidae; genus Scyliorhinus; species Scyliorhinus canicula. The sequence continues at coordinate 161,744,680 of NC_052152.1, forward strand.
AGGCCAGGGGCTGACACATAGAGTTTAAACTGCTGTTTGAAAAAGTTCCAGTTTTCATCTATGTTACCTGAGACTTGAAGCTGGTGGTGTGCCTTTAAACCTTCCATCTCGAACGTCACCATCGTTTGTTGTGTTGGGTTGCCAAGGCCGTAGCTCACCAGGTCGGTGGAAGACTCCCTCATCTTTGTTCTTCGGCTGGTTTCATGTCATCTTTTCTGCTGTTACCTTTAAACGTTCATTACTCCTGGTACTATGTTTTGTTCTATGACCTTGCCATTGCAATGATGTTCACATAACTACTGGTGACTTAACTAGAATGATGATTTATTGATTAACACGTGGAAAGATAACAAACAGAATGCCATACAGACTAGGTTACTATTTAAGTTTTGTGAACTCTCCTGGGACTAACCTATGTGAGACTCTCCTGTTGTATGTCTTACTGCCAACTGGCGAAGGGCGGTTGTCATATGACCAATACCTGATGCTACCAGCTGGTTGGTGGTTGCATTGTTAATCATGTACAATATTACTCACAGCCGTATCACCATAGTCCGTAACACACCACCACCATGGGGGTGTGAGCCAAGGCGGACAGGCAAGCAATTTTCCAATACTGGTCAGTGTGGCAGTTTCTGGTTCCATCCTGCCCCCGAACCATTTTCAGGAGTTAACTGGAGGGTTCCAGAAGCTTGTTGGAACCCCGCCCCCACAAACTGTATGGAGGAGGGGGGGAGGGGACAATACTCCAGGACACTCCCTCTACCTGGTCACATCTGCAGCCAGGAGAAAGGAGTATCCTCACCACAATGGTGATCTGGCAGCTATGAATTTTTCTCACAATGGACGTTTTTCAAGTTGCTGAGAGGACATGTGAAGATGGAGGTGCCCTCTCTCTCTCTCTCTTCCCTGCAATGTCAGGCTGCAGCTCTTTCCAGGTGGAGGACATCTTTAATTGGATGTCAAATGCACCCTGTAGCCACTAAAATCACTGCTGGGTGCCAGCTTCCAAGACAATGTTAGGTCCTGACCCCCATTTGACTGTCGTGATAGGGGCCCTGACCCAAAATGCAAAACACTGCCCATGGTCTTACGAAAGGAATAGAGATAAAATGATCACATTTAACTAATATTAGCTGCTATGGTTGCTAATGTAACAGTTGTGATTAAATTGGAAAATGTAATCCACTGGCTGTAAGTGCTTCGGGGCATTGAGGAAGAAAAAAGCCACATCAAAGCAAATTTTTATTTCTATCATTGTTCCGCCAATCTCTACTCAGGTCTATTTTTGTAAACAGCAGCACATGCAGGAGAATATTGCCTCTCTTGCTGTTATTTTAGAGCATTGGATAACTGTATAATTAAATTAATTAATAACTATTATTTACATATCTCAAGCTGCTTATTAGGCAACCATATTCTTGTACCAACATCAGTTGCTCACTTTAATTCCTACCTACAATTTACTCATAGCTTCTTCATAATGTCCCTTCACAAAATTACCCAACCAGAAACTCAGTGGAAAATCTTATAATCTGGAGATAATACTTTGTTTTTACCTCTGAACAAAATCAGAAAATGATAGTCCCACTAAAATATATCCAATGTTGTAAGCTGTGCAATAAATTCCCTGGTGCTAAAATCCAAACTCTGATTTTCTGTGGCTACAGCGAGTCACTGCAGCCGAACTGTATATTGTAAAAGTCCTGAGTACAAAATCCTTCATTCGACTTATTTTTATTGATTTTTTTAATTTACCCTGACTTATTCTTGGTCTGTACAGAGCACTGTCAACTTATGACCGGTGATATGTGATATATTTTCCTTTGGTATAAGTAGCCATGAGTAAAAAAAAGGTAATCCCTACCACTCGCATCTACTTTCTCATTAAAATGAGTAGACTCTTTGAGATTGAGGATATTACCTCACAGACCAGGGGCTTGGAAAATAAACAAGGGGCGGGATTCTCTGCGAACCGGCGGGGTGGGCCACTCCGGCACCAAGGAGTGGCATGAACCACTCCAGCTTCGGGCCGCCCCGAAGGTGCGGAGGTCAGGGGCTAGGCCGGTGCCGGAGTGTTTGGTGCATGCGCGGCTGTGCTGGCGTCATCCCAGCCCATGCACAAGGGGGTTATTTTCCGCAACGGCCATGGCGGCCAGCCTGTCCGTGGAGCCAGGTCCTGCCAGTAAGGACCTGTTGTGATTTACGCCGGCGGGACCGGCAGAAAACGGGCGGCCACTCAGCCCATTGCGGGCCATAGAATCGCCGGGGGGCTGCTGCCAACGGCCCCCGACCGGCTCGGCACGATTCCCACCCCGCCAAAACCCCGGCGCCAGAGAATTCGGCAGCTGGCGGGGGCGGGATTCACGCTGCCCCCCGGCGATCAATCCCGCCCCTTCATATCTTTTACACCACTGAATACTAATATGCAGTGAAAAAAAAATCAACAATTACTGAAAGTACCATTCTTTATATATCAGGTTAGGTGCAGATTGAAGCTTCAATGGACAAGGTTCAGTTTTTTTTTACTAATTTCTGCTTTCTGAATTTCTGTTTTTCCTTAACTTTCTTCTAAGATGCTTTAAGGAGGTAAGCTGTCTCCCAATTGTCCCTCAAACTCCAAGGTGTCAAATTAACAACGTGATGAACACCTTTCAAATAAGGTTTAAATAAAATGAGTTACACTTCATACATGCGCACAATAAAAACAACTGATGCCTTAAATACACCACTGAACATAAGTATATGAATGCATTACAGCATCAAGCATACAAATCTATACAATGCTTTAACTTTAACCTGTCATGCACATGGTCGCAAATTAAATCAAGGAAACAAACCTATTTGATCTTTAGATCAAAGAACACAGTCTGATCTTTCAGTAAATGAAACAAGTAATTCAAATGAATAATATAGCTCTTACAGTCTCTGTTCAGTTTGATTCTGTCTCAGCTAGTCTGCAGGATCCAATATCTGATGGCGTACTGTGCATCCTAATTACACAAGAAACCTGTTTTGAAGTCCTGGTGTACAAACCCAATTTCAACCAAACAATCAATCATAAGGAGCCAGACAAGCATGTAATGCAGGCCTGTATAGACAGAGAAGAACAGAGAAGATGGAAAATGTTCTCAGTTGCCAGAAACAGGATTTAAAGGATGCTTAAGAACAATTACCCTGTTGATCGAAGATTAGGGGTATTTCACAAGAAACTAAAACACAAACTAAACAAAGATAAACAATGCAAATAATTGAAGAATGGTGTTTGAATGGGAAAAGTGGAAATGCACTGTTATAATAGAGTGGGGAAAGTTATTTGGTACCTTGAGAGTTAATTTTAATTTCTGAATTCAAACTGCCTTTCACAATTTGGGAAATAATGTGCAACAATCTCCAGCAGCGTTCCTTAAACAAGAAATGCAGAATATTAAATATCTAGCAGGCAGGCAAGGACTGAAAATTATAATGGCATTGGATACTGCAGCAGCAAACCTCAAAAGGTTTTTTGGGTATTACTTGAATGCTGATGAAGGAAATTCAGCCACACATTAATTTGATACATTATATATCATGCATGACTTTAGCAGTTGCAGCTTGTGATTTATTTGCGATATATTTTGCATATGCTAGCCTAAGCACTGTTGCGAGGCTGAAGAGATGTGACACAGGAAAAAAGAAATCACTGGCAAAGGGATGTTTGATCTGACATGTTTCAGGCACCGTTGTATTTTGAGGTTTTATTAAGGACCTAGTTATGACAGAGACTAGGTGCTGCTCTGAGTAAAATTTGCTCAGATGAGGCCACCAGCATTTAAGGATATCATTTAATCTGGATCCAAATCACGAGTAGCACGTTAAAGGGAAATGCAACTCAGCCACTAAATACATATTCATGAAAATATTTCAGAGTTCTCCAATTATACTTGCATGTTGGCACTTCAGGATTATAGCTACGAGAAAGGGCCTCTTTGTTAACACACAATATGCAGGTCATTAGTGTTGCTCTATTTATTTTATCTCGGTGGACCACAAGCCTTTCCCTTATATCGATCAAATGACCACACGGCCAGTTAGTTAGTTCAAAAGATGGTTTATTTACATACACAAGAGTTATCTCAACATGCAAACACAATCTCTACTGTGAGTTAAACTACACCTATCAGCTACAATAACCTATACTTAACCTCAGGGCGACCGGCACTTTGCAAATGTGCCCTTATCTGGAATTCACTTGGCTGGTTCGAAGAAAGTGGCTCTGTCTCTGCTGGGTTCATCCGTCAGGTAGCGATCGTTGGTCTTGAACTTAGCTGGCTGTTCCTGCTGCAATTGGGTGGCACAGGCCAGATCCAAAAGAGACAGAACACATGGCTGTGCTCTCTTTTATCCTTCTGGGATTTTGCGCTCTTTGGGGCAGTCCTTAACCTTGGACCCAATAGTTCGACAGGGCTCTGATAACTCTTCAATTTTGGCCAATATATAGGCAGGTGCCTTAGTAGCTGGGCGGGTCCTTAGCGATCAATAATCTTGGCAGTTGTGCTTTCTGAGTAAGGGGAGTTTCGTCGATCAGTCTATGGCTGTACCGGTTGCTTGATTGGAGTTCCATTGTCCTGGGAAAATGGGCCATTGAAATGTAAATGAGCGGGTGTTTCGGTCAGGTCTGGTTACCTGTGTTTTAGATACACATAGGCTGTGTATCTGTCTGAGTCCTGGGTTGGCCATAATTCCCATGATCCTTTGTAGGTGGCCATCTTAGATGGCTACATTAGCAAGATAGTCTAAGGACAGAATTTCTTCCAGAGTCATACCAGCTCTCCAGTATTATCTGTAAAGCCTCGAGCAAAGAGAACAAGAAATCTTATGGGGAGATATTTCATTGGCTGGACTCTCCTGTCAGAGGTGACTTTAGGCAGTCCCTCCATCTGTCCAAATGTGGGTGAGTATATTAAATAATGTCCACGCTGGAAATGCCATATTAACATTGGATCTAGGAACTCTGTGCTATAGCTTGCAGGGTCACAGGGTTACATGAAGTGTAATCAGTTTTTAAAATTAATTTTAAAAAATTTCAGCTGCTGACCAGTTTACCCTCCAGCATACTATTAAAGCTTGCAGAGTAAGTTCTGTCTCTTTGATGAGGTGGGCCTTTCAATTCAGGCAAATACTTTTCTGGGAAATGAGGAATTATGCCTGATGATAGGAAGCCAGTTAGGGTAGTAAAGGTAGCTGTGGTGAGCACAAGGCTCAACCTGCACCTAAAGCACAGGTGAAGAGTGGCTGAGTGGAGCATTTGAAAAATAAGTGAGTGTGGCCGAATGAAGGTGAGGGTGGCTGAGTGGATGTTTAAAATACAGGCAAGAGTTTTTGAGGTAGAGTATTTAAAATGATGATGTGAGTTGTGCAGGTAGACTCCAAGACAAAGGTCATATGCTTTTGAAGGGGTGTGAGGGGCAGAAGGAGATGCGAACAGGTGGCAAGGTAAATGCCCAAATTCTGCCCTCAAAAAACCTGTCAGTAGTGCTACAGGATAAATGACTTTGCAAGTGTATTCAAGGCCAGTGAATACATCTTCACATTTCCTCTCACAGTGCTCAATGCATCATGTCGTATAACGGGTTAATAGTTATTATGCTAATTGTTAGAGTGCGTCATCAGTGATACCAAATGATGTCAGATCACATGTCACTGGAACTTGAGGGAAGAATTTTGTAATGGAGTGGTGTTAAAGCTGTCTTTGTAGATAATATAAATAATCAATAACTGTTCACTCGTTTGCAACAGCATGGTTTATATATAAGCTCTCTTATATCAAAGGCACCCAAGGCCCAGTTGTGATTATGAATACACAGCAAATCCCCATCACCTACCCAACAGCACCCACTGGCACTCAGCATTCACATCTAACATACTCCATAATGTCACCTCATCCACACTTATCTGTCAATTATGTTGACCTGGTACCCACCCCTTGCTGCCTCAGCATACACTGCGATATGCAGCTACAGCAGGAACATGATATCTGAAAGAGGACATTTCTACACAAGAAGGAGACCCAAAGGACTGGCAGGAGGCTGTCACAACTCCATCGCCTGAACATAATGGAGGAGATGGTGGTGACAATTGGGGGACCAGCCATGACAGTTGTTGTCACTGAGGTCATTGAGTTTGAATCTGTGACCTTTTCTCAAATCCCTTCTTTTCCTCTCGTTGTGAGATATAGCCTGAAGAGAAATCTGCAGGTAGTATGACCGTGGACATCTCGCTTTCTTCTTTACCCACCTTGCACACCCCAACCTCCTTTCTGTCTTTTTCACAGAATGGAATCATTGAATGGTTTGAGCACAGAAGGAGGCAATTCGGCCCATCATTTCCATGCCGACTCTCTGCAAGAGGGACCTTTCCACTGTCCTTTCACCATAGCCTCCGATTCTTTTCTCTTCCAAAATTATTCAATTTATATTTGTACGGCATGATTGAATCTGCCTCCCCCCACATCCCACTCAGTGGATTTCAGATCCTAATCACATGCTTGGTTAAAAAAATAAATTTCCCTATCGCCTTTGATTCCTTAGCTAGTGACGTTAAGTTGGCATGACCATTGTCCATTAATGGGAACAGTTTCTCCCTATCTAATCTGTATGAGGCATGATTCAGCCACCGGGTGAAGAGCGGGAAAGGCTAAAATCGAGATTTGCGCTCGATGCAAACCATCTTGAGATTCACCCGGCCCACTCCCGATGGCAAGTTCTGGATCTCACCAAAAAATGGTGAGGAGGTTGTTCCGCCGAATTTGAATTCATTCCAATCTCATTAGCGAGATTGAAGTCGAATGCAGCGGCCTCACCAGAGTCAATTGACTCCCCAGTGAGAAGTCACACGGGCATCGTTGAGTACTCCTCTACAAAAACAGGAAGCTGGTGCAATGGCTACTGAGGGGAAGTGAGAAGGTGGGTAGACCTTTCCATTTACCAGCATGCAACTCAAGCACACAGGAGATGCTGCCCTATTGCTTGGGAAGGGGTGGGGGGCTTCTGGGGGGTTGGAGTTCTCAGGAGTGCTGGAGGGGGTCAGGGCAGGATTAGCCCCTGGGCTGGTGGGAGTGAGGGGCTTTGCATCTATGAGGGCTTCAAGCCATCTTTTAATACTGCAACCACAACGGCAGCCTGTCTGTCCTACCGAACTCTTCCAGAATTAAGACCTACTGCAGCTTCTCTTATAAAAAGTCAATTTCACCCCATTTGACTGTGAGCAGCCTCTAACTTCACAGCTGAAGGCTGGTTTAAAGGAGGGATTAGCCTTGTTAGTTGTGACAGCACTTCACGTTTCTGAATCTCAAGTGCCTCCTTAAAGAAACAAATGCCATGTCTGAAAGGATGATTAGTGGACTGGATGTCCTGCAACCTTTGATGTCTGAACAATGTGCCTGAACTCTAGAGCATCGGCACCATAAAGGCATCTGTCAACAATCAAACAGTAAAGAGCAGGGCCGGGATTCTCTGAGCCTCCGCGCTGAAATTGCGCTCGGCACGGGGGCAGAGAATGGGGTCTCAGACCCGTGGCCACGGGACGCGATTCTCCACGGACCGGATACTCGCCACCTGCTACGTGCACGCGGTCGACGCGGCTCCAGTCGCGGGCCGTTGAAAGAGGGCCCGCAGGAATTCTCTGCGATCGACTGGCCAAGTTCCCGCTGAGTTCCGCCGGCATGGGTCCAACCTGGTTCCACCCGGTGGGAGCTCGGACTCGCGGCCGCGCTGGCCGTCCTAGTGGGGGGTGGGTGGGAGATCAGACTCTGGGGGGCGCCCCCACGATTGACAGGTCCGCGATCGGGGGCTACCGATCGGCGGATGTACGTGATCCGGGGGGGGCCTATAATCTTCTGCGCTAGCCCGCTGTGTGGCTCTGCCATGTTACGCGGAAGCCAATGCAAAAATGGCATTCGTGCGCATGCATGGACCCACGACTGGAAATGCAGGGCTCCATTTCGGCAGCAGGAACTGCGGGGCCCTGCTATCCCTTTTAAAACCAGAGAATCACTCCGGAATTTTTGAAAAAATTCTGGAATGATTCGTGCCCGTTTTCCGGCGGGCGTGGGTACATAACCCCATTTGCGGAGAATTACGGCCCAGGTTTTCACCACTGAGGATCCTCTCGCAGCTAAAGGGCAAGTGTCTGGATGAGTGGAGAGCATCTGAGTACGACCTTGCTAATGCTGCTAGCAGAGGGCTGGGGTCTAGGGGTTCCTGATCTGGCTGGGAGTGAGTGTGCAGAGTGAGGTTTTCCAGCACTACTAGCACGCTGGATGACGAAGAAGGCACAAGAATTATGGTGAGGATGGATAGGCCTTTGGGGATTTGAGGGTCCCAAGATGGAAGCCCTGACTGATTGTCAATCTCTCTCCATCTCCAATTCCTTCCAGAAACAAAGATATTTGCTGGTACAGATCCCGCAGAGGCTGCCCTTCTTGTGCTTTTTGCAGAGGTGGGCAGAAGCTGAAGACAGTAGCAATGCCAACGTGGACTGGAACCATATGTGCAGGGGGCGCTCAGCATGCCCTGAATAGCCAGCCACCGATCATGCTGTGGAGGGGCCAGAAAGGGAGGGCAGCAACAGGCCAAGACGTACAGGAGTCATTCCTCCTTTCATGAGCTGACAGACAGCATATGCCGCAGAAGATTGCATCTCAGCAGAGAGACAGTGCAGTACCCATGCAAAGCCCTAGCGGACATGGCACCCCGTGGAGGGAGAGGACATCTGCTCCTGGTGGTTATAAAGTTTACTGCAGTCCGAAACCTTTACACCACCTGGTCATTCCAAGGTTTGAGTGGAGACCTGTGTGGCAGTTCCCAATCTTCAGCCCACAGGTGTATCCTGGATGTGACAGATGCTCTGTATGCAACCATATCAGCTTTGAGCTGGACCAGATCCACCAAAATACCCGGGCTGCAAGATTTGCTGCCAGCCCCAGGATTCCCCAGGTCCAGGGCATGCATGTCACCCTACGAGCACCGGGACATCAGGGAGTGCCCTATATTAACAGGAAGGGATTTGGCTCCCTGAATGTTCAGATCATGTGTGATCTCTGCCTGAGTATCATGCACGTGTGCACCCAGTGCTCTGAGAGTATGCAAAACATCTACATCCTGGGGTACTTAAAGATCCCTGGTATCTTCAAGGACCACCCCAGGATGGCGGGTTGGCTCATGGGGAGGCAAGGATAAGGTCATGACTGATGACGCCAGAGTAGAGGCCTGAGACTTGTAGTTCAGCAACTAAGGTAGCCGATGTTCAGGACGTCAAAGCGTGTAGTGGGGAAGGTAACACTGATAAAGGAGAGTACTTGCAGGCACGGAGGTGGGTTGAAGTGTGTATACTTCAATGCAAGAAGCATCAGGAATAAGGTGAGTGTACTTAAGGCATGGATTGGTACTTGGGATTAGGATGTGGTGGCTATCACGGAAACTTGGATAGAAGAGGGGCAGAAATGGTTGCTGAAGGTTCCTGGTTATAGATGTTTCAATAAGATTAGGGAGGGTGGTAAAGGAGGTGGGTGGGTTGCATTATTAATTAGAGATAGTATAACAGCTGCAGAAAGGCGAGGAGGATCTGCCTACTGAGGTAGTATGGGTTGAAGTCATAAATAGAAAAGGAGCAGTCACCTTGTTGTGAGTTTTCTATAGGCCCCCCAATAGCAGCAGAGATGTGGAGGAACAGATTAGGAAACAGATTTTGGAAAGGTGCAGAAATCACAGGGTAGTAGTCATGGGTGACTTCAACTTCCCAAATATCGAGTGGAAACTCTTTAGATCAAATAGTTTGGATGGGGTGATGTTTGTGCAGTGTGTCCAGGAAGCTTTTCTAACACAGTATGTAGATTGTCCGACCAGAGGGGAGGCCATATTGGATTTGGTACTTGGGAATGAACCAGGGCAAGTGATAGATTTGTTAGTGACGGAGCATTTTGAAGATAGTGACCACAATTCTGTGACTTTCACTTTAGTAATGGAGAGGGATAGGTGCATGCAACAGGGCAAGGTTTACAATTGGGGGACGGGTAAATATAATGCTGTCAGGCAAGAACTGAAGTGCATAAGTTGGGAACATAGGCTGTCAGGGAAGGACACAATTGAAATGTGGAACTTGTTCAAGGTACAGATACTATGTGTCCTCGATATGTATGTCCCTGTCAGTGAGGGAACCATGGTTGACAAGAGAGGTTGAATGTCTTGTTAAGAGGAAGAAGGATACTTATGTAAGGCTGAGGAAACAAGGTTCAGACAGTGTGCTTGAGGGATACAAGATAGCCAGGAGGGAACTGAAGAAAGGGATCAGGAGAGCTCAGAGAGGGCATGAAAAATCTTTGGCGGGTAGAATCACGGAAAACCCCAAGGCCTTTTACACATATGTGAGAAATATGAGAATGACTAGAGCGAGGGTGGGTCCGATCAAGGACAGTAGTGGGAGATTGTGTATTGAGCCAGAAGAGATAGGAGAGGTCTTGAACGAGTACTTTTTTTCAGTATTTACGAATGAGAGGGGCCATATTGTTGGAGAGGACAGTGTGAAACAGACTGGTAAGCTCGAGGAGATACTTGTTAGGAAGGAAGATGTGTTGGGCATTTTGAAATACTTGAGGATAGACAAGCCCCCGGGCCTGACGGGATATATCCAAGGATTCTATGAGAAGCAAGAGATGAAATTGCAGAGCTGTTGGCAATGATCTTTTTGTCCTCACTGTCAACAGGGTGGTACCGGGGACTGGAGAGTGGCGAATGTCGTGCCCCTTGATGTGACCATCAATTTACTCGCGACACGATAGGAAGTAAACTGTGGTTTTAATAGACTTAAAACTGAGCCTGCCTGCGACCAGAAGAACTAAGGGCAGACTCACAAGGCTGCAGTACTTTATACTTCTGGTAGTTGGAGGGGCCATGGGCAGAGCCCTGTACAAGCTGCTAATCTCCCCCTGTGGGCAGAGCTGCGCAACGGCTCACAGACAGAGCCCACAAGGACACAATGCTATATAGTGTGGACGCAATACTATACAGTGTGAATTACATGATGTACATGCATCACACCCTACTCAAAAAAGGGAATAGGGATAACCCTGGGAATTATAGGCCAGTTAGTCTTACTTTGTGGTAGGCAAAGTAATGGAAAGGGTACTGAGGGATAGGATTTCTGAGCATCTGGAAAGACACTGATTGATTAGGGATAGCCAGCACGGATTTGTGAGAGGGAGGTCTTGCCTCACAAGTCTTATTGAATTCTTTGAGGAGGTGACCAAGCACATGGATGAAGGTAAAGCAGTGGATGTGGTGTACATGTATTTTAGTAAGGCATTTGATAAGGTTCCCCATGGTAGGCTTATGAAGAAAGTAAGGAGGCATGGGATAGTGGGAAATTTGACCAGTTGGATAACAAACTGGCTAACCGATAGAAGTCAGATAGTGGTGGTGGATGGGAAATATTCAGCCTGGAGCCCAGTTATCAGTGGCGTACCGCAGGGATCAGTTCTGGGTCCTCTGCTGTTTCTGATTTTCATTAATGACTTGAATGAGGGAGTTGAAGGGTGGGTCAGTAAATTTGCAGACAATATAAAGATTTATGGAGTGGTGGATAGTGAGGAGGGCTGTTGTCAGCTGCAAAGAGACATAGATAGGATGCAGAGCTGGGCTGAGAAGTGGCAGATGGATTTTAACCCTGAAAAGTGTGAGGTTGTCCATTTTGGAAGGACAAATATGAATGCGGATACAGGTTAACGGTAGGTTCTTGGCAATGTGGAGGAGCAGAGAGATCTTGGGGTCTATGTTCATTGATCTTTGAAAGTTGCCACTCAAGTGGATAGAGCTGTGAAGAAGGCCTATGGTGTGTTAGTGTTGATTAGCAGAGGGATTGAATTTAAGAGCCGTGAGGTGATGATGCAGCTGTACAAAACCTTGGTAAGGCCACATTTGGAGTACTGTGTGCAGTTCTGGTCGCCTCATTTTAGGAAGGATGTGGAAGCTTGGAAAAGGTGCAAAGGAGATTTACCAGGATGTTGCCTGGAATGGAGAGTAGGTCTTACACGGAAAGGTTGAGGGTGCTAGGCCTTTTCTCATTAGAACGGAGAAGGATGAGGGGCGACTTGATAGAGGTTTATGAGATGATCAGGGGAATAGAGTAGACAGTCAGAGACTTTTTCCCCGGGTGGAACAAACCATTACAAGGGGACATAAATTTAAGGTGAATGGTGGAAGAAAAAGGGGGGATGTCAGAGGTAGGTTCTTTACGCAGGGAGTAGCGGGGGCATGAAATGCACTGCCTGTGGAAGTAGTTGATTCGGAAACATTAGGGACCTTCAAGTGGCTATTGGATAGGTACATGGATTACGGTAGAATGATGGGGTTTGGATTAATTTGTCCTTAATCTAGGACAAAAGTTCGGCACAACATCATGGGCTGAAGAGCCTGTTCTGTGCTGTATTTTTCTATGTTCTATATTCTATGAGACCGAGGCAGAGACCCGTTACAATGAGTCCCACATGTGCTGTCACTGAGTGGTGCATTGGGCTGCTGAAAATGAAGTTTCAATGCCTGGACCACTCTGGTGGTGCGTAGACCCCCCAGATGGTCTCTGCTTTGTGGTGGCCCTCCACAATTTGGTACAGCAGCGGGGCAACATGCTGGAGGAGAAGGAGACAGAGGGACATGCAACCTCATCTGAGGAGAAGGAAGAGGCAGGCCAGGAGGGGTTGGAGGACGAGCTGAGGAGGAGCTAGAGGATGGAGGACAGGCTGCAGAGAGGGTCTGGTATGCCAGGAGGACCACGATGTCGAGAAGCCTGGTTATTTTGGCATCGTCAAAGTGAGGAGCAGCTCTCCACGCTGCCATCCTCGTCTCTCGACTGGGGGTGAGTGCTGAGGGGGAATTTAAAAGCCATTCCCTCTTGTTGGCAGCAACCAGCTGATGCACGAGTTGGGTGAATCTGACGGCGAGGGAGGCAGGCATGTCCAAGTAACTGAAATCCCTCATACTTGGACCATTCGCGTAAAATATCTCTGCATCCTTTCTAATGCCTTTGTATCGTTCCTGAAGTGTGTTGCACCAGATGGGGCCACACTAGTGTTTTATGAAGATTTACTGTTACATCCTTGCATTTTACTGTTACATCCTTGCATTTTAGTCTATGGCCTGAATGTTTTGGATTATGAGGCTCAAGCTCCGCCTCCTGGAGAGTCAGCGGGAAACGTACCTCCACCAACTCCGACAGGACTGCTGCCATTTTACACTCTAATGACCATGGATTGGCAGCAGGTGGCAGGAAGTCCCGCCTTGGATAAATGGCAGCCAATCAGATTGTCCGACAGCTCTCCAGACCCAGCGCTACAGACTAGGCATTGCAGTGATGTGCCTTGGTTGAGGTGTTGGGACACAGAGTTGAGGTCAGTGGTAAGAATCCTGGGCAGGGAAGGATGGGGGCCTCCTGGAGGGTTGCAGCAGAGGGATAGGGTGTGGGGGGAGGGAGTTGTCCGTTCCTTGAAGGGAGGATACCCAAATTCAGAAGGGGGTTTCCAATGGAGGCACACCATCACCCCCCTCACCTCACTGATTATTTTGACTGAAGCATGCTATCCTTCAACATGATAATGGGCAATGCTTGTGCATTTTGATGAGGGGGAGGGGACAAGAGGTCTGGGAAAGGGAGTGACTGGAGACATTAAACTGGAGAGAATATATAAAGTAGATCGGAAATATGAAGGAGATCATAGAATTATAGGATTTACAGTGCAGAAGGAGGCTATTCAGCCCATTGAGACTACACCGGCCCTTGGAAAGAGCACCCCACTGAAACCCACACTTCCACCCTATCCCTGTAATCCCACCCAACCCTTTTGGACACTAAGGGCGATTTATCATGGCCAATCCACCTAACCTGCACATCTTGGGAGGAAACCGGAGCACCCGGAGGAAACCCACGCAGACACGGGGAAAACGTGCAGACTCTGCACAGACAGTGACCCAAGCCGGGAATCGAACCTGGGACCCTGGAGCTATTAAGCAACTGTGCTAACCACTGTGCTACCGTGCTGCCCATAGATGGTGGTAATGTTACTGGGCAAGTAACCTATGGGCCCAGACTAGGGGGGGGGGCGGGGGGCGGGGGGGGGGGGGGGGGGGGGGCAGGGGCGGGGGGCGGGGGGCGGGGGGGCAGGGGCGGGGGGGGGGGCAGGGGCGGGGGGGGGGGCAGGGGCGGGGGGGGGGGGCAGGGGCGGGGGGGGGGGGGCAGGGGCGGGGGGGGGGGGCAGGGGCGGGGGGGGCAGGGGCGGGGGGGGGGGGGGGCAGGGGCGGGGGGGGGGCAGGGGCGGGGGGGGGGCAGGGGCGGGGGCGGGGGGGGGGGGCAGGGGCGGGGGCGGGGGGGGGGGGGGGTTTGCTGGTCAGAGGGGTAGGAAGTGGCTCTTGGTTCAATGCTCTTTTCAGAGAGCCAGCACATGTACAATGGGCCAAATAGCTTTCTCTGTGCTGTTACGATTCACTTTTAATCTGCCACTTTGTCTGCCTGCCCTGCCACCTTCAATAATTTATGCACTTACATCCCCAGATGCCTTTGAACCCTCTTATCGAATTGTATCCTTGTCTTGCCTCAATCTTCCTACCAAAATGTATTTCTTCACATTTCTCTGCACTAAATTTCACCTGTCATGTGTCTGCTCATTCTACCCACCTGTCTCTGTCCTCTTAAGTCTATCACTATCATCCTCACAGTTCGCAGTGCTTGAAGTTTTGTGACATTGCAAGTTTTTTAGTTCTGCCCTGCCACACAAGTCTAAGTGGCTAATATATATCAAGAAAAGCAGGGGTCCTAACCCCAGCCCTCAGGGAGCCCCATTATACATGCTCTGTCAGTCTGGAAAACAAAAGTTTACCACTAATCTCAATTCCTGTCATTCAGTCAAATTCATATCCATGTTGCTACTGTCCCATTTATTTTATAGGTTCTAGTTTTGCTGAAAAACCTGTTATTTGCCAGGTTATCAAATGCCTTTTGGAAGTCCACGTATACCACATCAACCACAGGTCTGTCCTCTCTGTTACCTCATCAGAAAATTCAAACTGTGGACAGGATAGCTAAACACAATTTGACTTTCTTTAATTAGTTCACACATGCCCAAGTGCCAGTTAACCTTGTCCTGAACAAGCATTTCTAAAAGCTCTCCCACCATGAAGATTAAACTGAATACTGTAAAGTTGCTGAGATTATCATTAGATCCTTCTATGGGCGGCATGGTAGCACAGTGGTTAGCACTGGCACTACACAGCACCAAAGATCCCGGTTTGATTCCTGGCTTGGGTCATTGTCTGTGCGGAGTCTGCACGTTCTCCCTGTTTCTGCGTAGGTTTCCTCCGGGTGCTCCAGTTTCCTCCCACAAGGTCCGAAAGGTGTGCTGTTAGGTGAATTGGACATTCAGAATTCTCCCTCTGTGTACCCGAACAGCTGCTGGAATGTGGCGATGAGGGGATTTTCACAGTAACTTCATTGCAGTGTCAATGTAAGCCTACTTGTGACAATAATAAGAATTATTATTATTTGAACGAAAGCGTGACATTTGCAATTGTCTCATCCTCTGGCACCACCCCGTATCTAAGGAGGATTGTAAAGTTTTGGGCAGTGCCTCAGCAATTTCCACCTTTACTTCTTGGATGCATCTCATGAGGGGAGGAGCAAGACCACTGCAGGGTGTAAATCAGAGCTGAAGAGAGTGAGAGTTCACTATGAGAGTGGCAGGAAGGAACGAGAACACATAGAGGTTAGTCGCTATTGACACCAGTTGAAGCCTGTGTTTGGAAAGAAAAATTGAGGGAAGCACATGTTTTGAAAAATATTTTATTGAGGCACTTATATATTTACACATCAAACACAACCATAAAACAAAACACTGTTTATCTTACTTAAATTATGAAATTTTAATCTGATTAAATAGAACATCAACTGAAATAACAAGACTATAAGCACAAGCTCGACTTAAGAAATTAATTAATAAATTAGTAACACAGTAAAGGTGGCTGGACAGGTGATGCGTTGCAGCTGCAGAGCTGGTGGATGCCATGCAATCCATGGCAACTATATCTGCAATCCGAAACGTTTTGGCTGAGAATTAGTGAGCTGGAGGCCAGGCTGCAGCCACTGTGACACATCAAGGAGGGCGTTCATTACCTGGATGCTTTGTTCCAGAAGGTAGTCACAATCCTTAGACTAAGGTCTGCTGATTTGATCAGTGGTCAAGGTTGGAGGTTGTGACTGTGATTGAGGCTGCTATGCTGATTGAGAAGGTAGAAGTGGAAAAGTGGAAAAGCCTCAGCCTTTGCAATTGTTCAATAGGTTCAAGCAACAGTTTGCAAATATATGGGTAAAAGCGAGGACTACAGGGTGAATGAGCAAACTAACTATGGTAGTGCAGTACAGGAAGCTATTCAAGTGATGAGGGAGGGGGCAATAAATAGGAATGTAATGGTAGCAGGGCCGGCTGAAGGCACCGGCAACTCGGGCAGTTGCCCGGGGCGCCATGTGCCGGGGGGCGCCAGAGACTCGGGTCCCGCGCATGCGCAGTTGGGCCGGTGCCAACCAGCGCATGCGCGGTGGCCGCCCTCCCCCAAGGCGCCCCCCCCCCCGGTCCGCCCCCCCCCCCCCTGTCCGCCCCGCTCGGTCCGCTCCCCCGCTCAGTCCGCTCCCCCGCTCAGTCCGCTCCCCCGCCCCCCCTCGGGTCCGCCCCCCCCTCGGGTCCGCCCTCCCCCGCCCCCCCTCGGGTCCGCCCCCCGCCCCCCCCCCTCGGGTCCGCCCCTCCCGCACCCCCCCCTCGGGTCCGCCCCCCCCTCGGGCCCGCCCCCGCCCCGCGGCCCCCCCCGCCCCTCGGCCCCGCCCCCCGCCCCTTGGCCCCGCCCCCCGCCCCTCGGCCCCCCCCCCTTCAAGGGCGCCGAAGTTCAGCTTGCCCGGGGCGCCAGCAACCCTAGGGCCGGCGCTGAATGGTAGTAGGGGACATCATAGTCAAGGAGATAGACATAGTTCTCTGAGGTGAGAAGGAGACTCCAGAAGGCGGTGTTACCTGTCTGGTGCCAGGATTTGGGTCATCTGCTCTGGGCTGGAGAGGAATATGTAATGGGGAAGGTGGGGGGCAGGATCCAGGTTTTGTGGCCCATATAGGTGCCAATGACATAAATAGGTCTAGGAAAGAGTTTCTTTTAACGAGTGTGAGCAGCAAGAGACTGAATTTTAAAAAAAAAACAGAACCTCAAATGGAAAAAACCTGAGCCACAAGCAAATGGTGCAATGTGAAGAAGGTTAATGAGTTGAATGCGTGGCTCAAAGATTGGTGTAAGGGAAATTAATTTTGAATCATGGATTACTGGGGAAAGTGGGAGCTGTATAGTTGGGATGATCTTCACTGAACCATGCTGAGTCTGGCGAGCAGTATAACTAAGGCAGTAGAGAGGATTTTAAAATAAATAGTGGGACCAAGGGATTGAGAGAAGATATGATAAATTAAAAATAGAAGAGAAAACAAGACGGCAAGGTAGCAGTAAGATAATGATAATAAGGGATTGGCAGGAAGGGACAGTGATGCACTATTAATTACTACAAAGACGAGAGTAGGGAATAATCGAGGCTTTATTGAGCAGAGATGTGTGGCCTCTTGCAGCTGCTACCAGAATGCCGCACGTGGTCTGCGAGGATGAAAATGGCGGCGCCCGT
The DNA here is from genome assembly GCF_902713615.1 of Scyliorhinus canicula. Classification (NCBI taxonomy): domain Eukaryota; kingdom Metazoa; phylum Chordata; class Chondrichthyes; order Carcharhiniformes; family Scyliorhinidae; genus Scyliorhinus; species Scyliorhinus canicula. Next base: position 161,762,404 of record NC_052152.1, read on the forward strand.
GGGTTGCACATGGGGGTGTAGGAACGCTGGGCCTAGAAACTGCAGCGATTGATCGGGCCTGGCACACAGCAGCAAAATGTCCCTTCTTTCCGCAGGTCTTGCAGGTTGCGCTCCGCGCCAGGCAGCCCTGCCAGGGGTGTTTGGTCTGCCCACAGAAGTAGCATTTGGGATCCCCGGGGTTGGCTGGCTGCCGCGTGGCGCAGGCTTGGGGTGGGCTGGGGGCAGTAGCTGGTGGGGCCCACGATGTCCATGAGGATGCCGTGCGGTTGGAGGTGTACAACTGTACGTTACAGGAGGCTACTGTGATCAAATTCGTGAGCTGCCTGGTTGCCGCAAGGTCAAGCGTACCCCCTTCCAATAGGCGCTGGCGGATGTATGCCGACCCCATGCCCATAACAAAAGCATCTCTGATTAAAAGTTCTGTATGCTCGACTGCCGAAACTGCCTGGCAGTCACAGTTCCTCGCCAGGGTGTGCAGGGCACGCCAGAAATCATCTAAGGACTCACCGGGGAGTTGTCTCGTGGACAGGAGGTGCCTGGCGTAGTTTGTTAACCGGCCGAACGTAATGTCCTTTCAGGAGCTCCATTGCTTCAGCGTAAGTGGGCGAATCTCGGATAAGGGGAAAAATATCAGAGCACACCCGTGAATAAAGGACCTGGTGCTTCTGTGTGTCCGAGGATTGTTCAGCCGATGATCGGAGGTAGCTTTCGAAGCAGGCTAGCCAGTGGTCGAAGGCCGACGTGGCATTGGCTGTTTGAGGGTGCAGGTGTAGGCGATCAAGCTTGATACGAAGTTCCATCGATGTAAAATCTCTGCTCAATAAATTGATGCACTATCAATTACTACAAAGACGAGAGTAGGGAATAATCGAGGCTTTATTGAGCAGATATTGGTGGCCTCCTGCAGCTGCTTCCAGAATGGGAGCAGCTCTGCTGTGCACACACATTAATACTCCGCCTACTGGGTGGAGCCAGCAGGCAGGGATTTACCCCTGTACCTCTAGTACAGGAGCCTTACCGTACTACCTCTAATATACAGTTACCACATCTAATATACAGTTTGTGGTGACTACCACAGACAGAACATACAAAATTAAGAGTGCACTGGCAGATTAATCCTAAGGTTGCAAAAGTAGTAAAAAGATAGAGATAAAGGCTCTGTATAGCATTCATTAAAAAAAAGATGAATTGTCATCTCAAATAGAAATAAATATATAGGGCGGAATTCTCCGCTCCCGGGAAAAATCGGGAGGGCCGTCGTGAACTCGGCCGAGTTTCACGATGGCCTCGGAGGCCGCTCCTCGCCCCCTATTCTCCCCTCCCGGGGAGCTAGGAGCGGCGCTCCGTAACTCTCGGCCACGGGGGCGCTGCGACGTGAATGACGCGGCCGGCGCTCCTAATGACGTCAGCCGCGCATGCGCAGGTTGGCCGGCTCCAACCGACGCATGCGCGGCTGACGTCACGACGCTGACAGCTCGAACCCGCGCATGCGCGGTGGCCGTCTTTCCCCTCAGCCGCCCCGCAAGACGTGGCGGCTTGATCTTGCGGAGCGACGGAGTGGAAATAGTGCATCCGATTGAGACGCTGGCCCGACGATCGGTGGGCACCAACCACGGGGCTGTCCCCTCCTGAGCACAGTCATGGTGCTCATTCCCCACCAGGCTCCCTACAAGCCCCAAACGGACATCTCCACACCCGTTTCACGACGGCAGCGACCCGGTGTGGTTTCCGCCGTCGTGAAACAGTCGCGAACGGCAGGCCGCTCGGCCCCATCCGGGTCAGAGAATCGCGGGTCGCCGTGAAAAACGGCTTGCGGCAATTCTTCCGAGCCGGGGGGGGGGGGGGGGGGAGAGAATCGCGGGGGGAGTGAAATTTGTCGGGGGCCCTCCTGCAATTCTCCCACGCGGCATGGGGAGCGGAGAATCGCGCCCATAGGATCTGAGGATCTGATAATCATTACAGAGACATGACTGCAAGATGACAAAAGCTGGGACCTGAATATTCAAGGGTATATGAAATTTCAGAAAGCCAGGAAGCTAGGAAAAGATGTCAATTAAAGATGCCATTAGTTCTAAAAATCGAAATGTAGAATCAATTTGGGTATATATATAAGGGCGCGATCCAATGGCCACGCTGCACCTGAAAGTCATCGCGCCACGGCGCAGCATTGCCGATAAAAGCCGGGAGACCCCGCTCCCGAGATCCACCTGGCTTGCAACACCTCGTGAGATCTAACACTATCTCATGAGATGTAACAATGTAAATCCCACCCAGAATGGGTGGGATCGCTTTTTGGCAAATCTGCAAATTAAAGTCAGACAGCTAATCTCACTTTAACGTGAGAGTAATTAAAATGAGTGTTGGTCCCCTGGAATGAGTCTGGGGAACTAATAATGGGAAATGGCAGATATATTGAACAGATTGTCTGTGTTCCTCGTAATGTCCCAGAAGCAACTATAAATCAGGAAATAGAAGGTTGGGATGAGCTCAGGAACTCAGGTAAGTTACAACCAATAGAGAAGTGGTACTGAGTAAATTGTTGGAACTGACAAATTGCCAGGTCCTGATGGATTTTTTTCCTAGGGCCTTGAAAGAAATTTTTTCTTCATTCATAGGATGTGAGTGTCTCTGGCTGTGCCAACATTTATTGCCCATCCCTAATTGCCCTTGAGGGGGCAGTTAATAGTCACCCACATTGCTGTGGGTCAGGAGTCACATGTAAGCCAGAGCAGGTAAGGACCTCAGATTTGCTTCTCCAGTGAACCAGATGAGTTTTTACGACAATTGACAATGGTTTCATGGTTGTCATTAGACTTTTAATTCCAGATTTTAAAAAAAAAATTGAATTCAAATTTCACATCTGCAGTGGTGGTATTTGAATCTGGGTCCCCAGAACATTACTCTGGGTCTCTGGTTTACTAGTCCATTGGCAATATCACTTTGCCACCGCCTCCCCTAAAGTGGCTAGTGAACTAGTTGGTGGATTGGTTTTAATTTTCCAAAACTCCCTAGATTTGGAGAAAGGTGTTTTGGGTCAGGGCCATGGCATTAGATTCAAATGTGGGTCCAACCTCCACACTGTGGCAGGAGAAGTCACCCAACCTTGATTTTTCCAGGATTGGTCAATTAGTGGCTATGATAATTCCATGAGGTGAGGAGTGAAAGACCAAACTGGTTTATTTTAAACTGAAAATAAAGCCGCTACTGTGGCACAAAAAACAAAACAAACATCCCAGCCCAGGACTATTGGGAACTGCCCGTCCGGAGGTACATTTAAAGGTCCTGCTAAAGAGCCACATCTGGGTAGGCCTTCACCTGTTCACCACGGGAACTCGCATTCTACGGGGAGATCAATCAGTGATCCTCCCTGTTCATCGTAAGGATTATCACATCCCTCCCCCCCTCAAGTCTGAATCATCCACCTCACTCCTGCGGTGATGAGGCTTTTTCATTGCTTGGCACAAGGCCTCAAGTCGGCAGCAGGTAGAGCCAGATCGGGGAGTGTGAAGCGGACTGGGGGCTGTTGCTTCCTTGTTGAGCGCCGAAGGGCCATAGATGGAGACTCGTCTTCGGTGCTGATAGCCGGCAGAGGATCACTCTACTCAGTCTCCAGTTCGGACTCCGAATCTTCACCTTCACGGGGAACAACTCTCTGACCCCCCATATCCTGAGTTCCTTTTCCCAAGATAGTCGCAGCGGATGTCAAGGACATCATCTCTGCTGAAATAATCTCCGTTGGAGTGGATTCTTGATTCTCAGCTGGTCCAGCTGTTTTTTCACAACGTCCACTTGAACTTTGACTATATAAGAAACTGGGCCAGTATTTTCCAGCAGATTCCTGGGATCCACCCCCAATGTTCCTCACATAACTGATGGGCGTGATTCAATCAAAACATTTCTAAGTATCATTTTGGCCGTGTTTGGCGGGGCGTGTCTTGCCATTTTTTTGGGTGCGATCCATATTGCTATTTAACCGCATTTGGTCGTTGTTTTGTGTCTTGAGGAGTTTTTCCCTCGGTCCAGCTCACAATGGAAATTTTTTCATCACTGGGGAGCTGAACTCACTGGCCAGATCGGTTCCTCAGAGAACGGGCCGCCATTTTGAAATTGTGCCTCGATCTCTAAGTAAGCTTGAGGGTCTCCCACGCCCCCTCACCGATGGCCCACGTCACCATCCGTCACATGGGCATTACCCCATACCTCCCCAAGTGAAGACATCACACTAAGGGGTTGCTGAGGGCCCCCACTTTTCAGTTCGCCCCACCCCCCATTTTGGCACCCCCCACCTCCCCTTTTTCCCCCCCTTTCAGGGCCCCCGCCCTTGACCCCCACAACTTTTATGAGGCACCTTCAAACCTGCCAATCATCCCCCACCCTATATAACCCCCCTCATCCTCCCTTTCAAGGGCATGGCCCTCCTCAGGCTCTGACCCTTGGCAATTCTTCCTTTCCAATCCCAGAATAGCGTCTTCCTGCATATGCCATGGTTCTGGATGCATATGCTATAGGTCTCTCCCATTGTCCCATCAATGGGAACCGACTGCCATGAACGGGCAGCACGGTAGCATGGTGGTTAGCATAAATGCTTCACAGCTCCACGGTCCCAGGTTCAATTCCCGGCTGGGTCACTGTCTGTGTGGAGTCTGCACGTCCTCCCCGTGTGTGCGTGGGTTTCCTCCGGGTGCTCCGGTTTCCTCCCACAGTCCAAAGATGTGTGGGTTAGGTGGATTGGCCATGCTAAATTGCCTGTAGTGTCCTAAAAAGTAAGGTTAAGGGGGGGGGGGGGGGGTTGTTGGGTTACGGGTACAGGGTGGATACGTGGGTTTGAGTAGGGTGATCATGGCTCGGCACAACATCGAGGGCCGAAGGGCCTGTTCTGTGCTGTACTGTTCTATTCTATCTATGACTGCCCTACTCCATATCGAGAGGCATCACACGTTAACACCAGTTCTCTCTGGGAGTCGTTATGAGTCAGAATGTTTGATGATCATAACTGCTGCTTCACCTTGGTGAAGGCTTCATCCTGCGGCTCCTGCCACGACCACTTCTGGTGTTTTTTTAACGGTGTGTGCAGGGTTGACAATAAAGTTGCCAAGTTTGTGATGAATTTTCCATTGTAGTTTATGAGGACTAGGAAAGATTTTAATTCTGTTGTATTTCAGGGGTTAATGAATCTTTAATGACCTTGTATCCTCCAAAGGGTGTAGGCCTTTTTTATCAACTCGGCATGCTAGGTAGATAAATTTGCCTTCCTGGAACACACATTTTTCTCATTTGAGACAGACTCCTGCATTAGAAAATCGTTTCAAAACCTCCTCCAGATTTGCTCAGTGCTATTTGTCTGTGGCACCTGTGATTTTCTAAGTATAGCATCATAAAATCCCTACAGTGTAGAAGAAAGCCAATCAGCCCATCAAGTCTGCACCAACTCTCTGAAAGAGCACTCTACATAGGCCCACATCCCCTCCCTATTCCCGTAACCCAAAAACGCTACCTAATCTTTTTGTCACTCAGGGGCATTTTTTAACTCGTTCAATCCTCCTAACCTGCACATCTTTGGACTGTGGGAGTAAACCAGAGTACCCAGAGGAAACCCAAGCACACACAGGGAGAACGTACAAACCCCACACAGACAGTCACCCAAGTTCCAATTCCTGTGATGTTCTCTGTTGTGTCTATCAGGCTGTCTTGAGAACGTAGTGTTGAACAAAGAACATAAAACTAAGCAAACAAACAAAGCTGACTTATTTACACAACTTAAATAAAATTCTAACAAGTCACAAGGCATAAGTTATTAATTAAACTATAAGATATCTCAAACTACAGAACTCTGCACTATGCAATTAATCTATCTCATGCCTAAACACCTTCTCCCAGAATCGCAGGAGTCACATGATATTTATATGACTGTCCCTTATCTCCATCTGGTGGTGAGAAGTATTAACATCAAATTGTTAACCCTTTGTATTTCTTACAATATACATATTGTTACAGAGCCCTGGCGCTGTGAGGCAGCAGTGCAAACCACTGTGCTAAGGTACTGCCCATACAGCCACCTTAGGTAGCCCTTGGAGAATGTTCTCCATGATGTGTTGGAAAATGTCACATGTCGACAAGACTCCAAAGGACAGGCACATATATTCGTATAAACCTTTATGGGTGTTAATGTCACATAGTTCCTGAATGACTCGTCTAGTTCTAGCTGGAGGTAGGCATGACTCATCCTAGTTTGGTGAGGGTTTGACCCCCTGCCAGTTTGGCATATATGCAGGACATGGGTCCATTCCCTGGTATGTCTCGGGTTATCTGGCAATTTCTTAAATTGCCAGAATATCCTGGTTGAACATTGGGTTCGTGGTGGGTGAGGGACCCTTCACTGGAAAATCTGGCTTTTCTGTATGAGGGTCCTCCCTGCAGTGCTCCCCCCACATCCCCCAGCTTGAGACCTCTACTGTCCATCATCCCATGGAGGTCTTGGGCCCCTTACTTGGTATTCTCCAAGGATAATGCAAATTCTCGAGCCCTTTTGAGGTCTAGGGTCGGTTCTGCCAACAATTGTTTTGTTAATGCGACGTTATTGATCCCACGCACTTGCCGGTCACGTAGCATCTCAGTCAGGGATGGACCATACTTGCAGTATTCGTCCAGCTTCCTTAATCCAGCCAGTAATTCTGTTACAGTTCCACAGGGGTCCTCCCAGCCATGTTGAATCGGTGCTGTTGGTGGATTACGGATGGCTTTGGGTCATAACGGTACTTTACCAGATCCACAAGCTCGTTGAACATTTTATTGTCAGGGGCTGAAAGATAAGTTAAACTCTTAATAATGCTGACTGTCAGGGCCCTGCATGCTGTTAAAAGAATTACTTTATGTTTGTCATCCCCTTCTATGCCATTGCCGCGGATTAAGTAGCGCATGCGTTTGGCATACTGGGGCCAGTCCTTCACGTTCACATCATAAGGCTCGGGTTTCCCAAACGAGGGCATTTCCAGCTTTTTCTTTTTGTATTGTTTCTTGCTGGAGCTGTCATGGGGAAGCTTCGAAAAGGCTGCTCAAAATCCTTGTTAGCAATGTAATAATTCCAGGAGGCGTAGAGTGAAAGGCAAAACTGGTTTATTTTAAACTTAAAATAAAACCGCTACCATGACACACAAAACAAACATCCCAGCCCAGGATGAATGGAGTCTACCCATCCGGTTCTGGGAGCTACGTTTAAAGGCCTCACTAATGAGCCCCAGTTGGGCAGGCCTCCACTCGCTCACCATGGGAACCCCTATTCTACGAAGCCCACGGGGAGATCAATCAGAAATTCCCCCCCTGGTCGTCATGAGGGTTATCACAGTGGCAAAGGGCAGATTCAGGACTCTCAAAGCTGGAGGACCTCCAGCATGGAAGGAGCTGCAGCTAACGTTGCAGGTAGGGGAGGGAGAGGGTGCCTCCATCTTGAACCCTCAGTACTTTTAAAACTTTTTTAAAATAGTCACAGCAGTTGGACCAGCATTGAGAGGAGCCCCACCACAGAGAGGCCTGTGGCTGCAGCTTTGGCAAATGTTTCCACCCCCTCGCACCCCCAATCCCACCCCCCTCCCCTCCCCTCCCCAATCCCACCCCCCTCCCCTCCCCAATCCCCATCCCCACTCTCCTGGGTTGTCACTAGAAAGCCGCCTCTAAGTGGCTGCTGTTGTACTGCACCACAGGAGGCCGACAGGCTTACTGAAAATATCTAGTTGGCATCTAATCAATGGTTTTAATTGGCCTAATGACCACAGCAAGTTAGCCATTCTGCCACAATCTGGACTCTAGCAAAATGACTCAGGGCCAGAAGATGTTGCAAATTAACAAATTATGCACATGCCCACCTCCATTTCCACAACCCTCGCCACCCCATTTGGGACAAATATTCTGCCTGCTGTTCCTCTCTCCACAGGTGATGCCAGACATCCTGAGGATCACCAGCATTTTTAGATTTTTTCTCGGATTTACAGCATCTGCAGCATTTTGCCTTTTTGCTGCTGTGGAAAAGACCCACAAGATTGAGCTCTGCAATGCCCAGAGCTTTGGCGCCAGAGGGACTGTTTTGGTGCCACAATGGCATCCACGTCACATATGCTTGCTTTCAGAACAGGATGTTATGCCAAACCATATCTTAATGATGGTGTTAAAAAGGACTTTAATGTGCGCTGGCAGCATGTAGGTAATACTAATCATAACGTCGGTCAGCATGTAAAGTTAATTTGGAACCATACTTGCACTGAGGACCTATTAACATGCTCTTTTAATCTCATAGAGCTGCAGGTTGATGGCTCCTCTGCAGATTAGCCACTTTCTCCAACAAACTCCAGTGCATCTGCAGCCAGAACGCACCTCCACCCTAAAAAGAACAAGCTGATTTTAAATAGCTCAGATTAGCTTTAAATGGCACGAACCTCACACAAACTTGGCTCCCTACTGAGGTGTGCAGCCACTTAGCAATGTGTTTAGTTCTGGCTGCCTGCCATTATCATTTCAATGAGCAGTCAGCTCAACTTTTGTGCATGACTTTGAATTGACGCAGGTTAACGGTGCAACAGAAACTCGCACCCGCTTCCAGAGCTGTTGAAACTTTGGTCCAGATGGATTGCATCCAGGCATATGAAAATAAGTTATGGACGAGATAGCAGAGGCAAGTCTCTATTAAGAAAGGGTGGCACGGTGGCACAGTGGTTAGCACTGCTGCCTCGCAGCTCTAGGGTCCCGGGTTCAATTCCAGCCTTGGGTGACTGTCTGTGTAGAGTTTGCACATACTCCCCGTGTCTGCGTGGGTTTCCTCCGGGTGCTCCGGTTTCCTCCCACAGTCCAAAGATGCGCAAGTTAGGTGGATTGGCCGAGCTAAATTGCCCCTTAGTGTCCAAAAGGTTAGCTGGGGTTACTGGGTTACGGGGTTTGGGTGGAGGCGTGAGATTAAGTAGGGTGGTCTTTCCAAGGACTGGTGCAGACTCGATGGGCCGAATGGCCTGTAAATTCTGTGATCCTATGATTCTATCAAATAGTATCAGAGGATTAGGGAGAACTAATGTGATTCCTTTATTTTAAAGAGAGAGATAGAACAAGCCCAAGGAGCTATAGATGAGTTTACTTAACAATGGTGGGAAATAAAATGGAATCTTTGCTCAAAGATTTAGGGTGGGTATTATAAGGTCCGGAAAGGAGTCCACACTCAGCCGAACAGGTCGAGTCAAAGGAAAAAGATTTAATGCAACAGAACAAAAGTGCAGAGCAATTACTCGACTACAGGAGCCAGCTCACAGTTCATGGCCCTCAAGTTTCATACAGGATGTAGAAGGGGTGCCCCGCCCCACACCTCAGTGAGGGAGTGTGTCTTCAACATAGTCCTTTGGGGATATCAATCCCTCAGTCTCACACTTGACCCATGATCGGCTTAAGGTTTCATTAGTGCCCCATGACCTGCTTAACCCCAGGTTATGTCAACAGGATTCTCCGTTTCAGAAATGAAGGGCGCAATTCTCTGGCCTTGTTATGCTCTCGCTCAAGAGAAACAAGGCTGGTGAATAGTGGGAGAGACCAAAAATGAGGACCTTTCCAGGCACCAAACAGTTTGCGATGCAACCGGCCCGCTCCCGTAGGCGAAAGCAGCGAGACGAGAAACCAATTATCACCACTTCAGCCCAGTTTCCATAAATTTAATGGGAACCACACCATATCCAACGGCCTCCCATCATTCAGCGACCTCGCCAGCAATTGTTCAAGCAGGCGTCAATTAGAACACCTTTTGAAAAATGTGAACCAGGTGGAACGGCTTCTGTGGGCAGCCGAGGAGGTGAGTAGCCATCTTTTGTCACAGGCAAAGAGCACAGGGGTGATGGGATTGCCACTCAGTGCTCAGTGGGGGCTGGGGTGGGGGGGTTGATGGCCCTTGGCTGGAGGTGGAGGACCTCTGCTGGGGTGGGCCGCCATAGGAGGGTGGGGAGGCGCGGGGGGCAACTGAGGAGCAACCGCTCAGGGCACCACCATCGCTTACCCATTCCGGGGTCAAGCCTTGTCCCTGCCCATCTGCCCCAACGACCACCCATAACCCCCATCGACTGCCTGGGCATCTGGCCATGCGGCTGAAGGCTATTGCTGACAGGGAAGTGACAATCGTGGTTAAGTGAGCACTTCGCACATCCTAAGCGGATTCCCGTGGAAGGGCGGGCCATGTAGTATGTGGCAGTCATTGTCTAGCATCCCAATCACACTTTGATGCATGGGCACTGTGCCTGAACACCGCGGGAGGAACACCGCAGGGAAAGAATGAGAAGACCGGAGGGGAACTGTTGGACCTGCAGCCCCTTACCGTCGCGTTGGACCTGGTTGGTGGGCACAGAAAGAAAGGTCAGTTACCGAGGCAGAGGTCGGCATCGGGCAATCAAGTGAGCCCAGGTTGATTCACAGCGTCCCTATGGCACATGTGGCACGATCCCTCACCACCCCCCACACCACCCTCTAACCACCCCCACACCACCTTCTTACCACACCCTTACCTCCCCCTCACCACCCCCTCACCACCACTTCACCAACCACTCACCACTCCTTCACCACCCCCTCACCACCCCACATCACCCCCTCACCAATCCCTCACCACCCCCCACCTCTTTACCACCCCTTCACCACGTCCTCTTCATCCCTTCATCAGCCCTTCACCACTCAATCACCTCCCTTTCACTTCCTTCTCACCACTCCCTCACCAGCCCGTCACCAGCCCTCACCATCCTGTCACAGCGTCAACTCTAACACACCACTCCCACACCAACACACCTCTCCCACATCACCACCACCCCAACCCAAAATCCAATCATGCGTCATGTCTTGTGTCTTTCAGGAGCACCTGGCAATAAAGTGGGCTATTCTGGTGTCCCCCCACCCCTGACCCCAACCCCAAGCGGATTCCAGCGAGGAGTCGGCAACGGATAGCAAAGGGAGCCTCCAAACCCCAGACCAAGACCCCCTGGAGTACTAGCCCGGAGATGACACTGACTTTCCGTCACAGTGGTCTCCAACACCCTTCACCATCCCAGAGACATTCATCTTCGTTGGGCATGTGAGTGAAGAGGCTATTGGACATTATCTGGTGCATGCTACACACATACAGTGATACATCAGGTGGAGGTAGGAATCCCGAGGGGGCGAGCGGTCGGAGAGTGGCCCAACCCCTGGGACTAGCTGCAGTCCAGATTGGTCTTGGGTGTCTGAAAAGGGGGGTCCCATCAATAATGGAGATGTAGAGACCGAACCCAGACTACATGAGTGGATGCAGGCAACCATCCAGCAATAGGCAATCGGTTTACTAAGGACACGGGGAGTCCAGGCTGAGAAAGAATTACAAACATTGGTTTATTTGCAATTACATTATATCCAACTGCCGATAGATCCTTACCCAGTCTCTCCTCAGCCAGTGACTTGTTGATCAACCTTTATACATAGTTGAAAGGAATTCCCCTTCCCGTCAATGGAGGAGCTCGTACTCCGGAAGAACCACGGGAAAGATAGTCATTCCCATCCCGTAAGTCCCGTGCAGGATATTACACTTGATTTTACTGTGATGCCTGATTTTGGGTTTCCTCATAATACATTCTAGTTTTAGAGTGGCTACAATGGTACGGCACTCCCAGTCATGGTTTCAATTTTCAGTTTAGTGCACTTGATAAACCCCAAGGTACTGACTGAATGATTTCCTCCTATTATTCTATATCTATGTTCCACTCTGTTTAGATGTGATAATGAAATGTTTCAACTTCTGCTGGTGAGGAGTGACTTATCCCTTGCCTCTGCTGACAGGATATGAATTAATTCTCAGTCTCTGCTCGCGGAAGGAGAACAGTCCCGGGTCTCTCTTGATCATTCTGTTGTGTTTGTGCTGTTTTGGACTCTGCCAGCTGTAAATCATAAACAGTGGCCTTCTGTGGTCTTCTGTGGCCTTCCTTGAGATCCACCCATTAACAGCCAGTAAAGGTACCAGGCCTCTGAGCTGGGCCTCCTCTGTATCTGAGTTGCCACCAGCCAGCAGGTCCTTGCTGGGACAGAGGTAGAGGCCGAGATTCGATAACTGATCTGCAATTTCTATCACTCCATTATTGGATGACAGAGATCGGATCCCTGTGCCTGACGGAAGGAACAGCCAGAACCAGTTAGCTCACTGCTGCATCTAAAGATTTCCTGGTCAGGAATGTAACCCACTCGTACTCAATTTTTATTGTAGTAAGATTATGGTTGGAATTCAACGTTCGGGAGACTAAGGGTTCAATTCAACGGAAAAATGTAAAAGTCAGGTTTTGGGCACGCTTGGAGGGGTGTTTCACGACACTGTGTTGGCAAGATCGTGGACCATATTCAACAGCACTTGGTGCCAAAAATTGCCCCCCGTGAGATTCTTGACATTACTGGCTGCCTCGCTGTCTGATTCGCTGGACCCGCGCCTCAGCATCTCGCTGCTAACAAAGAGGAGCTGCTTTTAAACGCTCCCTCATCTCTCACTCCCAGTCAACACACAGGCATGGCAGCGCCTAGACCTGTTCTTCACTTGGGCGGTGCCAACCCTCCCAGGCTTCTTGGATGAGAGGTGGACCACCCTGCACCCCCAAACAGGTCAGACAACCAGCAGCAGGGTACGCAATGCCACCTGGGAGGCAGTGGCAATTGCTGTCAGTTCGGACAGCGTGACAGGAGGGCTGCTGTCCAATGTGAGAAGAACAATGACCTCCACCGAGCTGCAAGAAGAGTGAGGAGCATTGAGTGGGCACTGGGGGGTTCACTATCTGTGGCTTGGGGAATAGAAATGTAAAATGTAACACCAGATACATGTGAAGTCTCTGTCACATTAATCTTCACAGCGGGGCTGCCTGCATCCCCACTCCCTGTTGCCCTCCGCTCCCCCCATGCGCCGCACCCCCGGGCACAATGGTCCAAGATCAAAAGCCCCACTGCACACCCCATTCGATGGGAGTGAGCACGCTGTCAGCAGAAAGACAGAAATCAGATCTTTGCAGAAACTGAGGAGCATCAGAGCTTTCCTCACAGCGAGTCATCATCACTCTTCTGCCTTGTATAGTGATTCGCTGTCAGTGCCGACACAGGCCCATCACCTTGGAGTGATGCTACACAGATCCTTGGAGGGTGGAACAGGCTGGTCGGGAAGGTGGTGTGATGGGAGGACAGGTAATGGAGGAGGAGGGGGAGGATTTGGCAGGAGGGAACGGAGAATAGGGGTGGAGGGTGAATAGGGGGGAAGGAGAAATTGGGGCATGGGGGATTGAGGGGAAGGAGGAAAATACATCGACCCTTATAATAGGGAGATATCCCCCCTCCCCCAAATCCCTGTAATAGGGGGACCCTAAGGGACCCCTGTAATAGGGAGACCCCTCACAGGGACCCATGTAATATGGAGAAGCCTGCCTAAAGGGTTCCCCCATGGACCCCCTCCTCCCACACAGACCCTTCCCCCCAAAAAAACGACCATTGCCTGGAATGTAGAGAGCAGTCCAGACTGTGACAGTGAAAATTACAGCTGTAACAGTTACCTTGAAACTCCACCTGCGGGGTATGCCGTCGGTGAGATCCTACACTTCCCTGGCAGCGCACCCAAGCACATGGGTTTACGGGTAGCGTGGGCTGCCCACAATGGGAAACTCCATTGGTTTACTGAGGCAACAGAAAATCCTGCCTTGCAAATTCATTCCTCGAAAGAGAACAGCTGTAACCTGCATCTGGTTCCCACAGATCCATTAGCTGCAAGTCATTCATAACTTTCTAGTTGTGGTCTGTGATTGACAACTTCTACAAACCATCTCCCACTGGGAGCGCAGATCAGGAAGCAATTCAATATTCTTCTCCATGCAAATGCATGCATGGTGAGGATTGTGAGGGATTCCTGAGGAAATCTCACCATTGGGCCGCCATTTTGAGTGGGTGGTCCGGGAGTGAGGTCCTGCAGCTGGCCACACTCCCCAACCCCTCACATTACAAATCAGCTCTCCACCCCTGGATTTTCTGGGTCCCCTAGATTGGGGGACACCCTGAATAGGGAGACCACCCAAAGACCCCTAAACAGAGGGATTCCCCACTGAGATCCTCTAAAGGAAACCCCCCAAACCCCTCCCCCCCAAGAAAAAAGACCCTTGTCAGGAAGCTCCCCCAAGATACTGGAACCTGTCAGGAAGCTCCCCCAAAAAGAGAACTCGATCTGGAAGCTAGACAGCAGTCCAGACAGGGACAGTGAAACAAAATTCTGTTGTAACACTCACCTGGGCAAACACCTGCTGTCTCAGACAGAGGAAGAACCACTTCTCAATACCTGGACCAGAAAGCAGTGACCTGTGTTTAAACCGTCAGATCCTTGAGCTCCTGGCCATTCTTTCATTTCCCTCACTGGGCTGTGATTGACAGCTTCCACACACACACACACACAACTGCAGCCTTACTTTATTCATCTTCCTTGAGTTACTCTAAAGTGCCCTAGCCACAATTTTTGAAAACATCAACGACTTTAAAGAGAGTTAAGTGCATTCCAATCACCACCCTTCATGCTTGAGTGACTTTGAAGTGCTCAGCTGGAAACGGACAACACTTAATTCTCTTTGAAGTTCTTGATGTTTGTAAACATTGTGGTTACAGCACTTCCCCCTTGGTCCATGGCGAGGTCCACCACATCAGCGTCACGCTTGTCAGGACCAGTAGCTATTCTCGCCCACGTGATTCCTGGTTCAGAGGATCGGAGAATCACGAGGACCCACAGAATGTGCTGCCCAGCTGGCTAGGTGGATGTAAACTGGTCATTAACACACATTGCATGCATTTGCAGCCTCCCACTGCTGAGCGTGGGCGAACCTTGATCCCTCCACTAGTGGGGGCTGGAGCACTGGAAATTAATCGGCACCCAGTGTCGATCCCAATTTTTCCTCAATGCCCGATTCTCCACCTCATCGGGAGCCCCGCTACCGGTGGCGGACGGCGGAGAATTTTGCCCCATGTCTGAAATACTGTGTGCAGTTTTGGTCACCTTATTTAAGGAAGGATGTAACTGCATTGGAGACGGTGCAGAGGAACTTTGCTCATTTGATACCTAGAATGAGTGGGTTGCCTTATGCAGGTAGATTGGACAGGCTGGGCTTGTGTCTATTTGAGTTTAGAAGAATGAGGGGTGACTTGAATAAAATATATAAGATCCTGAATGGTAGTGACAAGGTGGACATGGAAAAAATGCTCCCTATTGTGGGTGAGTCCAGAATTATTGGGCGGTATGATGGCACAGGGTGGTACCGTGGTTATTTCTGCTGCCCCACAGTGCCAGGAATCAGGGTTCAATTCCAGTCTTGGGTCACTGTCTGTGTAGAGTTTGTATATTCTCCCCATGTCTGCGAAGGTTTCCTCCAGGTGCCACGGTTTCGTCCCAGAGTCCAAAGATTTGCAGATTAGGTGGATTGGCCATGATAAATTTCCTCTTAGTGTCCAGGGATGGGCAGCTTACGGGGATAGGGTGGGGTGGACGGGTGAGTGGACAGGGGTAGAGTGCTCTGTGGAACTCAAAACAAATTAAATAGCAGTGCAGGCGTGAGGGGCCGAATGTCCTACTTATGCTGCTATTTTCTATGTTCTTATGTTGGTGCTTAACAAGAGAGAGCTGTATTATTCAATTCAATTTAACTTTATTAGCCATATGAAAATTTATACAAAAATTCATTTGGAGTAACATTACTCGTTCATTAAAAAATACATACAAATGAATAATAACAATAAAAGGAACTTACTCTAATACAGAGATCTAACTTGAATTAAATATGTATTAAAAAATGATTCCAATGCATGGAAATAATCAGTCAGAGTCTCACTCAAAGTGCATAATCCTCATCCATTCATCAAACTCTGTTAAAAGTTCTTATTGAGAAGAGCATGAATGAGTTCAGGAACCTATTTGGCTTGCATTTGAGGGATTGCAGATGTTTCTGTGAACGCAACCGACAATAATACTGAGTCCAAACTGTAACCAACACCTCTCCCAGCAAACACACAGATAAATTGAAACTAGAGAATCTTCTTAAGCTCTAGCCATCTCAGTGATGGCATAACCTTTCAGGTTTCACAGAATGCTTCAAATTAATTTTGCTCTAAATCCCAAAACTCATCACTGGACCGCATTTTGTTGTAAGCATTGTAAACATTTGGATTCTACATTTGGGAGACTAAGGGCGTAATCGCTGAGTACGCAGTATGCTGATAGGACGGCTTCATGACATCACTTCCCGACGGTTTACACGGGGGGGGGGGGGGAAACTATCTGGCAGACCGGGTCCGCACGCGGCAGGCGCCATTCTGTAAGGCGCAACATTCGCAGGTCACCGCCATGCGCATGCGCGTCCACGGACTCGGCCATTCTCCATCTGTATCTGCAGGGGGCTATACATGGCATGGCTGCTAGCCCCTTACGGGCCAGAGCATCGGTATGGGGGCGGCGCCGACATTTTGGTGGTAAGACCAAACTCTTTCTCCAGACATATCTGCAAAATCGGAGAATACAGCCCTCAGTGTTGACGCCAGTGGAGCATGTGTGGATTCTCCTGACAGAAAAGTCGGTGCAAAACCATCACCAATTTCGGTACCGGTGACGGGCTAGCACCGGTACCGAGTGAAATTCGCATGGACACGCCGAAGGCGGCTAGAGAATGGCCGGGTCCCGGGCCCTCGGCTGACAACCTGAACTGGTCGCGCTGTACAACATGGTGACGGTAGTGCTCAAAACCAACCTGCCAACCACGATCCCACAGCCTACCCCCTGGCCACCCCCAGGACACCAACCCCCTGTCTCCCCAGCCCACCCCCCCCCCCCCCGACCAGTGGCATGGATCCAGGCTCAGTGCGGTGGCACTGGACACTGCCCGCAGCCGGCATGCTGGGTTCCCTCATGGTTGGGACCTCACGTGGCCCACGCTGTCAGGAACTCAGCCCATTGGGGACAGAGCATCACGGGTGGGCTGGTCGATGACGCGCAAATGGTGTTGAAGTGGCGTGCCTCACGATGATGCCAGTTTAGAGAGAGCGAATCATGCCGTACTATCGTTAAACCGGCGCCAGCCCCGATTCCGCTGTTGGAATTCATTCTCCACCCAAGCACAATTTCGACATTGGGCTACAGAGAATTCTGGCCGGGATTCTCAGAGCTTCCGTGCCGCAATCGCACTCGGCGCTGGGGCAGAGAATGGGGGGTTGGACCCGCAATCAGGTCCAACCCTTCCCGAGATTCTCCGGCGACTGGAGAATCGCTGCCAGTCACATGCGCGCGCGCAGTCGACGCTGCGTGGTCGGGGGCCTTTGAAATATGCCTCCACGGCGACTGTCTGCGGATGACCGGCCGTGTTCCCGCCGGCGTGGTTCACGTATGGTTCCACCTGGTGGTAGCTCGGAGTTGCGGCTGCGGTGACCGTCCTGATGGGGGGGCGGAGGGATCCGTTACCGGGGGGATGGGGGGCGGGCCTCTATGACAGCCAGGCTCGTGATCGGGGCCACTGTTCATCGGGTGCTCACGATCTGGGGAGGGCCCTAATTCTTTGGATCTGGTCCGCTGTGTGGGCCCGCCATGGTGTGCGGACCTGCGGCCGGAAAAGCAGAAAAAGGTCCGGAGTGAATCGCGCCTGTTTTCTCACGGGCGTGGGGGACATAGCCCCATTATGGGAGAATGCTGCCCCCTAGGTCCAGTTCGTCAGCAAGATATGTCTATCTTCTGTTTTATTGCTCCTTCTCTTCTACTTTAACTCTCTTAAACAAGAGAGGTTTTTTTTGTGTGCTCAGGCAACCTATAAAGCCCAGCATTTTAGATATCAATATCTTCACAAAAATAAATTCTGGTCAGTATGAGATGACATTAAACAGGAAATGAGAGAAGATAGCATTTACAGTGCAGAAGGAGGCCATTCGGCCGATTGAGTCTGCACCGGCCCTTGGAAGGAGCACCCTACTTAAGCCCACACCTCCACACTATATCCCTTTAACCCAGTAACCCCACCTAACCTTTTTGGACACTAAGGGCAATTTAGCATGGCCAATCCACCTAACCTGCACATCCTTGGACAGTGGGAGGAAACCGGAGCACCCGGAGGAAACCCATGCAGACACGGGGAGAACGTGCAACCTCTGCACAGACAGTGACCCAAGCTAGGAATCAAACCTAGGACCCTGGAGCTGTGAAGCAACAGTGCTAACCACAGTGCTACCCTGTCACCCACTTACCAAGGATGCTAAGGTAGTCATGGGTGACCTTAATGTCCATATAGGCTGGGCAAACCAAATAGCAATAATACTGCGGCAGATGAATTCCTGCAGTGTGCATGAGATGGTTTTTAGACCAGTACATCAAGGCACCAGCTAGGGAACAAGCTATCCTAGATCTGGTAATGTGCAATAAGAAGGGTTTAAGTAATAATCTTGTTGTGCGGTCCCTTCAGGTACAGTGGTCCTAGCACAATCAAATTCTTCATTAGGATAGAAATTGGAGTACTGCAACCCAAAACCAGGGTCCTAAATTCAAACAAAGGACATTACAAAAGAATGAGGCTTGAGTTGGCTCACATGGATTGGGGAACATCATTAAAAGGCATGACAATGGACAGCCAATGGCTAATATTTAAGGAACTAATGAATCCACTGCAACAGTGCACAAAGTAAAGCAAGAAAAGCAGCTTAACCAGGGCTAACAAAATAAATCATAATAATAATCTTTATTCGTGTCACAAGTAGTCTTACATCAACCCTACAATGAAGTTACTGTGAAAATCACCTAGTTGACACAATACGGCGCCTGTTCACATACACTGAGGGTGTGGCTCTGTTTCGTTACTTAGCTCTGGAGTCGCCAGGTATCGTTAAGATACCGCCACAAGTTTCAAGGTCAAGTTCAAAGCAATAAAACCATACACCAATTAGTAAATTCAAACAACTGAGTTTATTATAATACAATTATAATACTACCCATGCACACGCTAAGATGACTAAACTATTCCTACCACTAAATAAACCAATACTTATCTCGAAGGGAACTGCCGGATCAGGGGACAAGGCCTCTTGCTCTGCTCTGGTCTGCAGACTTCAGGTTGGTACGGGTTAAAAAGGGGTCAGGAGTGTCTATCTCTGGTAGCGATCGTTGTGAGACACTTACTTGCTGGCGGCTGCTGTCCCAAACCTCTCCTCTCTCTCGTTCAAGGTCTTCTTTGGCAAAAGCTGGTCAAGATGCTGGTCCAGAGAGGAGGGCTGGTTAAGAAGAACAAACTAAGTGTGGGACCTGTCTTTTATAGGTCCTAGGGCTTTGCGCATCTTTTGGGCAGACCCTTTTCCTGCTGGGAATTGATTGGGTCTCTTCCCAATCGATTTGTTTGAATCCCCCCAATACTGAGGCTATCTCTCGGCTACTGGGCCTTCAGGTGCTTTGTTTTTGAAACCCGCTGGTGTCGGGGTGTCTGGTTTCCCATACACTGTTGCAATCACTTCTCTATTTGTGTCCATTGTCCCTGGGATCGTTCCATTGCTATGTTTACTATCCCGGAGATTGCCTCAATAGTATGCGGAATGTTTGTTTCGGTGCTGTCTGCTCTCTTAGCAGACAGAATACACATTGGCTTGGTGCAGCCTGCTTGTGCTGCAAACATTGTCCATTTTAACCTGCAAGCTTTGCATTCCTCCATTTTGTATTGAGGGAATGGCCAACTTCGGTGGCTACAAGGGGCAATTCAGAATGTCCAATTCACCTAACAAGCACGTGTTTTGGCACTTGTGGGAGGAAGCCAGAGCACTCAGAGTAAACCAACGCAGACACGGGAGAACATGCAGATTCCGCACAGTGACCCGAGCCGGGAATCGGACCTGGAACCTTGGCACTGTGAAACAACAGTGTTAACCACTGTGCTACAGTGCCACCCCACTAGATCCAAAGACGAGTCCTGTAATGTTGCTCGAAAAAGTCTCAAGCCTGAGGATTTGGAGCAGTTTAGTATTCAGTAAAGGAGGACCAAGCAATTGATTAGGAGGAAAAACAAAAAGGGTGAGAGTAAACGTGCAAGATTGTACAAAGGCAGCATGGTTTAATGAAAGGGAAATCATGTTTGACAAACCGACTAGAGTTTTTTTCTAAGATATAACTAATAGGATAGATAAGGAAGAACCAGTGGATGTGGTGTATTTAGATTCTTCAAAAACTTTTGATAATTTCCCACAAATGGGCATATGGGATTGGGGGGTAATATATTGGCATGGATTGAAAATTGGTCAGCAGGCAGGAAACAGAGTAGGAATAAATAGGTCTGTTCGATGTGGCAGGAGGTGACTGGTGGTGTGCCGCAAGAATCAGCAAGAACCAGCTATTCACAATATCTGTCAATGAATAACCACTCTACCATTACCATCAAGTGGGGGGATCAACCCT
Organism: Scyliorhinus canicula; assembly: GCF_902713615.1. Classification (NCBI taxonomy): domain Eukaryota; kingdom Metazoa; phylum Chordata; class Chondrichthyes; order Carcharhiniformes; family Scyliorhinidae; genus Scyliorhinus; species Scyliorhinus canicula. The sequence continues at coordinate 161,782,841 of NC_052152.1, forward strand.
TGTTCAATAAGGAGTGCAGGAGGGATGTTAGGAGTAGCACCAGACATGTCTAGAAATGAGGTGTCAACCTGTTGAAGCTACAATACATGACCACTTACATGCCAAATAGAAAGCAACAGATGATAGGCAGAGCTAAGTGATCCCACAACCAATGGATCAGATCTAAGCTCAGCAGTCCTGCCAAATGAAGTTGTGATGGGTGATGGGAAATTAACCAAATAACTGAAGGAGAATGCTCCACAAATATCCACATCCTCAATGATGGCCAAGTCCAGCTATTCAGTGCAAGAGATAAGGCTGAAGAATTACAACAGTCATCAGCCAGAAGTGACGAGTGGGTGATCCATTTCGGCTGCCTCCGGAGGTTACCACCATCAGTCTTCTGCCAATTTGATTCACTGCACATGATGTCAAGAAACGGCAGAAGGCACTGAATACTGCAAAGGCTATGTGCTTTATATTCCACCAATAATACTGCAGATGTCCGACAGAACTAGCTGCACCCTTAGCCAAGCTACAAGAGAGTCAGAGGCTCAAAATTCTGCAGATACTCACCTGCTAGCTCTCCAATGCTTGTCCACCATTAACAAGGTACAAGTCAGGAGTGTAATGGAATACTCTCCACTTGCCTGGATTGGAGTAGCTCCAGCAACACTCAAGTAGCTCGACATCAACTAGGACAATGCAGCCTACAAACGTTCACTCCCTCCACCACCAAAGCACAGTGGTAGCATGTACAGGATGCACTGCAGCAACTCACCAAGGCTCTTTCAACAGCATCTTCCAAACTCATGACCTTACACACAGAAGGACAAAGGCAGCAGATATGGGAGAATATAAGCACCTGCAAGTTCCCCTACAAGCCACGCACTATCCTGACTTTGAACCATATCACTCTTCCAGACCGTCACCACCCTCTGGGTAGGTAAAAAGATTTTCCTCAAATCCCCCCTAAACCTCCTGCCACTCACCTTGAACATGTGTCCCCTCGTGACTGACCCTGCTAGCTGCTTTTTATCCACCCTGTCCATGCACCTCATAATTGTGTACACCCGGTTTGTAGCTTTAACACAAGTAACTTTTTTTTGTTATGTGTAGTATTATAATTAAATGGACGGAAAATGTAACTATCTATTGCCTCTTTCCCAAACCCCCCTTCCTAACTAACCCACTCTACGCATACATGCAGACAAACAGAGGGGAAAGGATGGTTGAAAGGTAAAGACCATATTAATAAATATAAACGGGTAAAGACCTTGGATGTACTGGGATGACTTCTAGTTAGAGTCTTTCTGAAATCCATCTTTGTTTTGATACTTCTTCCTTCTCGGCTTGAGATGGTTTTCTATGGCGAGATTGTCTACCTTCTCTGCAGACTCAGGATCCTTTCAGTTTCACAGCATAGGATGTGCTGGCCTGGTGTCTGTAAAACCTCAGTTTATCAGACTAGTTTATTACTCAAATGTTTTACCCAGGTATCTTACTTTACGAGAGAAACAAAGGAAACATACAAGTGTATGATTCAACCAAATTTATTTATCAAATAATAAAAACAGTTACCCTTCTTGAACTATCCCAAAACAATGCTAAATGATCCATAATACTTAATACTGTGCGAACAGATGGACTCAGTCGAGCTGCGGGTCCAATTCCCCGAGTCTCAATTCCTTACGGCCTTCGTCCATGAAGGTGGGTCTCACATGTTGCTTCCTTCTGTCGCAATACCCAATGGTGTTGCCAATTGCAACTCTGCAGGTCATCAGGAACCCAACTCCAGGGGTCCATTCTTAGATTTATTGTTTGCACGCATCCTCTCTCCATATATGGTAACGGTGGGACCTCGGGTGCCAGAGTGTCTAGCTTTATCTGGGCAACCCAAAACAGTTGATTCATAAGAATATGAGCAATTATTTCCCATGGGTTATTGACAGGGCAGGTCCAGACATGTCCTGGAAATTTCTCTGTGTCCAATGTATTCAAACTTGGCCAAGTTCCAATTGCCATCAGGCCAGTCCTGGAGCACACTGTGATTTGATTTCAGATATGTTCAATTTTTAATTTAGAGCGTCCAGTTTGATATCAGGCCCAAAATGTGGGCCACTCTCCATTTTACCACAGGGCACTCACTGCTTTCAAAACAATAAAGCAGTTCTTTCACTTCAGAAAACAGGAGAGGGAGGGAGAGAGCGTTCCTTTCACGTCCAAAGTCTAAATGCTTCTGCCCAGCTCTCTCAGGAACCAATCACTGACTGTTGCCATGCAGAATACTGTCCCTGACAAACCCACCAGTTGCCAGTTAACCAATTGATCCAACTCTCTCCAAACCTGGAGTCTGACTAAAAACAAACCCTGGGAACACAGTGCCCTGACAAGCAGGCTGTTTCAACCTTGAGTCTTCTGCTTAAAGCAAACTCTGATTATGGATTCCCGGGCCAAAAGTATTAAGATGTTATAAGAAATGGGAACAAAAGGAATAAACAGGAAGGATACTTACTGTAGTTTGTAACTATTTCAAAGTCTATATCATGAACTTCACGGGACAAATATCATTAAGTGACCTTTTCCTAAAGCCTATACATGGTTCTTTTGTCTTGGTTTTGCTCAGTTCAAGATAATTATTGAGGGGAATTCTTCCGCAATTGGAATTCTCATTTCCTTCCTGTAGTGCATCCCTGCCTGCAGGTTTCAATGGGAAATACCATTGATAAGCAGTGGAAGTGGAGAATCCTACCCCTAGCGAATGGCGCCCTGCTGAGAAGCACCTGGCTGAGGGACAGGATAGTCCAGCCCGTTATCTCATTATTTTACAAACTTCTTCACCGAGTCCCTGTAGTTTACTGCATTATTACTGAAATCAGCCAAAAACATTGCATCATCAGCATACTTCAGAATCATTACGTTGTTGTACTCTTATAATCATTCGTATAGCAGATGAAAAGTAATGGTGACAGGGCACAGCCCTGAAGATACAAATTGTCATGATAGGGAGCTGCTAGGAACTTGGGTCCAGAAATAGGGTCCAAGGTGTGGGAGATATTAGGAAATTGGGTCTAGAAATGGGGTCCAAGATGTAACAGGCAATTTAGGATTTACAACAGACTGAAAAGAAGGAAAATGACTGCTAGCAGCAGAATCTAAGAGATACGCCTACGCCTGGCTGAGTCACACGGTCCCATTCAGAATTGAATTTATTAGAGAATACATAAAGTGATTCACTTCAGATCCATTGTCATTTGGGACAACTGTGTTTGGCAAGCCATTGTTCCATTATAGAGTCTGATGACCTATTTGTCCGTCAATGGAAGACTAGTTGGTCCTTTGCGTAAACGGATGTTTACGCCCACATTACAGTTGACCTCCAATCTTCTCATCCCAGAAGTAGACCTTTGTTTGAAGAGCTAGGCGGAAAGAGAGAATCGACCTGGGACAGACAGGGAAGAATGCGAGCAGCCATCAAGCAGGTTGTGAAATCTGCTCCTAAAAGATGTCTGTTGAGGTCACCCAGAGAGGTCATGAAGGTAGCTGTTGTGATTACAGTCTTTCAAAAAGGGTTCTAAAGGAACATGACTTACAGCAGAGAATTACTTCGTAAATACACGAATCATCTTTGCCTGACTGTGCAAGTGGAAAGAAAGCTGTGTGTTATTTAGAGTGATGTTTAATGGGAACTAACTAGTGTTAAGGTTATGAAACTACATGTAATTTGTTAGTGTTAGAACTGTGAAGTAAAATTTTAAATATTGTTTTCTTTTCTTTTGTTTTAATGAAATTTTGGTTATAAAATAACCAAGCCCTATTTCTTATAATACCACTCCTGGAATGAATCGTTCTTTCTGCACAGTCTAAAAGTCTAAAAACGTAAAAAAAAGTTATGCCTCTGGTTCAATCTCTTAGCCATTGTTGAGGGCTGACCAGGTGCCCGTAGCACAAATACTCTGAGCTATTGGTTAACATGAGCTCCAAGTAGATCCCAGAAACCACACCCATTGGGATCTAAAGTTGTATAGTATGGTTGACATGAATGTTTTCAATTTTTCAATCAGCTTGAAATGGTGAAGAGAAATTGAAAAAGGCTGCGTGAGCATAGTTTCCAAATCTATCTGTGCGCTGTCAGAGCAGCATTACCCATTGGCTTATGATGTTCATTGGCAAACTGTAACTAATCAATATGTTGAATAAGAGGGTCTAAAATATGTTTTGACACAATATGCTCAAAACACTTTATGACTCTCAATATAAGAGCAACTGGTTGACAATCATTCTGCTCAGCAGCCTGCGACTTCTTAGCAACCGGGATGATGCTGGCTGATTTCCAACACCAAGGAACAGTACGCATGTCAAACAATTTCTTAAAGACCAGACAGAAAGGAACTGCTAACTGATAAGTACATTCCTTAAGAGGTTTTCTGCTGATTTGATCTGGGCTGCATGCTTGCCACGGACTGTTCGCTTGAATTGCTTCACTACCTACCATTTGTTGATTGCACTGTGATATCCTTCTAATTCACAAAGTGAAGCCTGGTGCAGAATCACATGTTCCTTGCATTCATCATTTAAAAACTGGCTAAAGAACCTGTTCAATTCACTTGCAACATCAGTTCCCCATGGTTGTCTCCATGGCAATGCCTTGGCCAATTAGAGCCGACATGCCAACCAGTCAACACCCAATTCCCCATGAAGTACAAATTGCTGTGTTCTTTTGAAATATAGTATTCTGTCCTGCTCAGTGCAAGACTATAAGCTGTAACTCAGAACATATCTCTCTTTTCCGGAATATTAATTGAATGAAAGAGTACTATGTCACAGACAGGAGTGGTTGGGGGGGGGGGGGGTTAATTTAAACTGCCCTGATTTTCCCACTATTTACTCATCAGTAAACTGGAAGGTGCTCTTTTTATTCTGATTTGATCCTTGATGGAGGTTGACGTATTTTCCCCAACCCTTAAATTCATATACCGGGATTTCCCATCGATGGGAGCTTCTGCCCCGTGGCAGCACACCCACGCCCAAGCATTTCCCGACGGCATAGAGTGACCCACAATGGGGAAACCCCACTGGCCGGTTTTGGGAACGGAGGATCCTGTCCACAGTGTTCCCGTCCTCTATTAATAACTTGTTCAGTGAACTCGAATTAAAATAAAATAAAAAGAGTTGGTTTATCTTTACATACACGCACACACAGACGCACACAAGAGAGGTTTCACAATATTTAACACTTTTGCACTGGCATAATAAATAATAATCACTTATTGTAACAAGTAGGCTTCAATGAAGTTACTGTGAAAAGCCCGTAGTCGCCACATTCCGGTGCCTGTTCGGGGAGGCTGGTACGGGAATTGAACCCGCGCTGCTGGCCTTGTTCTGATTTACAAGCCAGCTGTTTAGCCCATTGTGCTAAACCAGCCCCTAAATTGGGGATAAGGAAAAAGGAAGGAGATTCAGGGCACGACCACAATAACATACCAGTTGGGGTTTTACATGTGTCCAGAGCCCAAAATCAAAAGTCAACTGGAATGTTCCTTCTGAGGGGCTGATTGTAGAATGCTGCATCTTTCCAGAGCAAGGCTTCCGCGGCAGGAGAAAGGCATTTAGAGTGAATTAGTCTGGAGGCACAAGTTCTAAGGTTCCAACAGTTGGCTGGTTTGATGAGGGCCAGAGTTATTTGTGCTGCCCCTGGCTTGATGGTAGACAGCACAGGCTGTTGCCTGGACTTCTGTTCATGTTGGAGGTCAAACAGTAACTGCCAGGGGTCAGTTGCACTGGACAATATTGTCATGCAGCTTGGGGTGAGTTATGCTACATATCTCCTTGATTTTGGACAAAGTATGTATATTTCTATGGTTGCAATATCACTTAGTCAGGGTTAAGCTTTTGCTTTTGGAGACACTGGCTTTGATTTAACTCAATGAAACCCTCTTGTCGAAACCATAGTGTTAGAACAGCTATTGCTGAGGCCATTAGTACCATTATGGAGATTAAGATCTGCCAAGGTTTGCCTTTGTTTGAAGTTGGCTGGGGCAGACCCACCATCTTCTGTTACTTTGAAACTACTGGAGGAATCAGGTAACAAGCTGGGCGAATCTTGTCAGCTTATAATATATATATATAATTTATTTCACGTCTCAACCATGGCAACCATTTATACCTGAACATAAGAATCAAAAGGTTGAACAGACAGCAACCTCACTGCAAGACCTTCTAAATATAAGAAAAGGTATCAAGTAAGAATGAACAGTGGAATGAATAAAGTAATGAAATGATTTTTTTTTTGAATTAACAAGTCCTGCAAGTTATTATGTCAATGATACTATGCTCCTCATTCAAAAAATAAGTATCCAATCTGGTATTAACTTACAGATGTCAATAGTTATTAGATTAGAAATTGCTAGATATAGAAGTTGATTCATTGTAAGAGCAATCGGTAGCAACCTCTGATTGTAGTGGCATATTATATTAGAATGTGAAATTTACGGCCACATGCAGTCGTTGAGGCAAATAGCATAGATGCACTCAAGGGGAAGCAGCATGAGAAAGAAAGCAGTTGAATATTTTGCTTGTGGTGATATGCATCACTGTAACACAAGGGGTTAATGTAAATATACGTAGACGAGATAGACACTAGAGTGAGCACCAGAGAAAATAAAGCTTCTACTTACCATCGCGGGTCCAGAAACAGCTGAAATCTTCCAGACCTTCAAATACTCAAAGGGGCAAAACAAGAGCGACTTCCAGGCAGTCCTGGACAAATTCCAAGAATTCTGCGAGGAACATACAAGAAAAAAACAGTAAAAGAGGTGCCAATACTCACCACGAGGCAAAGGTAGGCTTTCCATTGAAGAAATCTGCAGTTTTGATTGGTGGCCATCTTGGAAAAGGAGCCGCACATGCGCAGTTGAGAAAAAGGCTCCAAGTAAAGGAACGGCGATCTGCGCATGCGCAATCGCTTCCTACGACCTACGTCACACGCTTCGTGACGTCAGAGGCCCCAGACTACGGCCACTTAAAGGGGCAATGTCCCAAAACACGGAAAAAAAGTTTTAAAGCCGTAAAACCCAATTCTTTAACCTGGAACGATGCCTGAAATTCGACCAGTAGCTGAAAGTAACCTCCACCGAACCCTGCAACAAGCAGTTTGCACCGCCCAAAGAGATGATACAGTCCTTGAAGACTATGACTCACTTTGAGTTCTTCTTAGGACATCTCGAGCCCAATGCCAGCTCCAACACAAAACGTGATGATATGGTCTTGGAAGACAACGACTCAGACGAAGATTTCACCTTGGGAGGTGGCTACCCCAGTACAAAATCCAAATCACAACTAGACGTGTTATACTTTGAAGACCCCAATGACGAGTTCTTCGGATTGGAGAATTTTCAGCCCAGCATATATGACATCCCGACTCACGAGTGCAGGATTATGCTGTGGCCTGGTGCCAAGAGACAGAGAGCGGTACAAGCCAACAGAGAGCGGCCTGCTGCCACACAGAGAGTGGTCCACGCACCGCGAAGAGTCCCTGACTCCACAGAGAGTGGACCACGCACCACAAAGGGTCCCAGCCTCCACACAGAGAGTGGTCCACGCACCGCGAAGAGTCCCTGACACCACAGAGAGTGGACCACGCACCACAAAGAGTCCCCGACTCCACACAGAGAGTGGTCCACGCACCACAAAGGGTCCCAGCCTCCACACAGAAAGCGATGAAAGAGTCCACAGCGAGACCACTGCACATCTCCACACAGAAAGTGACTCCAGTGACACAAGCCTCCGCAGCAAGCTTGTGGACGGACTCCACGCTAGAAGAAATGCAAGACTCCAGAGCGCAGTCCTTGCATGAACAAGAAGTGACTCAAGTGACACAAGCCTCCACAGCGAGCTCGTGGACAGCCTCCATGATAGAAGCAATGCAAGACTCCAAAGCGCAGTCCTATCATGAACAAAACCAGGAGGGTCTAGCAACCTCCTCTGAGCAACCAGCAGCAGACAATGCAAGTCTTCCATGCTCAGGTGAACATTAGAAAGACTATGACAGTCTGCCATGCTCAAGTGCACAGCAAGAAGACTATGACAGTGTACCACGCTCCAGTGAACAACAAGAGCACACTGAGGCTCTACCCATTGAATGTGCGACAAGTGACGACGGCATCCCACTTCCCATACAAGATATGCAACGTGACAGACCTCAGCTAATGTGTACAGAGGCACTCGACAATCACAGTGAGACTACTGGTGACTCCGGTGACACCACGTTACGTCAAACCTCATTCGCTCGAGCCTCTCCTCAAGCCAATGAATTCCTGAACATTTTGACTCCGGACGTGGAGCATCAAGAAACCTCAGCTGACTCAAGTGAACCTGCAGTGACTCCGGACAGGCTGCAGGAAGAAACCAAAGCTGACATAGGTGAACCAGAAATGACTCCAGACGGGGAGCATTGACAAGCCAAAACTGACTCAGGTGAAACAGACCAGACTCCAGGCAGGGAGAATCGACAAGCCAAAGCTGATTCATGTAAGTCGGACATGACTCCAGATGGGGAGGGCCGCGAACTCAGTGACGGCACGCTCAAGGAAACAGAAGATGCCACAAAGGATGCTGACATGAGTCACTGTGTGAAGCACTCGTATTATCCACAGAATGTGGTCCTTGAGCGCAGCAAACACGGCAACAAAACCAACCACCACAACAACAACATCAAAGACAATAACAAGAAGCATATCAAAGGCAACAACGTTGACAACAAGTATGACAAAAACAACACCAATGGAACAACGACGGGTACGACATGGCACAACTCTGCCCATGAGGGACACTGTTACTGCTCAGCTCAGTACAATGACATACCATGGCAGGACGATGCATCTTACTAATTCACGTTTGCTGCACTACCAACAGGCAACCTGGCTTTCAGGACAGATTGCATACATCGCTACCACAAGCATCGGAAGAAACAAAGACCCCAGATCAGACAACAAAGTGATTTGACCAGTTCTTGGTTCCTCATGCACAGGGACACTGACGGCGTTTACAAAGGAATGCCACCATCAACATCACCATCTCACCAACCAAACAAGAAAGACACTCGATCATAATAATTAATACATTTTGGACTCATGCATATGATTTGGACTTATTGTTTAATGATCACTGTTATCATAACTTGTAGATAGCATTACTTATCTACCTGTTTTTGTTCAAATTTCTTTAACACTGTACAGAAAATATGTAACACGTAAAAAGGGGTGATGTGGTGAAATGCATCACTGTAAATACACAAGGGGTTAATGTAAATACACATAGACAAGATAGACACTAGAGGGAGCACCAGAGACATGACACACAGACATTCAACCAATAGGCCAGTAATATAGGACACGGCCAATGGGCATTCACGACACACACAGAGGTGACACTACCACAGGAGGGCACTACACCAACCCATATAAAAGGACACAGCACAAATGCTCAGTCTCTTTCCAGTGGAGACTCTCAGTGAGTGCACAAGGTTGATTTGAAACACATCACACCCACCACGTGGATCGTAGCAGACTGGTTCGTCTGTCTGAGTAGCTATAGCAGGATTAACAGGAGAGTCGAATCCAAATAGGAAAATTGTTAACAGTTTAATAAATGTGTTAAAGCTATCTCCAAGTCTGAACCTTCCTTTGTCAGAGTGCACATCAAGGAAGCAGCTTATGCTATGTCAAGAGCACAACAAAACAATGCTGATTGCGTTAAAACGGCAGGGTAGGAGGAGGCCCTTTTGGAGCTCAAATACCAGCCGAGACCATTGAGCGCAATGGTGTATTCTTGTGTTGCAATTCTGGTGTAAAATATTAGGTAAATTCAATTAACATAGGTGATAAATGAAACTGCTTCCCAATTCACGCTGGCCAGAGGATTCCCAGGGCCCTTGAGAGTGGCTGTGAATCTGTGCAGTTATCAGATTCCTCAAATATGTCTGTTCTATTTACATTCTCTGAATGAAAGCTGTAATGTCACTAGCTGGTGTAAGACAAACTGCACAGTAGTGTCAGCATACTCTATACCAAGTCTTCTTTCCTCCATCTCTTTGTCGAGGGAGAAATCCTGAACCTTTTGGCTGATATTCCTTTGTGTGCAAAGTGACCCTTCAGGTGACCCAAGATCTTTTTGAGCTGATATCTTCATTACAGAATCAGCTGTTTATTTCTTGATCTGTAGATGAATCATATGTTAAGATTCGGTAATGGCCTTTACACTGCAAGGTGATGACAGCTAAAAACTGTTTTACTGTTAAGCAAGTCTCTTGAGTTATGTTGGCAGCTACAATGTGGCAAATATGCAGCTCTACAGATGCCTCGGAGACTGAATTCAGCATGACTGAAGACACAGTGGTTGTGAAAATCAGCCTGAGGAGCTCCCCTCTCAAATCCTTTTTCTGCTGAAATATTGATGTTGTCTGAGTTTGTTCTCAGGGCAGGTTTAGAACTGCATTTATATTTTATGTTTAGTTTTCTTGTTTTTCTTTTTTTAACAGTGTGTTCTTTTTCTCCGCTAATGTGTGTCTTGAATCATAATATTATTATATCATCACAATCTTTACATAATGAAACATGATGGCAAAGTTGTAGATATTAAATGAACCAGTATGTTATGTTTTGTTTTGTGTTATTGTGTACTATGTAAAAAACCGCCTGTAGCAATATTTGGAACATGGTTCCAACACGTTATACAGAGGAATCAAATAGAAAAATCATATGTGCCCGGATGAATGATCGAATTTCAAAATGGCTGAAGGCTTGAACCTGTCAAAGACTTTCTCAAAATCGATTCCTTTAATCTATCGTGGTCAAAAAGTCACACTGTTTAATATAACTTCACGGTTAACAAGTAACTATTTTGTTCTCTGACGGAGTTGAGAGAACACCTGGATTATTAGGCCTCAGTAATTTGGCCGAGTAACCAGGCCAATGTTAATAGCTGCAGCAAAAATGTTCAATATCACAAGCATTTTTAAAGTGATTGCATATGCCACCTCTGGTACCAACCATCAAAGTCAAACTGTATGCCTCAGAAAGCTGCTTCATTGATCAGGAACTAAATTGCTTTCTCGACTGTTTTTGACACTAATGGAGAACATGAAAAAGTGATCTTCCATTTGCAGGCTTTTTCAACATACAAGGAGATATTTTGCTTTTTTGGAAAATCAGAAAAAGTTTGATGACAACATTGAATTACTTTCCATAGTGCAAAACATTCAAAAACTGATGGGGCTAACAGGAAAGTGTTACGCTGGAATCATTTCACCACTTGTTGCTGAGGATGTATGGCTCATTGGGAGTTTAGATTCTGCAAGCCAGTCACAATGCAACTTTTCAACAAGTGTGGGTAATGAACCAGGACAGGTGCTAGATTTGGAGGTAGGTGTGCACTTTGGTGATACTGACCACAATTCAGTTATGTTTACTTTAGCGATGGAAAGGGATAGGTATATATCGCAGGACAAGAGTTAAGCTAGGAGAAAGGCAATTATGATGCGATGAGGCAAGACTTAGGATGCATAGGATGGGGAAGGAAACTGCAGGGGATGGGCACAATTGAAATGTGGAGCTCGTTCAAGGAACAGCTACTGCGTGTCCTTGATAAGTATGTACCTGTCAGGCAGGGAGGAAGTGGTCGAGCGAGGGAACCGTGGTTTACTAAAGTAGTTGAATCACTTGTCAAGAGGAAGAAGGAGGCTTATGTAAAGATGAGACATGAAGGTTCAGTTAGGGCTCTCGAGAGTTACAAGTTAGCTAGGAAGGACCTAAAGTGAGAGTTAAGAAGAGCCGGAGGGGGCATGAGAAGTCTTTGGCAGGTAGGATCAAAGATAACCCTAAAGCTTTCTATAGGTATGTCAGGAATAAAAGAATGACTAGAGTAAGTGTAGGGCGAGTCAAGGACAGTAGTGGGAAGTTGTGCGTGGAGTCCGAGGAGATAAGAGCGGTGCAAAATGAATATTTTTTGTCAGTATTCACGCAGGAAAAAGACAATGTTGTCGAGGAGAATACTGAAATACAGGCTATTAGACTAGAAGGGCTTGAGGTTCATAAGGAGGAGGTGTTAGCAATTCTGGAAAATGTGAAAATAGATAAGTCCCCTGGGCCGGATGTGATTTGTCCTAGGATTCTCTGGGAAGCTAGGGAAGAGATTGCTGAGCCTTTGGCTTTGATCTTTATGTCATCATTGTCTACAGGAATAGTGCCAGAAGACTGGAGGATAGCAAATGTTGTCCCCTTGTTCAAGAAGGGGAGTAAAGACAACCCCGGTAACTATAGACCAGTGAGCCTTACTTCGGTTGTGGGCAAAGTCTTGGAAAGGTTTATAAGAGATAGGATTTAGAATCATCTAGAAAGGAATAATTTGATTAGGGATAGTCAACACGGTTTTGTGAAGGTAGGTCGTGCCTCACAAACCTTATTGAGTTCTTTGAGAAGGTGACCAAACAGGTGGACGAGGGTAAAGCAGTTGATCTGGTGTATATGGATTTCAGTAAAGCGTTTGATAAGGTTCCCCACGGTTGACTATTGCAGAAAATACGGAGACATGGGATTCAGGGTGAGTTAGCAGTTTGGATCAGAAATTGGCTCCCTGTAAGAAGACAGAGGGTGGTGGTTGATGGGAAATGTTCAGACTGGAGTTCAGTTACTAGTGGTGTACCACAAGGATCTGTTTTGGGGCCACTGCCGTTTGTCATTTTTATAAATGACCTGGAGGAGGGCGTAGAAGGATGGGTGAGTAAATTTGCAGATGACACTAAAGTCGGTGGAGTCGTGGACTGTGCGGAGGGACGTTGCAGGTTACAGAGATAAGCTGCAGAGCTAGGCTGAGAGGTGGAAAATGGAGTTTAATGCAGAAAAGTATGAGGTGATTCATTTTGGAAGGAGTAACAGGAAGACAGATTACTGGGCTAATGGTAAGATTCTTGGTCGTGTGGATGAGCAGTGAGATCTCGGTGTCCATGTACATAGATCCCTGAAAGTTGCCACCCAGGTTGATAGGGTTGTTAAGAAGGCGTACGGTGTGTTAGCTTTTATTGGTAGAGGGATTGGGTTTCTGAGCCATGAGGTCATGTTGCAGCTGTACAAAACTCTGGTGCAGCCGCATTTGGAGCTTTGCGTGCAGTTCTGGTTGCCGCATTATAGGAAGGATGTGCAAGCATTGGAAAGGGTGCAGAGGAGATTTACGAGGATGTTGCCTGGTATGGAGGCAAGATCTTATGAGGAAAGGCTGAGGGACTTAAGGCTGTTTTCGTTAGAGAGAAGAAGGTTAAGAGGTGACATAATTGAGGCATACAAGATGATTAGAGGATTAGATAGGGTGGACAGTGAGAGCCTTTTTCCTCGGATGGTGATGGCTAGCACGAAGGGACATAGCTTTAAATTAAGGGGAGATAGATATAGGACAGATGTCAGAGGTAGGTTCTTTACTCAGAGAGTTAAGGGCGTGGAATGCCCTGCCTGCAACAGTAGTGGACTCGCCAACATCAAGTGCATTTAAATGGTCATTGGATAAACATAAGGATGATAAGGGGATAGTGTAGATGGGCTTTAGAGTGGTTTCACAGGTCGGTGCAACATCGAGGGCCGAAGGGCCTGTACTGCGCTGTAATGTTCTATGTTCTAAGTGTGGTTAAGAAAGAAAGAAGAGATTTGGGACTGGACGTTTAACTCCCACCATGGTTCAGAATGGAGGAGGGTAGGTATGGAACATTATGGGTGGGATTTTCCATTCCTGAGACAAACTGTTGATGCCAACGCAGAATCCGTGGACTTTTACGACAGAAAAATTGGCACCGCACCTGGACCGATTCCGCTACTGTTACGGGGCAAGCACCGACACCGCGTTGAACACAATCACACACTGGTAACCCAGCCACCACACCACCCCTCCCTCGCCACCAGGAGGACGGCCGAACCCTCATCCTGTACTACATGCTGGTACCTATATCGGCAGCCATGGCCGGTAGCCCTGGCCACTGAGGCCATCACCTACCCACCCCTGGGCTGCATGCACCGATTATTTAACACTGTCGGTTTCTGTGGTCCCCCCCCCCCCCCCCCCCCCCCCCCCCCAGGAGAAGGCTACGCACAACCGCCAGGAGCAGGAAGAGACAGGAGGGGACTGCTGGACCACATGCTGGCAGAGCAAAGGGTCCGAGACGTGGGCCTCCAACACCACCCTCACACCATCCTCATCCCCACACCACCCTCACCCCCACACCATCATGACCTCCACACCACCTTCAATCCCACCCACATCCTCACCCTACACCACCGCCACACCACCACCCCCCACCTCCACACACACCCCCACCACGCCCCGGCCACGGATGAATCATGCGTCTTGACTTATGTCTTGAAGGACCAGCTGGAGATGGGGTGGGCCCACCTGGCATCCCCTGCCCTCAGTCAGTGCCACAGCCGGAGTCCCCCTGTGATCCAAGCAGCTCGGACACCAGCCCTCCACCCAAGATTCAGGACACCCCGGAACTTGAGTCAGAGGATGACACTGATTTCCCGTCACAGCTGTCTCCAACACCCTCCACCATCCCAGAGACACTCATCTCGTTTGGGCAGTTTAGTGAAGAGGCTCCTGGGGCACTCTCTGGTGCGCACCACACATTTGACCCGGTACAACAGGTGGAGGTAGGAACCCACGAGAGTGGACGGTCGGTGGGCAGGCTGAGGAGCTAGCTGCCATCCAGACGGGTCTCGGGCTTCTGGAACAGACAGTTCCATAGACCATGGCGATGCAGTCGCAGGACCATAGATTGCATAAGGTGTTGTCGGCGAGCATCCAGCACCTTCAGTTGCAGTTGGAGAAGTCCAACTGTGTGCAGCAGCAGGAGGTGGTGCCGATAATGTGTGCCACCCAGGTCAACATCGCACGTCCGCAGTGGAGGCATTAGGGGTGACGGTTTCAGCTATGGATCAGCGTGACCAAGGCCTGGGGCATTCTGTGCAGGTGCTGGCCGAGGCCCAGGGCAGGGTTGCCACATCACAGGCAACCATGTGCCAGAGCCACCTGGAAATTGCAGTGGCGCTCCTGAGCGTGGCCCAGTCACAGCAGGCCATGGCTGGGAACATCAACAGTATTACCCAGGCACTGGCCATTGTGGTATAGACACAGAGGGAGGTGGCCCAGTCTCAGAGGGAGTTGGCGCAGTCACTAGCTGATGTGGCACAACTGCAGAATGTGGTGGCACAATAGCAGCATGATGTGGTGCAGTCATAGTTGGAGACGGTCCATTCCCTGTGCTCCATGGCCGCAAACATGTAGAGCCTGGTCGAGACCGGAGCGGGCCTCCAGAACCGGCAGGGCCAGGTGTTGGGGGAGCCTCAGGGGATAGCTTCCCTCGCATCCCCATCCCATGGAGTAGCCCGGGGGCAAACAGGCACCCCGACGGAGGAGGAGGTGATGGGGCCCGTGCCGGTGACTCCCGCAGGGGAGGTGTCCGAACACCGCAGCACCTCGGACTTCGCTCCCCCCTCCTGCATCTGATGGGCAGCGGGCAGAACAGGGCGGTACCATGCCACCAGGGATACCTGAGCAGCAGTCAGGCCCATCCAGGTCGCCCCAGAAGTCACCTGCCAATGAGGACCCATGTCGCAGTGCGAGAATCACAGCAGGCCACCTCCACTCCTACTGTACTATCTGAGGATCCACCTAGTGAAGGGCACAGTTTAATTATCAGGGCTAGGGCACAATTCTGTAAATATTTGTTCACAATCAACAACTGTTACCACTGTTACAGCCTGTCTTGATGGGCCGAGGGGACGGGGAGGGGTGAGGGGGAGAAATGGGCGGACCCTGTGGGCGGTCCATGCTCCTCACCACCACTATCCCAGCGATCCGATGGGACCGTGTGATGGAATGGCGAGCTCGCATGCAGGGATCACCCAGGTGGATGGTGAAAAGTGCTACCATGCGCTTGAGTCAGAGATTGTCAACTGATGCGGAACACCAGAGTTCATCGCAGAGTGGGTTGTCATCTTCCTCCATCCCATGGAGTCCCGTGGGGGTGGTCACCCCGGCCACTTGGCCTGTTCCCCCCCTCCCCCAGCTGTGGCAGGGCCCCACCCTCCCCCGCTCCAACCAGCATGGCCAGTGTCCAGTCCGGCAGCCCGCAGTCATTCCTCTCCGGGTCTTACCTCTTACGTCTCTCCCTCATCAGTCACCACGCCGGTTTGATGATTTTTAAATGCACAAGTGAACATGGGACCTCGGCCCATTGGAGGAGGAGAATTGCTGAGTCCATGAAGAATACCGGGTCGGGCCCGATAATGACATGCGAACAGTGGCTACTGTACGTGCATTCCGGAATGCATTGACGCCACTGTCAAGGTAATGGAGAATTGCTATTTGGCATCAAATTGGCGTCCGCCGCGTTTTTGGCGTCGGAGCCGATACTCCGCCCAATCACCTTTCCCATTTCGGCATCGACCAACAGAGAATCCCACCCCATATGGTTGCCTGATGTGCCAATCCCCTGTCTCCAGTCCAATCCGAACCATTTTCTTAGAGGTGGGTGGTGTAGTGGCAGGTCTATCAAACTGCATTAAGACCTGTAGTCAAAGGGCAACTGTGATTTTTTTTTTAATGAATCGGCAGTTGCCCACAGTCTTAGTAGTCCTCCTTAACAATTACACACAGGTTTCAGGATGAACAGGAATTACAAAGCACATCTTAAACTACAACGGCCTCATGAATACAAAATCCTTATTAAGCACACAAGATGACTGTGGACAAATACTCTCTCCACTCTGAACCCCAAGTGATTGTTTGTGGATGTCTCCTCAGAATCCCCCAGATGATTGTCAAGTGAGAGTTTCCAAACTCCACTTCCCAAAACACACTTTAAAATCTTCTCTCGTAATTGTGATTTCCCTTCGCGGTTTGCATTCCGAACTATAGATCGGGGCGAGATTCTCCGACACCTCGGGGGGTAGTAGAATCGTCTGGGGCCGACGTC
This sequence comes from Scyliorhinus canicula, assembly GCF_902713615.1. Classification (NCBI taxonomy): domain Eukaryota; kingdom Metazoa; phylum Chordata; class Chondrichthyes; order Carcharhiniformes; family Scyliorhinidae; genus Scyliorhinus; species Scyliorhinus canicula. The sequence continues at coordinate 161,799,834 of NC_052152.1, forward strand.
TATCCTGCCCCCGCCATACCCTGAATTCTCCCCCGCCCCCGAGATTCGGTGGGGGCGGGAATCACGCCGCGCCGGTCGGCGGGCCCCCCGCGGCGATTCTCCGGCCCGCGATGGGCCCAAGTCCCGCCGCTGACAGGCCTTTCCCACCAGTGGGATTGGCGGTGCGGGCGGGTTCTGGGGTCCTTGGGGGGCGCGGGGCGATCTGACCCGGGGGGGGGGGGCCCCCACGGTGGCCTGGCCCGCAATCGAGGCCCACCGATCGGCGGGCAGGCCTGCGCCGTGCGGGTACTCTTTTTCTTCTGCCTCGCCATGGCCTTCACCATGGCGGGGGCGGAAGAGACCCCCTCCCCTGCGCATGCGCCGGTATGACATCAGCAGCCGCTGACGCACCGGCTCATGCGCAGACTTCCACCGGCTGGCAAAGGCCTTTTGTCCCCAGCCGGCGGGGCGCCAAAGGCCGTTCATGCCGGCCGGCGGAGCGGGAGCCACTCCGGCGCGGGCCTAGCCCCTCAATGTGAGGGCTTGGCCCCTAAAGATGTGGAGAATTCCACACCTTTGGGGAGGCCCTACACCGGAGTGGTTGACGCCACTCCAATACGCCGGGACCACCCACCCGCCGGGTAGGGGAGAATTCTGGCCCAGGTTTCCCACCTGATGCTTTTAAACTCAGCTCAAATTTTAGATTCCGCTCAAATTTTAACAGTGAATCCTGTCCAGGATTTTATACCAACCCCTTGAGGACTTCTTTTGTTTTAACTACTTTTACACAAACTCCAAGATCCAGCCACCAGTTTCTATAATTTTTCAACCCAAGTTCCACAGGCTGTAGTAAAATCTCATAAACCTAAAAATAATTTCAGGTATCTTTCTGACACCGCAGCCTTCTTCTCTGTTCAACCTGTCTTGACTGAACAGTGCTCTGTTCTTGTACCTTTAATTTTAGACTTCTTGGAAACCTCCCTTCATTTCTCTTGTTTCCATAACTAGCTATTCTTCAGATTTCTGCACTTTTTTTCTTAACCATTACTCCATGGTATGGCTTTGCTTCAAGAAAAGCTGAAAGAGACGATCCCTCTCTTGCAGAGTGTGAGAGCTATCTTCTCACTCACTGCCTATCTTCCACTACAATCAGCTAAATCTTAAAAGCTTCTCTACCTTACAAGACCTCAGTTGCTGGTTTATTTATTCTTCATGCTGCAGTCCTCTCTAAGCACCATAGAAGCACAGTTGAAACTTAACCAACCCCCACACATACAACCACTTTCGTCCAACATGAATGTAACTATGGGTTTTACCCTTCCAGGCACAGAAATATTAAATACAATATAAAACTACCTTTGTTTTACCAACAGATTTAGCATGGGCATCAGACATCGGAATCCTATTGGAAGCAATTGGCTTGTTACTGGTTTAACTGTATAGATTTGGAATAACTGGTGCTTACAATGGGAAAACCATTGTGATTTTGCTATTTTTGCATGTAGGACACTGAGTACATCCCTGATTTTACTTAGACGTAACACTGCTGGGTAATAATGAAATACCAGAAGGAATGTGGAATGAGGCATACAGCTAAATGATTAATTCATCGTTTGTTATGCCTTTGGCTGCTGTAGTCTGTGGGTCTGATTAACTGAAACATTGTTTTATTGCAGGCTATATAGAGGATGCAAATTCTTGCAGAATGTGGTTCGCTTAGAGACTTTTTGACATCTCCTTTGGAAGTCCCGAGCTAATTTCAAGCTGAAACTTTTTCTCTTGCTTTACAGCACGTTTTGGCCACAACCTCTATGTCTCCAGACCCAGGGAAGAATGTTTTCAAGAAAGAGTGATATATGTGAAGATTCAGGAACTCAATAAGAGGCAGGAATACAATGAAGCATTCAACATGTAAATACTTACATACAATGGGCAGCACAGTAGCACAGTGGTTAGCACTGTTGCTTCACAAAGCCAGGGACCCTGGGTCGATTCCCGGCTTGGGTTACTATCTGTCCCCTAGTTGCCACGCTCCGGCGCCTGTTTGGGTACACTGAGGGAAAATTCAGAATGCCCAAATCACCTAACAAGGGACTTGTGGAAGGAAACCGGAAACCCACGCAGACACAAGGAGAATTTGCAGACGCCGCACAGTCAGCGACCCCAAGCCGGGAATCAAACCCGGGTCCCTGACGCTGTGAAGCACCAGTGCTAACGACTGTGCTACTGTGCCGAAAATTTTTTTAATACCTGAGAGATGGTGACAATGACAGTGAAAACCCAGACAAAAGTTTTGAAAAATTCAGCACATATCTAAAGGCAAAATTAAATAATTGGGTCCACTGATATGAATTTCGGACTAGGTGAGTCCGTTGACGGTTTCTGAACAGAATGCAGACAGAAAATATAAATTTAAGAAGACAGATGAAAGACTAATTGATCAGCTCATTTGGCACTCTGTGTGTTCCGACATACAGGAATATTTGATTGGAAAGGACAAATTCACAACACCGCAGGTTATACACCCTGCTTGCGAACATGAAGCCACAAGTAGACAGATGATGACATTGGGCACAATTCTCCATAAAGTTTCCTAAATGTGGTAGCGAGCGGAAATTGCCGCCACCTTCTCAGTGCTTGGCCCAGTGAGGCCAGCAACGCTAGTTAATGTTAATTAGTCCACTTAATGAGGCCCCACGGGCTTCCCGCCAGAAATGAAGGCTCGCCAGCGGATTTGCCAGCACCGCGCTCGCCAGCCCCCCCGCTAACAAGGTCAAGCCGCACTTAAACAGTTAAACAGCACTTGCTCAGCCAACCCCAGCCAGCACGCAACAATGATGCCCAGGAGAATGGTCCCAAGAGCCAGGGTAAATCTGATGGGCCAAATTGCCTCCTTCTGAATTGTATAGATTCTGTGGTTCTGGAAAGGTAGATGTGGGACTTTCTGTTTCAGTGGATCATATTCAGTCACACCCTCAAAGACAATTGCTATTTCATGGAAGGCAAATTGTTGTCTTTCACACTTATGAATAACGCTCATATCAACTTTCCTTTGTTATATTGCAAATCTGGAGACATATGTCTCTATGTTTCAGAGCAAGCTTCGACAATTGCAATTGTGACATTGCACAAAAGATTTGCTGTTTAGGCGTTCTTGGTGATTCAATTCAAGAGAGGGACCCCCTTCATTATAGTTCAATGCAGAACTTTTCAGAAGCTTGATAGTCTATGGGTCATCAGGCCTGTGGCAGCTATCTTAACAGTTCATCAGTGTTCATTGTAAAATTTGTAACATTTCATGCCTGTACTGTCACAACACAATGTCTTACACAGCATTAAGAGGAGATGATAGCTGCTGTTGTACCAAGCAGACCATGGCAAAATGCGGGAGCCAATTAATTCACACATCATTATCTCATAGCAGCAGACCACTACTCAATGTTTACTTTTATCTGAAAGGTGAAAGATATGAGAGCTACAATAATCATCTCAGCAGTGCCAGTTTTGTTCACGGACTAAGGGAATTAGCAATTAAATCCACTTAATCTCCAGTGAATCTAAGAAATTTGCTGAACAGTACGTATTCAAGATCATCAACTAATTATCACATTACCCAAGGGGACGTCTATTCCTAGAAAGACGTATCCAGATGGTCAAGATGCCAAGAGACAAAGGAAGACAATAGCTTTCTTAGTATCACTCCGACTTACACCTCTCAAGGCTGACATGAAATCACCTGCAGAGTTGTCAAATGGAAGTAAGTCTAAGGCAACTGCCAAGCAAGGTATTCCCTCCAAGTCACCAGCAGGAAGTAAAACAACAACTCAATGATGCACAGATAGAAAAAGGTTAACACTTCAATGAGCATGCGAAACCCCTGGTTGAGCTGTTGAAAGCACAAACTGCACATGTACAGGATCCAATTGTGAAAATCTGCAAACCAGCAAAAGCTGTTGGTGACGCTGAGACTCGGACATACATCCTTGAGAATGAAAGGGGTAAGCAGATGAGAAAGAACAGATATTGAGCCTACACCTGATTTGGCGAACAGAAAAGATCGTCAGGAACGGCAGCAACATCACTAAGCAATGAGACAACGCCAGCAGCATCACCAACCAGTGGTGCAGCATTAACAATGTCACCAGTAAGCAACAACATTAGTGTCATCAAGCACCACTCCAACAACACCAGGAACAAACCGCGTGACATGCAGCATCTCAATTCACAACTGAGAGCAATGAATGATAGATTTACAAATTAGAGGCACAACATCCTGCCAGTTAAGTGATATTTTTCAAAACTAAAAAGCGATAAAGGAATTCTTCAGGTGTTCAGTTCATATATAAAATTCAATTGTAATCCTCTTTAGATTGGAAAGAAGTTAATGATTGAAACAGTTGGATCTTTTTTTAAAGAAAGGGGCAGCATGGTAGCACAGTGGTTAATACTGTTGCTTCACAGGGCTAGGGTCTCAGGTTTCATTCCCGACTTGGATCACTGTCTGTGCGGAGTCTTCACGTTCTCCCTGTGTCTCCGTGGGTTTCCTCCGGGTGATCCGGATTCCTCCCACAATTCCCGAAAGACGTGCTTGTTAAGTGAATTGAACATTCTGAATTCTTCCTCTGTGTACCCGAACAGGCGCCGGAATGTGGCGACTAGGGGCTTTTCACAGTAACTTCATTGCAATGTTAATGTAAGCCTACTTGTGATAATAAAGATGATTATTATTTTATTGGTAAAATGTTGTATTATTCGTAAAGAGTTAGGAATTAATTGTTATGTGAATATATATCCTGAGATGCTGTATTCACTGTCACTTTGTAGTCATGTGCTGAGTAACAACATACCAGCCTGAATAGAAATGCAAGTCTCTATAGTCCCAGAGGACCATAGGCTGCTTTCCCCTTTCAGAGAGAGATGACTGGTAGTGAGTTACCCTGAGGATCACCACACCTCAGGTGAGTGGCAAGGTTGAGAAGATGGGACCTTTGTGAATAACCTCAGCCGGTACGAGAATTGAACCCGCATTGTTGGTCCGCATCACAAATCAGCCATCCAGCTAACTATCAACCACACAGAGAGTTGAAAGAAATACACTCAGCAAAACTCCAGTAATTTCCGACTAAAAAGTGCATTTATTTCAAAATAATTGGGAATAAGAATACTTACACCACCATATATTTTAGATAAGGGAGATTGTAATATTGAGAACAAAAGTATTTTACAATGTTATCTGCCAATTTAATTTCAATGTGGCATTCTCCTGATCTGTTACTTATAGTGCTGCAGGGTTGCTTGGCTACAGTTATCTAGTTGTCAGCTTCACAAAACCAATCTAATTTACCCAAAATAAAGGAAGGCCTCGGCTCCTAGATTTTGAATGCTGAGCGATGATACTGAAGATGCTCGCTCACTGATATGACTTCTCCCCAGGCAAGTTCATGTTGGCCTCACATCTTTCCCACTTTACCACAGATGGAATGCTTAATAAGCCCCAAACAGTCTGTTCCTGCATGTCTTTCTCTACGATCCTCCGAACCGCATTGCATCTCTTAGAAATATCTCAAAGCGCTTCTCATACAATTAAAGACTGAAATAAACTGACTGCTGTTTCAAGGGCAAGCGCAGCAGCCAATTCTAACGCAATCACATGCAACAGACACCAATTAATTTTTTAGCGATGATGGTTGGAAATAAAGTTCGGCCAGGGCACTTTAATAGGACTAATCCCAGAGGAGCAGAGATGCAATGGAGATACTGAAAAATGACGAAGAGCTTTGATAAAGTGGGACAAGAAAGATTATTTCCTCTGCTGGAGGACTTGGCGAAGAGGGTTCACCAACTTAAAATTGTCATTAAGAAAGTGAGGAAAGAGATAAAAGAAATGTATTTATGCAGAGGGATGCTTCACCATGGAATGTTCTGCCACAGACAAGATAATATTGAAGTTGAGGAAGACAGAGCTACAATGAAGAAACAGGGCTACAATGATGATGGGTCTAATTGCCTCATACTGTGTTGTGTACTCCTTGGTTCTACAGTTTGTTTTCCTTATTCAGTGCAGCGGGAGGCTTAAGTACCTGTTTAACGTTTTACCCAAAGAACAAAACCTTGGATAATGTCGCATTCTCTCAATCGTCCATTGGAATGTCAACCCAGCATTTCGTATTCAACATAGATAATAGCAGCCTTCTTTCTGGATCTTCTTAGACAAATGTTCTTCTTGAATAAAATATCACCATGTCTGGCACATTTTTATTTAAACATAAGAGATTGATACTTTTGATAGAATGGGAATTCATTTGGTTCTCTGTTCACTCTGCCTGGATTGGTGGTAAGATCAAAATCAATTAATGATTTATATGGTGTAAACTTTACATTTGATAATAATAATCTTTATTGGTGTCACAAGGAGGCTTATATTAACACTGCAATGAAGTTACTATGAAAATCCCCTAGTCGCCACATTCCGGCGCATGTTCGGGTACACAGAGGGAGAACTCAGGATGTCCAATTCACCGAACAGCACGCCTTTCAGGCCTTGTGGGAGGAAATGGGAGCACCCGGAGGAAACCCACGCAGACACAGGGAGAACGTGCAGACACCACACAGTCAGTAACCCAAGCCGGGAATCGAATCTTGGACATGGAGCTGTGAAGCAACAGTGTTAACCACTGTGCTACCGTGCAGCCCAGTCTCAATGTTCTCACTTTTAAAATTCTGAAAGAGACGCGGACAATTCTGTTTCAGCAAAAGCTTGTTAATTCAGGAACTCCGAAACAGATGAAATTGAAGACATATTTAAGATTAATATTCCCAATGACCCAGTTGTTTTATTTCTCACTTTTCACTGAGGCCTTTGATAAGTGATTCCGAAAAGCAAACTCGGACAAAAAATGTTACGTGTAACCCATAAGCCCACATGGACCTTGCAGGTAGACACACATAATTAATATGCAACTCAAAATTCTTTGAGACAGCAATCTCCATGAAAATATGTCTGCAATAAACTAACACTTCATCTCAAACAAAGCAGCAGCAGCTGAGTGGGAAAATCTACCCTCGTCTAAAAAGATTGTTATCACAGAATCACAGACGGATGGGTATTGTTATGCTCCTGGACATAGTGGAATAAGCTGACTCCCCCCTTTTTTCCAATCTCCTTGGTTGATCGTAACAAAGGTTTGTTTAAAATTCTGTCCCCGTGCATATCTTTTCCAATTCAGATGTATTTTCTTTTTATAAGGAGCTAATTTAATGAGACTTTTTTGAATCGATCTTATTAGTTTTTAAAACCTGAAGAAAAATAATAGTCACACGTACATCAGAAATGAAAAAGTTAAGAGTCGACATAAAAGCTTTTTTAAAAATATGAAAACCGGGCTTTTGGTTTCTTGGGATACATGTGGCAGAGCTGGGTCCAGCTGCATAAGTTGAATCTGACAAAACTGGTGGAAGGAATAAAGGAAGTCTTTTTTGGTAGGGTGACTAGGACGACACTGGGGTTCTTGTGGACGGATAAGGTTCCCCGGGCCAGGAGAGTGTTTCAGGAAAGGGATAGGCAGGCCTGGGGGGGTTGGGGCGGGGTGGTTGGGGGGAGCTGGTGCTGCCGAATCTGTAGAATTAATATTGGGCGGTGAACGTAGCTTCACCGTGGTTCTGGTTCGGTATCTGGTTCTGGTTCAATGTGGTTCAGAAGTGGGCAGAGGCGGAGAAGTCGGTGTGGGGACGGATGGAGTAGGCTTCCTGTAAAGCGACCAATTTGAGGGCGCTATTGTTGGTGCCTTTTCCGTTCTCGCCGACCAGGTGCTCCACGAGCCTGGTGGTGGTATCAGCGTTGAGGGTGTGGAATCAATGTCAGCAGCACCGTAGGACGGCAGGCATGTCCCTGTGGCCGCTGATTTGTAGTAAACACAGGTTTGTTCCGGCAGGGCTGGATGCGCGGTTTCAGGGTGGGGGCGGTTGGGGGGGGGGGGGGGGGGGGGGGGGTAGGTTTGCAGAATTGGAGGAGCTAGAGGAAGTGTACTTGCTGCTGAAGGGGAATGGGTTCAAGTACCTGCAGGTGAGAGACTTCTTGAGGAAGGGGTTGGGTTTGTTCCCGTAGCTGTCACCTCCAGCGTTACAGGACGGGCTTCTGTCCGAGGAAGAGGTGTCAGATATATATGGGGAGCTAATGGATAGGGAGGGCGCTCTGGTGGAGGAGGTACGGTGCAAGTGGAAGGAGGAGTTGTGAAGGGGCGATGCAAGCCGGGATGTGGAGTGAGGCGCTGTGGGGGATAAAGCCGTCTTCATTATCTGCAAGACTGAGTCTCATACAGTTTAAAGTGATGAATAGGAATCATATGACAGGGTCTAAGATGAGTTGTTTTTTCCTAATGGTGGAGGATAGGTGTGGGCGGTGTGTGGGGCGTCCGGCGAACCATGTCCATATGCTTTGGGCATGTCTGAAGTTGGAGGGGTTTTAGAAGGTGTTTGTGAACGTTGCAGTGCAGGTGGGGAGAGAGGCTGAAGTAGTAGCCTTTGCCTCCCTGATAGCCTGGAGGTGGGTCTTGTGGGCTGGCAGGACTCAGAGCTGCCAAAAGTAGGGGCAGGGGTGACCAACAGAGTTCCTTACTTCGAAAAAAAAATCAAGTTTGCCATAAGAGGGGTGGAGGATGTTGATTGACTTCTTTAAGGAGTAACAGCACATCAGTGAGTGGGGAGATTGGGATTCATGTTCTGCTTGCGTGTTGGGGGGGCTGGGTGTCAAATGGCGGGGTGGAGGGGGTGGTTCGGGGGAATAGGGGCAATTGTGCATGGTTGATTGTTGCAGATGTTGTCTGCGCATTTTTGTTCTGCATATATTTGAAAATAACTCGATTACAATATTTTTCAAAAAAATATGAAATCATTCCTTGGCTTGACTGTGGGGTATAGATGCTGGTATGTTGCAGCCTTAATGATAAATTATAACTTTAAGTAATGGTAGTTTATTGAGGTCTGCTTCCTCCCTTATGAGGCACAGTGCACAGTGGTTAGCAATGATGCCTCACTGAGGTTCGAGTCTGGCATTAGATGATTGCGTGGAGTTTGTACATTCGCCCCATGTCAGCGCAGGCACTCTATGAGTGCTCCAGTTTCCTCCTAAAGTCCACTGATGTGTATGTTAGGTGAATTGGCCGTGCTAAATTGCAGCCTAGTGTCTAGGGATGTCCAGGTTAGGTTATTGATATTGGGTGGGGAGTGGACATGGGTAGTGTGCTCTTTCAGAGCGTTAGTTCAGACTTGATGGGCCGAATGACGTTCTGAACTGTAGGGATACTGGGCGCGATCTACTAGCCGCGTTCCACCCGAACGGCAGTACAGCTGATGGATGCCGGGAGATTCCTCATCCGGGATCTACCCAGCTCATCACACCTTGCGAGATCTAATGTGTTCTTACACCCATCAATTGTTGGTGGGACCAGTATTTGACAATGTGCATATTAGAACGGAACAGGTAGTCTCACTCTAATATGCATTCACCTGATCTACCAAGGCCTTGGGATCTAACCCCATCGCCACGGAGACCTCAGGCGAGCGCCGTTCAGTGCTGGCCTGCATAAACAGGGGCCAGATGGAACAGCACTTGAGAGGGTACTCCCAGACAATCAGAGGCCCCCAGGTGGTTGCCCTCTGGCAGGGTGGCACCCTGGCACTACTGGTAGCACCTTGGCATTGCCAGCCTGGCAACCTGGCAATGCCGAATGGGTGCCAGGCTAGCATTTCTCCTATGCTAGGGATCGGGCCTGCCAAGGTGGGGTGCCGCTGGGCCCTAAAGACTCCTTATAAGTGAGTTGGTGCTTTGGGGGTGGTTCAGCAGTCAAGTTGGGGGTCAGAGATCTCTCCTGTACTGAGGAGTTCCGGCAAGCGGAGCTCCTCAGTGCAGAATACGGGACTAAATGTGGTCTCGAAGGGGCAGTCCACCGTGAGGCCCTAAATTACAACAAAGTCCCAATAGATAGCATAGTGTTTCTCGGCGCTGCAAGGGCATGGAAACACACGGCTAAATGCGCATGTCGCGGGACTCTGTTGCAATTTGGTTAGATTGTGCCCACTAAGGTTCTATGAGATCAGTTGGGCAAATCAGATTAGTCACAATACTGTAGAGGAGGAATTTCTGGAGTATACAGGATGGTTTTATGGACCAATATGTTGAAGAACCAAATAGACAACAGGCCACCCTAGGTTGGGTATTGTGTAATGAGAAAGGAATAATTGACAATCGTGTTGTGTGAGACCCTTTGGGTATGAGCGACCATATCATGATACAATTTTTCATTAAGACAGCGTGTGATGTAATTAATTCTGATATGAGGGTCCTGAATCTAAATAAAGGAAACTAAGATGGTATGTGGCGCAAGTTGGCTGTGATGGATTGGGAAATATGATGATGGTGGATAGGCAATGGCAAACATTCAAAGACCACATGGGTGAACTGCAACAATTGTTTATTCCTATCAGGCCCAAAAGTAAAACATGAAAGCTGGCCAAACTGTGGCTTCCAGGGAAAAGAGTATTAGATCCAAGGAAGAGGCATACAAATTGCTCCCAGGAAAAAAAACAGACCTGAGGATTGGGAGCAGTTTAGAATTCAGCAAAGAAGGAGCAAGGGATTCCTTCAGGTGAAGATAGAGTACAAGAGTAAGCTTGTGGGGAACATAAAAAATAACTATGAAAGTTTCTAAAGGTATACGAAGAGAAAAATATTGCTCAAGACAAATATAGGTATATAGGCAGAAATAGGAGAATTTACAATGAGGAGTAAAGAAATGACTAAACAACTAAATATATACTTTGGCTCTGTTTTCACACAAAGAAGGGCATGAATAACACCAGAAATGGTGGGGAACACAGGGTTTACTGAGAGGGAAGAGCTGAGGGAAATCGGTATTAGTAGAAAAATGGTGTTGTGGAAATTGATGAGACTGAAGGCCGATAAATCCCCAGGGTCTGATAATCTACATCTCAGAGTACCTAAGGTGACCCTAGAAATAGTGGATGCATTAGAGTTCATCTTCCAAGATGCTATAGACTCTGGCCTTAGGGCGCCGAGGTCCCGGCTTTGATTCTGGCTCTGGGTCACTGTCTTGTGGAGTTTGCACATTCTCCCCATGTTTGCGTGGGTTTCACCCCCACAACCCAAAGATGTGCAGGGTAGGTGGATTGGCCACGCGAAGTTGCCCCTTAATTGGAAAAAATGAATTGAGTGTTCTAAATTTAAAAAAAGATGCAATAGATTCTGTAACAGTTCCTATAGATTGGAGGGTAGCTAATGTAACCCCATTATTTGAAAAGGGATGTAATCTGGGTATCATCTATTTTGTTTGAGGGCTGACATGGGCAATCTTTTCATAGATGGACTTAGAAATATCTGACGGGACAAAATCAGATATGAAATGTTCAATGGCTGTATTTCACAGGCATCGAGTGAATGTGCAAAGTAACAATTAAAACAAATTCCACTTTGTTAAATCAATGGCCACAAAATTCAACTTGTAGTTTCAGCGCTACTGGTGTCATTTTGGTATCAAAATTACATCTGCACCACTCCTGTTCATTTCCAGGATGTTACGTACCCGGCCCAGACCCCAATTTATATCAGGAAACCAGATGAGACCCCAACAATTATCTGTGAGGAAAGGCTACTTCGCTCCAGGAATGATTCCATGGACAATGAGGAATCTTTTACATTCAAACAAACTTGATTACAAACACATAATTAACCCCATTAACATTCAAGGGATAAACAGCTTTTCAATTAACAGTTAAACAATTCATACAAGAAAATGTCTCTGAGCTGAATTACTTATCCACTTTTAAAATTTCAATTAAGCAAAATCCACACACACAGGCTTACGGGTATAGGGTGGATACGTGGGTTTGAGTGGGGTGATCATGGCTCGGCACAACATTGAGGGCCGAAGGGCCTGTTCTGTGCTGTACTGTTCTATGTTCTACTTTATTTTAATAACATTACTGCAACAGGCACATAATACAATATAAATAAAATTTTCCTACATTAATCACACTTGCCAAATGCCATCCTATGAGGTCATTAGGGTGTTATTACGAGCATGAAGGTTAGGCAGATTGTGTGCCAGTCAGTGTGTGATACTGATTTGATGCTAACACTGCCTTTAACACACATCTGTGAGTATGCGTTCAGCATCAAGAAGAACCCCAACCCCTCCCCATCACGTCAAAACTTTGGGGTGTCAGTCGTGGAGTGACATTGTCACTGAACTAGTAGCCCAGAGACCAGAATGAATCTCTGGGGACCTGGTATCGAATTCCACCATGCCAGATGGTGAAATTTGAATTCGATAAATAATCTGGAATTAAAAGTCTAAAGATGACCATGAAACATTGTCGATTGTCATAAAAACCCATCCAGTTCATTAAGGTCCTTTAGGGAAGGAAATTTGTCATCCTTCCCAGATCTCACCAACGTGTGACTCCAGATCCACAGCAATATGGTTTAATCTTAAATGTCCTCAGTGAAGGGCAAGAATTTCTGGCCCAGCCAATGACGACGGCATCCCCTGGATGAATAAAAAAATAAAGAGCAGGCTAGTAGCTGATCATTTTCCACTGACTCGGTTTGATTTTATGGAAGTACTGGGTATTTTGAGGAATTAGTGAAGCCTGTAGGGAATTGCGATGCGGCATGTGGAGAAGGCATTAGTTGTGACTGTAAGGGTTTTGGGCACATTACCTGCTCCCAGTCATGGATATCACAATTGCCACCCTCTTTTGGCTGCAACATGAAAGGGAGATGGAGCTCAGGCAACAAATAAGAGAACATGCTGCTCATATAGGGAGGAGAAGGGGGAGAAGAACTCTCAGCTGATCCATCTAGGGTGTTCCAGGAGTACTTACCTTACCTCTACCTAAACCAAGAGCTGAGTACACCGCACTTAATATTCACAATGGAGGAGCTCACAGAATTCTGTCACCGTTTTGAACCAGACAAGCTTCCAAGCGCAGTACGCCAGTCTCTCTGACGGTGACCGTGGCCATGAATTCCTTTGCACCAGGATCTTTCCATGCTGAGTCAACTAAGATACCTCACACCTCCCAGTTCACCATCCATTGTTGGTTGCCATCTATACAGTCTGCAATACTAGGTCCATAGGTTGAATGTCTTACCAATTGGCTGACGAAATCAAGCATCATGTTCCTTCAGTTGTTCATAATAGGCAGAGTACAGGCTGTGCTCGCAAAACATAAAACTAAGGGCGCGATTCTCTGACCCACCCGCCGAGCTGGAGAATCGGCGGCGGGCCACGCGAATCGCGCCACGACGCCCCAACGCCGGGACGGCATTCTCCCGGCCATGAAAAAATGGGTGGGCGCGCATGGCGCCGGGCTGCACGGAGAATCGCCGTAAATGGCCGTAGCGGCAATCCTCCGGATGGGCCGAGCGGCCGTCCAAAAAAATCCGAGTCCCGCCGGCGCTGTTCTAACATGCTCTGGACTGGCAGTACCTCAGGGTTGAAGGGTCCGGGTGTGGCCTATGTGGGGGGGGGGGGGGGGGGGGGGGAGGGGGGAGGGGGCGTCCAACCCCGGGGATGGCCTCTGTAGTGGCCTGGCCCGCGATCGAGGCCCACTGATGGGCGGGCCGGCCTCTCTGGCAACGAACCACTTTTCTTCCGCGCTGGCTCCTGGATCCTCCCGCCATTTGGCGTCGGGGCTGGTGCGGAGATGACGGCCAGTGCGCATGCGCTAGTTGGCGCCGGCTCAACTGCGCATGCGCAGTCCCTGCCGCGGCGTGTCGATGCCCGAACTGGCAGCTGGAGCGGCTTGGGCCACTCCAGTGCTGTGCTTGCCCCCCCTCAGGACCCGAGAATCGGGTCTCGGATCCGGCATTGGTGTAATGTACTCTCATTTTGGCGCCGGCACTCTGGCACCGGACCAGAGAATCACAGCCAAAATGTCGACTGTCGGATATGGTTCTGTGATAGTGCAGCACTTCCTGGACAATCCTGAGTGTGCTAAAAGCTGCACTAACAATCACTTCAAAATGATCAGTTGAGCCCTTAACAAGGCTCGTTTATGCTTGCTGGATGCAGCATACATTGATAGAATTATAATCATAATAATAATAATCTTTATTATTGTCACAAGTAGGTTTACATTAACACTGCATAGAAGTTACTGTGAAAAGCCCCAAGTCGCCACACTCCGGCGCCTGTTCGGGTACACTGAAGGAGAATTCAGAATGTCCAAATTACCTAACAGCATGTCTTTTGGGACTTGTGGGAGGAAACTAGAACACCCGGAGAAAACCCATGCAGACACAGGGACAACGTGCAGACTCGGTGCAGACAGTGACCCGAGCCGGGAATCGCACCAGGGACCTTGGCACTGTGAAGCAACAGTGCTAACTACGGTGCTACCATGCCACCATAGAATCCTTACAGTGCAGAAGGAGACCATTTGGCCCATCGAGTCTGCACCAACTCTTGGAAAGAGTACCCTGCCGAGGCCTAGGCCCACGCCCCATCCCCGTAACCCAGTAACATAGAACATAGAACATAGAACGATACAGCGCAGTACAGGCCCTTCGGCCCTCGATGTTGCACCGACATGGAAAAAAAAACTAAAGGCCATCTAACCTACACTATGCCCTTATCATCCATATGCTTATCCAATAAACTTTTAAATGCCCTCAATGTTGGCGAGTTCACTACTGTTGCAGGTAGGGCATTCCACGGCCTCACCACTCTTTGCGTAAAAAACCCACCTCTGACCTCTGTCCTATATCTATTATCCCTCAATTTAAGGCTATGTCCCCTCGTGCTAGCCACCCCCATCCGCGGGAGAAGGCTCTCGCTGTCCACCCTATCTAACCCTCTGATCATTTTGTATGCCTCTATTAAGTCACCTCTTAACCTTCTTCTATCTAACGAAAACAACCTCAAGTCCATCAGCCTTTCCTCATAAGATTTTCCCTCCATACCAGGCAACATCCTGGTAAATCTCCTCTGCACCCGTTCCAAAGCTTCCACGTCCTTTCTATAATGAGGCGACCAGAACTGTACGCAATACTCCAAATGCAGCCGTACTAGAATTTTGTAGAACTGCAACATGACCTCATGGCTCCAGAACTCAATCCCTCTACCAATAAAGGCCAACACACCATAGGCCTTCTTCACAACCCTATCAACCTGGGTGGCAACTTTCAGGGATCTATGTACATGGACACCGAGATCCCTCTGCTCATCCACACTACCAAGAATTTTACCATTAGCCAAATATTCCGCATTCCTGTTATTCTTTCCAAAGTGAATCACCTCACACTTCTCCACATTAAACTCCATTTGCCACCTCTCAGCCCAGCTCTGCAGCTTATCTATGTCCCTCTGTAACCTGCAACATCCTTCCGCACTGTCTACAACTCCACCGACTTTAGTGTCGTCTGCAAATTTACTCACCCATCCTTCTGCGCCCTCCTCTAGGTCATTTATAAAAATGACAAATAGCAACGGCCCCAGAACAGATCCTTGTGGTACGCCACTCGTAACTGAACTCCATTCTGAACATTTCCCATCAACTACCACTCTCTGTCTTCTTTCAACTAGCCAATTTCTGATCCACATCTCTAAATCACCCTCAATCCCCAGCCTCCGTATTTTCTGCAATAGCCGACCGTGGGGAACCTTATCAAACGCTTTACTGAAATCCATATACACCACATCAACTGCTCTACCCTCATCTACCTGTTCAGTCACCTTCTCAAAGAACTCGATAAGGTTTGTGAGGCATGACCTACCCTTCAAAAATCCATGCTGACTATCCCTAATCATATTATTCCTATCTAGATGATTATAAATCGTATCTTTTATAATCCTCTCCAAGACCTTACCCACCACAGACGTTAGGCTCACCGGCCTATAGTTACCGGGGTTATCTCTACTCCCCTTCTTGAACAAAGGGACCACATTTGCTATCCTCCAGTCCTCTGGCACTATTCCTGTAGCCAATGATGACCTAAAAATCAAAGCCAAAGGCTCAGCAATCTCTTCCCTGGCTTCCCAGAGAATCCTAGGATAAACCCCATCCGGCCCCGGGGACTTATCTATTTTCACCTTGTCCAGAATTGCCAACACTTCTTCCCTACGCACCTCAATGCCATCTATTCTAATAGCCTGGGTCTCAGCATTCTCCTCCACAATATTATCTTTTTCTTGAGTGAATACTGACGAAAAGTATTCATTTAGTATCTCGCTTATCTCCTCAGCCTCCACACACAACTTCCCACCACTGTCCTTGACTGGCCCTACTCTTACCCTAGTCATTCTTTTATTCCTGACATACCTATAGAAAGCTTTTGGATTTTCCTTGATCCTACCTGCCAAAGACTTCTCATGTCCCCTCCTTGCTCGTCTCAGCTCTCTCTTTAGATCCTTCCTCGCTTCCTTGTAACTATCAAGCGCCCCAACTGAAACTTCATGCCTCATCTTCACATAGGCCTCCTTCTTCCTCTTAACAAGAGATTCCACTTCTTTGGTAAACCACGGTTCCCTCGCTCGACCCCTTCCTCCCTGCCTGACTGGTACGTACTTATCAAGAACATGCAATAGCTGTTCCTTGAACAAGCTCCACAAATCCAGTGTGCCCAACCCTTGCAGCCTACTTCTCCAACCAACACATCCTAAGTCATGTCTAATGGCATCATAATTGCCCTTCCCCCAGCTATAACTCTTGCCCTGCGGGGTATACTTATCCCTTTCCATCACTAACGTAAAGGTCACCGAATTGTGGTCACTGTTTCCAAAGTGCTCACCTACCTCCAGATCTAACACCTGGCCTGGTTCATTACCCAAAACCAAATCCAATGTGGCCTCGCCTCTTGTTGGCCTGTCAACATATTGTGTCAGGAAACCCTCCTGCACACATTGTACAAAGAACGACCCATCTAATGTACTCGAACTATATCTTTTCCAGTCAATATTTGGAAAGTTAAAGTCTCCCATAACAACTACCCTGTTACTTTCGCTCTTTTCCAGAATCATCTTCGCCATCCTTTCCTCTACATCCCTAGAACTATTAGGTGGCCTATAGAAAACTCCCAACAGGGTGACCTCTCCTTTCCTGTTTCTAACCTCAGCCCATACAACCTCAGAAGAAGAGTCCCCATCTAGCATCCTTTCCGCCACCGTAATACTGTCCTTGAGTAGCAGCGCCACACCTCCCCCTCTTTTGCCCCCTTCTCTGAGCTTACTAAAACACCTAAACCCCGGAACCTGCAACAACCATTCCTGTCCCTGCATGTCTCTGAAATGGCCACAACGTCGAAGTCCCAGGTACCCACCCATGCTGCCAGTTCCCCTACCTTATTTCGTATACTCCTGTCATTGAAGTAGACACACTTTAAACCACCTACCTGAACACTGGCACCCTCCTGTGAAGTCAAATCTGTGCTCCTGACCTCTATACTCTCAATCTCCCGTACCCCAAAACTACAATCCAGGTTCCCATGCCCCTGCTGAATTAGTTTAAACCCCCCCAAAGAGCACTAACAAATCTCCCCCCCAGGATATTGGTGCCCCTCAGGTTCAGATGTAGACCATCCTGTCTATAGAGGTCCCACCTTCCCCAGAAAGAGCCCCAGTTATCCAGAAATCTGAATCCCTCCCGCCTGCACCATCCCTGTAGCCACGTGTTTAATTGCTCTCTCTCCCTATTCCTCATCTCACTATCACGTGGCACGGGCAACAACCCAGAGATAACAACTCTGTTTGTTCTCGCTCTGAGCTTCCATCCTAGCTCCCTAAAGGCCTGCCTGACATCCTTGTCCCCTTTCCTACCTATGTCATTAGTGCCAATGTGGACTACGACTTGGGGCTGCTCCCCCTCCCCCTTAAGGACCCGGAAAACACGATCCGAGACATCACTTACCCTTGCACCTGGGAGGCAACATACCAAACGTGAGTCTCTCTCGCTCCCACAAAATCTCCTATCTGTGCCCCTGACTATTGAGTCCCCAATTACTAAAGTTCTACTCCTTTGCCCCCTTCCCTTCTGAGCAACAGGGACAGACTCCGTGCCAGAGGCCCGTACCCCATGGCTTACCCCTGGTAAGTCCCCCCCCCCACAAGTATCCAAAACGGTATACTTGTTACTCAGGGGAACGACCGCAGGGGGTCCCTGCACTGACTGCTTCTTCCCAGTCCCTCTTACAGTTACCCATCTATCTACAGTCTTTGGTGTAACTACTTCCCTGAAGCTCCTATCTATGACCCCCTCTGCCTCCCGAATGATCCGAAGTTCATCCAGCTCAAGCTCCAGGTCCCTAACACGGTTTTTGAGGAGCTGGAGTTGGGTGCACTTCCCACAGATGAAATCAGCAGGGACACTGACGGCGTCCCTCACCTCAAACATTCTGCAGGAGAAGCATTGTACTGCCTTCCCTGACATCACCTCTAGACTTTAAAAAAAAACAAGAAAAAGAAAAAGAAAGGAAGAGCTTACCTGATATTACCTCAAACCCTGCTCCCGCTGAAAGGTAAGCAAATTTAAAGGCACTCACTCACCTTCACGACAGGCCCCTGCTCCCGCTTCCCAACCACCGTGGGGTGGGGGGGTTGGTTAGAGGAGGAGGTAGGGTGGGAAACACTCACAAAGTGTTTCGGGTTTAACTGTCACTTGCCAACAGCCCTTCCACAAACCACCTTCAACTTAGGCTGACCGCACTGCACGTATGCAAATTCCCCCCGAACAGCTGATCAGTAGCTTTGCTCTGCTGCCCTCTGCTGGATGCTTGCTTGCACTCAAACCCCTTGGGTCTCCTTCGCCGGTTCACCTTCAACTTAGGCTGACCGCACTGCACGTATGCAAATTCCCCCCGAACAGCTGATCAGTAGCTTTGCTCTGCTGCCCTCTGCTGGATGCTTGCTTGCACTCAAACCCCTTGGGTCTCCTTCGCCGGTTCACCTTCAACTTAGGCTGACCGCACTGCACGTATGCAAATTCCCCCCGAACAGCTGATCAGTAGCTTTGCTCTGCTGCCCTCTGCTGGATGCTTGCTTGCACTCAAACCCCTTGGGTCTCCTTCGCCGGTTCACCTTCAACTTAGGCTGACCGCACTGCACGTATGCAAATTCCCCCCGAACAGCTGATCAGTAGCTTTGCTCTGCTGCCCTCTGCTGGATGCTTGCTTGCACTCAAACCCCTTGGGTCTCCTTCGCCGGTTCACCTTCAACTTAGGCTGACCGCACTGCATGTATGCAAATTCCCCCCGAACAGCTGATCAGTAGCTTTGCTCTGCTGCCCTCTGCTGGATCGACATCCCCTCTAACCCCATCTAAACTTTTGGATACTAAGGAGTAATTTAGCATAGCCAATCCACCTAACCTGCACATCTTTGGACTGTGGGAGGAAACCAGAGCACCCGGAGGAAACCCACGCAGACAGGGGAGACAGTGCAAACTCCAAACAACAGGAATCGAGGTCAGGATCGAACCCGGGTCCCTTGCTCTGTGAGGCAGCAGTGCTAATTATTGTGCCACCGTGTCACCTGGTTCGTATATCGGTTCATCCACCGGTTCATACATCAGTTCTCAGCTAACAATGGAATAAGTTCACAATTTGCAAATTTTTTCAATTACCTGGGAGCTTGGGGAGCCTATAATTCCCCATTTCTTTCTCCATTGCAAGATCTCGGCCAATCAGAGTCAACGGCAACAAATCAGCACTCTTTTATCCTGCAGTAAAACTGATTGCGATCATTTGAAATTTGACAAGAATTATGGGGCGGGATTCTCCCGTACCCGGCGGGGCGGGGGGTCCCGGCAGGACGGAGTGGCATGAACCACTCCCACGTCGGCCCGCCCCCAAAGGTGCGGAATCCTCCGCACCTGCAGGGGCTAGGCCAGCGCCAGAGTGGTTTGCGCTCCGCTGGCTGGCGTGGAAGGCTTTTGGCGTCACGCTAGCCGGGGCCGAATGGACTCCACTGGCCGACACGGGTCCGCACATGCGCGGGAGCATCAGTGGCTGCTGACATCATCCCTGCGCATGCGCAGGAGGGTTCACCTATGCATTGGCCATCGTGGAGGCTGACATGGCTGGCACGTAGGAAAAGAGTGCCCCCACGGCACAGGCCTGCCCGCGGATCGGTGGGCCTCGATTGCGGGCCAGGCCACCGCGGGGGCACCCCCTGGGGTCAGATCGCCCCGCGCCCCTCCCCCCCCCCCCCCCAGGACCCCAGAGCCTGCCCGCGCCGACAGGCGCCGGTAAGGGACCTAGTCCAATTTACGCCGGCGGGACCTGCATATTACGAGCGGGACTTTGGCTCATCGCGGTTCGGAGAATCGCCGGGGGGGGGGGGGGGGGGCGCTGCGAGCAGCGCTGACTGGCGCAGTGCGATTCCCGCCCCCGCCGAATCTCTGGCGCCGGAGAATTTGGCGGCCGTTGGGGGCGGGATCCACGCCACCCCCCGCCGATTCTCCAACCCGGCGGGGGGGTCGGAAAATCCCGCCCATTGTGTTTGTTCCAATGAGTTTAAAATGAAAAGCTTCAGCAACATATTTTTATTTTAGCAGTTCTTTGATATACGTTCATTCATGAGGAACAAATGTAGAGTTTTTTTGTGTAATTATATCTGCAAATAAAAACACTTACAGATAAAGGAGAACACAATTAACTTGAATGCATAAACTGGTTAGAAGTCATGAATACCAAACATGATGATGCATAGATTTCCGTTTCAAATTAATGCAAAAGAATGTTTGCCTTGCGCACCAGAAAAAAAGGGCCTAAAAATGTATTTGTGATTCATACCTCAAATAGTATACTCAATAATGTGATAATGTGAGTAACAGAGGAGAAAGGGACTTCAATGAATCTTTTCTGCTTTAACTATATCAACACTGTTGTAAGTGAATAGCATCTATTTTATTCCCTTGACAAGCATCTGCAATAAAAATTATGGATTGCACTTCTATGCACACAGTAATCCGTTTGTATCCATTTACAGTTGAAAAATATGAGGCAGCTAGAAAACAGTCAGTATTCCTTCAATCATTGGTACACGCACTAACAACGAGAGATTCAAATCCAAAATCCTGAAACTAAATCACCAAGGATAACAGAGACAACAATCTCGAAATGACGACAAATGCTGATTTCCCATATCTCAGCAGGCTCCAAGGAGTCTGAGCTAGACTAATGAGAACATTGTATTCTCCATTCAAATGTCAGAAATGTCAGAGTAATCTGATCCATTTATCCCACAAGATTATTTGAGATTACCTTGTACTTCAAAACTGTCTGTAACTAGAAGCAACAATATGGGTGTCACCAATAATGCTTAAGGCCTGAAGGACATTGCACCTTCTTGTAAAATAGTTGCCACACAGAGATGGTTTTACGAGAGGACAAGCGATTTCTTCACTTTTTTCTCATGAATATAGAAGATATCTGAAAGATCTTCAAACTTTTCTGCTGCACTGCTGCCAATAAAAATGCCAAAGTAGCCATTTTCTCTGAGGGTATAATCATTCTGACTGAATCTAGACCAGGGTCTATTGCAGAGCTCACTGCATTGATTCTGTCATTGAATGAACTGCGAGAGAGCTGTAACACGTACAGTGATTCTTCTGGGTATTTAACGGGGTTGAGGACCTCACTCCTCCAGTATTGGATTCAGTGTTAATATATTCACATATATCTGGTTTATGTGCAGAGAAGATTGAAGACTGCATAATAGTTAATTCAAATGGGTCAAATGCAAGAGGTGGGACTCTCCTACTCAGATGTGCAGTGAAACTGTAATCACTTAACTGGTGAAAACCAAGTCCCAAATAAAATGAATGCTTTGACTTACATTTTCAGTATATTGTAAAAATAAATGGGAAAAATTATACATGCATTATAAATTTTCTTCAATTCAATATTGGGATGATCAAAGCCATTGTCTTCATTCCCCATTACAAATTATGTTCTCTAGCTACCAACTGAATCCCTCTGCTTGATAACATTTTGAGGCTGATGCAGAGGAATGGCTTTAGTAGGAGCAAGGGCTGCTCCACAATTCAGTAACGTCTTCCTGGAGGCGCTCATCGACACAACATGGAAAGGAAAAATGTCCTGCTTCCAGCAGGTGGGAGGAAGAGGCGAGCAAACCTAATGAATAAGATGTGGTTGGAGATGGTAGCAACAGTGAGTAGCCAAGAACCTGGATCCAGTGCAGGAGGAGATTCAATGTCTTGCTGCAGTCTGGAAAGGTCAGTGGCGTGTAAAATTGCGAACTTGAAGCCCAGCATGAATTAAAAGCTGCCCATGAAATGTCAGGCAAATTGCTAGAACCATTCATGGGACATCAGTAGGCAATACATTGAGGCACCCAATTCATGTGAATCCAAGCCCCATGGTGATGCCTGGTAAATGCAACATTCAGGTGTCTAATTGGGCGTTTGACCTCACGATTTCAGACACATAGTGCTGCACTTTTACAGTACCTTAGAGTGGCCAACAAAGCTCGGCTTTAAGAATACATCTTGAGAACAAAGTGACATTGAGTATGCCTGTGCTCCAGGAGACGTGTGGTCATAAAGCCAGGGAGTGTCAGTGCACAGGAGGTAGTGTGGCACTGGTCTCAAGCAGGATCTTTAGAATAATCTCGCTGCAGAACATGGAACATTTCTTTCCAGCAGAGTTCATTTGAAATTCATGTTCCAGCTTAAGAGTTTAAACCTTTTGTTAACTGAAGGTCTCCTAACGTGAGACTTCTGGATTGGCCAAGCAGAGTAAAGTTTTAGATACAAGATGACAGAGTTAAAGAACCAAGGTGATCATATGCTTAAGAAAATATCAATGCGTGGCACGAATAAGACATCTATGACTCTGCCCTTGGTACATTTGGAGGAAATTTAAAGGGAAAAACTTGCTGGAAGTAAGCAGAATGCCTAAGAAATGGGCTATACGAATCTGCGAAACAGTACTCAGACCAAATGGAGGCAGGGTAGCACAGTAGTTAGCACTGCTGCCTCATAGCGCCAGGGACCCGGCCTTGAGTGACTGTCTGTGGGGAGTTTGCGGGATCTCACCGTGTGTGCGTGGGTTTCCTCCGGGTACTCCGGTTTCCTCCCACAGCCCAAAGATGTGCAGATTAGGTGAATTGGCCATGAACAAATTGCCCCTTAGTTTCCCGGAATGTACAGATTATGTGGAGCTACAGCACTAGAGCAGTGGAGTGGGCCTATATAGTGTGCTGAATGGTTCCTTCTGCACTGTTGGTGAATCTACCAATTTTTGGTAATTATCTGGCGGTGTAAGTCAAATGATTGGAGAAGGAAAGTTGAATTAAGAAATTTGCTTTAAAGTAACAGTATTTGTGTCATTGTATTTTTAATATCTTTAACGTGACTTTAGTTTTTTTTTGTTCATTCACAGGATGTGGGTGCCGCTGACTGGGCCAGCATTTATTGGCCATCCCTAACTGCACACTGCCTTCCATTTCAGAGGGCATTTAAGAGTCAAGCAAATTGCTATGCATCTGGGGCGGAATTCTCCGACCCCCCGCAGGGTCGGGGAATCCCAGGGCCTTTGTAAATCCCGCGCCCGCCGTGGCCGGAATTCTCTGCCACCCGGGAATCGACAGGGGCGGGAATCGCGCCCCGCCAGTCAGCGGGCCCCCCCGTGGCGATTCTCTGGCCCGCGATGGGCCGAAGTCCCGCCGCTGTCAGGCCTCTCCCACCGATGTGGTTTAAACCACCTCTGGTGGCGGCGGGAGTAGGTTGTGGGAGCGGGCCCCGGGGTCCTGGGGGTGGGGGGGGCGTGGGGCGATCGGACCCCGGGGGGTGCCCCCACGGTGGCCTAGCCCAAGATCGGGGCCCACCGATTGGTGGGCGGGCCTGTGGCACCTGTCCCACCATGGCGGAGGCGGAAGAGAACCCCTCCACCGCGCATGCGCCGGTGGTGACGTCAGCGGCCGCTGACGCTCCGGCGCATGCGCGGACTCCTTTTGGCCAGCCTCGACGCCGGTCGGTGGGGCGCCAAAGGCCGTTACCGCCAGTTGGCAGAGCGGGAGCCACTCCGGCGGGGGCCTTGCCCCTAAAGGTGCGGAGAATTCCGCACCTTTGGGAGGCCCGACGCCGGAGTGGTTCTCGCCACTCGTGTACGCCGGGACCCCCCGCCCCGCTGGATAAGGGAGAATCCCGGCCCTGCAGTCACATTTAGGCCAGACCAGGTAAAGATGGCAGATTTCATTCTGTAAAGGACATGGGTTAACTAGATTTGTTTTCATGGAAACAATGGTTTCATGGTCATGATTAGACTTTTAATTCCCAGTTTTTAATCAATTCAAATTTCGCACTGCTGCCTCACAGTGCCAAGGACCCGGGTTCAATTCCGGGTCACTGACTGTGTGGATTTTCCACAATCATCCCATGCCTGTGAGGATCCCACCCCCACAACCCAAAAAGATGTGCTGGTTAGGGGGATTGGCCACACTAAATTTCCCCTTAATTGGACAAAAAAAAAGAATTGGGAACTCTTATTTTTTTTAAAATTCGGATTTAACCATCTGCCATGGAAGATATGTACGCTGGTCTCCAGATCATTCACTAGATTACTAGCCCAGGGACAATACCACTACACTACCACCATGTCCTTTGCTTTGGTTGAGTAAAACTCTTTTGTTTTAAACAGTGAACTTTATGGTTTCATTCTTTTATAAATACCTGGATTTTCAAATTCTAAAATAAATAAATAAACATGTTACTGCTCTCTACCAAGATTATAACAAAAGTGATAATGACGCCAAGACAAGGAAATAGATTAGCAAGTTATTTCGCTGGCTATTAAACAGACAGATTATAAAAATCTCTATGTAAAGCTTCTTTAATTTTTAATACATTTTGTGTGCCCATGAAATGGCTTCACACGTTCCCCATTGTTTTATTTAGTTATGTGTTTGTTTCTACAAAGGAAAATTCCAGTAGTTTTACAACTTGAAATGGCAGAAGATCAAAAATTTCTATTTTCTTACATGAAATGGCTCCATGTTCCATTAGTTCCATGATTTCTACTACCATGTTCCGTATTATTGAATTCTACGATTGTAAAAAACACATTCTTGAAAAGAAAATAAATACATGACAGAATTTTAAAAGGCTCCATCCAAGCTCCTGAATTAACCCTTTGTTTGGAAGGTAGAAACAAAACTGTTTCTAAAGTCGTAGCTCCTATCAATGATGGCATCGTAAAGTCAATGAGGTGCTGGTGATGCCTTGACAAGTGTTGAGGCCTGCATGAAGTGTGTTTTCCTCATTTGCTTCCAGGGGCAGAAATAGTGCCACAGGTGGTAACTAGGATTACTATTGCCAGTTACCCTTCTCTCCATACAGATGGCTGACACTGCTCTTCCCCAAACGTTAACATAGGTTTAGCAGTCAGATTTGTAAGTCATGATTGTGACTTTCAGGTAACCATCTATGATTGCATTTTCTTACCTGCAATAGTTAGTTACGACTGCTGATATTGTGGAATCCACAGGGCAATGGAACCCGCAAATATAAGTACTCCAATTAATTACTCCATTGCTCCCATCCACAACATTTAAATGACTCCAGAGCTTTTGCTACCCTGATTTCACAGCATTTAGAGAACAAGATTGTTCGAGAAACTCTTTTTTCAACCATCCTGGGGAGGACCAATGTCCTCGAGGGAGTGTTTGCTAGTGCTGTGAGGGAGGGTTTAAACTTATATGGCAGGGGGCTGGGAACCGATGCAGGTGGTTGGAGGGAAGTAAGGTAGTGACAGAAACAAAAGACAGTAAAGGGAAAAGTGAAGGCAGAGAAACCAAAGACAAAAATCAAAAAGGGCCACATTACATCATAATTCCAAAAGGCTTTGTGACTCAATGCGAGGAGGATTTGTGATAAGGTTGATGAATTAACTGTGCTGGCAATCATTAACATATATGACGCAATTGGGATCACAAGAACTGGCTCCAGGGTGACCAAACATCCAGGGGAATTCAATACTCAGGGCAAATTGAAGGACAGGAAAGGGAGGTGGGGTGCCGTTGCTGGTTCAAGATGAGATTAACACAATAGTAAGGAAAGAGATGAGCCTGGATGATGTGGGACCTGTAGAGGTGGAGTTGCGGAACACCAAAGGGCAAAAACCTTTAGTGGGAGTTGTGGACGGACCACCAAACAGTAGTTGTGAGGTTGGGGATGGCATCAAACAGGAAATTAGAGATGCGTGCAGTAAGGGTACAACAGTTATTATAGGTGACTTCAATCTGCATATTGATTGGGCTGATCAAACTGGTAGCAATGCAATGGAAGAGGATTTCCTGAAATGTATTAGGGATGGTTTTCTCAACCAATATGCCGAGGAACAAACTATAGAGCAGGCCATCCTAGACTGGGTATTGTGCAATGAGAGAAGATTAATTAGCAACATTTTGGTGTGAGATCCTTTAGGGAAGAGTGACCATAATATGGTAGAATTTCTCATTAAATGGAGAGTGACATAGTTAAGTCTGAGACTCATGCCCTGAACTTAAAGAAAGCTAACTTTGATGGTATGAGATGTACATTGGCTAGGATAAGCTGGCAAAGTTTACTTAAGGGTTTGATGGTGGATAGGCAATGGCGGACATTTAAAGAACACATGGATGAACTTCAACAATTGTACATCCCTGTCTGGTGCAAGAGTAAAACTGTGAAGGTGGCTCAACCATAGCTAACAATGGAAATCAGGGACAGTGTTAAAGCCAAAGAGGAGGCATGTAAATTGGACAGAAAAAGTAGCAAGCCTGAGGACTAGGAGGAAAAGGGTTTAATTCAGAAGGGGAAAATAGAATACTGACTGCAAAAGCGTCTATAGGGTGGCATGGGGGCACAGTGGTTAGCACGTGCCTCAGAACTCCAGGGATCCTGGTTCAATTCCAGCCTCGGCTGACTGTGTGAAGTTTGCCCCATGTCTGCGTGGGTTTCCTTCGGGTGCTCCAGTTTCCTCCCACAGTCCAAAAGATGTGCAGGTTAAGTGGATTGGCCACAGTAAATTTCCCTTAGTATACAAAGTTTAGGTGGGGTTACTGAGTTACGTGTTTAGGGTGGAGGCGTGGGCTTAGGTGGAGTGCACCTTCAAGGGCTGGTGTAGACTTGATGGGCTGAATGGCCTCCTTCTGCACTATAAATTCTATGATCTATAGATATGTGAAGAGAAAAAGACTGGTGAAGACAAGTGTAGGTCCCTTACAGTTAGAATCAGGTGAATTCATAATGGGCAACAAAGAGACCAGTTGAACAATTACTTTGGATCTGTCTTCACTAAGGAGGACACACATAACCTTCAGGAAAAAGTAGGGGACAGAGGGTCTAGCATGAAGGAGGAACTGAAGGGAATCCTTATTAGTCAGGAAATTGTATTGAGGAAATTGATAGGATTAAACCCAATAAGTCTTCAGGGCCTGATGCTTTGCATCCCAGAGTACCTAAAGAGGTCGCTTTAGAAGTAGTGGATGCATTGATGATCATTTTCCAGCATTCTATAGAGCCTGGAAGAGTTACAATGGATTTGCGAGTAACTAATGTAACCCCACTTTTTAAAAAACGAGAGAAAGAGAAAACAGAGAATTATAGATTGGTTAGCCTGACATCGGTGGTGGGGAAAATGCTGAAGTCAATTATTGAGAATGAAATTACTGAGGATTTGGAAAGTTGGGACAGGATTGGTCCATGGATTCACTAAAGGGAAATCATGTTTGACAAATCTTCTGGAATTTTTTGAGGATGTGACCAGTAGAGTGGACAAGGGTGAACCAGTGGATGTTGTGTATCTGGACTATCAAAAGGCTTTTGACAAGGTCCCACACAAGAGATTAGTGAGCAAAATTAATGCTCATGGTATTGGGGATAATGTATTGACGTGGATACAGAACTGGTTGGCAGGCAAGCAGCAGAGATTGTGAATAAAGGTGTCCTTTTCAGAGTGGCAGGCAATGTATAGTGGGATTCAGTGCTGGGACACCAGCTGTACATAATATGATTTGGACAACGGCATTGTATGCAATATCTCCAAATTTGCAGATGACACTAAGCTAGGTGGCAGTGTGTGCTGTGAGGAGGATGCCAAGAGGATGCAGGGTGACTTGGACAGACTGGCTGAGTAGGCAAATACCTGGAAAATGCAATATAATGTGGGTAAATGTGAGGTTATCTACTTTGGCAAAAACAGAAAGGCAGATTGTTATCTGAATGATGGCAGTTTAGGAAGAGGGGTAGTGCAACGAGACCTGGGTATCATGGTGAAGCAGTCGCTGAAGGTTGGCATGCAGGTACAGCAGGAGTTGAGGAAAGCTGATGGCTTGCTAGCCATCATAGCGAAAGGATTTGAGTATAGGAGTAGGGATGTCTTGCTGCAGTTGCACAGGGCCTTGGTGAGGATACATTTTGAGCATTGTGTGCAGTTTTTGGTCTCCTAGTTTGAGGAAGGACATTGTTGCTATTGAGGGTGTCCAGCGAAGATTCACCAGACTAATTCCCAAGATGCACGATTGACAACTGAAGAAAAATGGGTCGACTGGGCTTGTACTCACTGTCATTTAGAAGAATGAGAGGGGACCTCATAGAAACATGTAAAATCCTGATGGGACTGGACAGGCTAGATGGGTGAAGAACATTCCTGATGTTGGGGATGTCCAGAACTAGGGGTCAAAGCCTAAGAATAAGGGGAAAGCCTTTCAGGACAGAGATGAGGAAGAGTATCTTCTCTCAGAGAGTTGTGAACTTGTGGAATTCTCTACCACAGAAAGCTATTGAGTCCAGTTTGTTGAATATATTCAAGAGGGAGCTGGACGTGGCTCTTGCGGCTAAATGGGTCAAGGGGTATGGAGAGAAAGCGGGAGTGGAATACTGTATTTGCATGATCAGCCATGGTCATATTGAATGGTGGTGCAGGCTCGAAGGGCCGAATGGCCTACTCCTGCACCTATTTTCTATGTTTCTATCCTGAAATGTAATGGGAGCATTCAGTGTCATCAGTTCAAAAAACAAATCAAAAAACGAAAAGAAGAGATATCTATGAGTTTCTCCCTGAGTCTCAAGATTAATTGATTGAAGAGCCTCTGGATTTGAATTTAACATTAAAGGTTCAAATTAATATTTGAATTAAACATCAGTTAAGCATGCCAAGTTATATGCCAGACTTGAAAAGTCATGATCCCAGTTATGGTTATCTATCTCCTTACTTATCCCTGTGAAACTTTGGTTCCTTGGAAGGACTGGCAAGGAGTGCATGTTTTAATTCAAAACACTTCCTTCTTTCAGACAAAAAATTGCTTTTTGGGAGAATTTTTATTGGTAATATATAAAAGCATAAGTTATTACACCTGCGGATTTTACCACACAGTTTTTGATATTGATGGGTGGGGCTAGGGACACCAAGTGATTTTGCCTTCCTGTTAAGCAAATGATGCAACTAATAGGTAGCACTCTTGGACGGGATTCTCCGACACCCCGCCGAGTCGGAGAATCGCCGGGGGCCGGCATCAATCCCGCCCCCGCCGTGTCCCGAATTCTCCGGCACCGCAGATTCGGCGGGGGCGGGAATCGCTCTGCGCAGGTCAGCGCCCCCCCCCCCCCCCCCCGGCGATTCTCTGGCCCGCAATAGGCCAAAATCCCGCCGCTGTCAAGCCTCTCCCGCCAGCATGGATCAAACCACCTACCTTACCAGTGAGAGCAGGCGGTGCAGGCGGGCGCTGGGGTCCTGGGAGGGGGGGGGGAGGGGCGCAGGGCGATCAGGCCCCAGGGGGTGCTCCCACGATGGCCTGGCCCGCAATCAGGGCCCACCGATCGGCGGGCGGGCCTGTGCCATGGGGGAACTCTTTTCCTTCCGCCTTCACCATAGTCATCACCATGGAGGAGGCGGAAGTGACCCCCTCCCCTGCGCATGGGCAGGGATGACATCAGCAGCCGCTGATGCTCCGGCGCATGCACAGACGTCCGCTGGCCGGCGAAGTCCCGTGGGCCCCGGCTGGCGGGGCACCAAAGGCCATCCCCGCCAGCCGGCGAAGCGCCAACCACTTCGGCGCAGGCCTAGCCCCTCAATGTTAGGGCTTGGCCCCTAAAGGTACGGAGACTTCAGCACCTTTGGGACGGCCCGACGCCAGAGTGGTTCACGCCACTCCATCATGCCGTGACCCCCCGCCCCGCTGGGTAGGGGAGAATCCCGGTGTTCCATTATAACAGCACGGCTGTGGTTTTATTCCAGTTTGAAACCTATTGTGAAAGAACAAGCCAAGAGTAAATCATTCAACTGGAGGAAGCCCATTGGCAACATTACCGAAGTAGCCCAACAGGAAGAAAATCCCAGTTTAAAGATTGCAGACCAGAAAGAATATTCATGCTGAAATAAAATGATCAAAATTCTCCAAACCTTTCTGTTCTAAAATAACAGGGCAGGATTCCTCGTTTGGGAAACAATGTTCTCCCACCGGAAGTGAATTGCTCCTGGTTTGTGCTGGTGCTAGCAGCGTCACCCAGGAGTGATTCACTCTCCCTTGTCATGCTAATTTCTGCATGGCGTGAAGCTCGCGGGATTCCATTCCGAATCCAGTTATTGGGCCACCATTTTGAGTGGGTGGCCCGAAAATTACGTCTGGCAGATGGCCGCCTCCCCCCACCTTGCAAATCCTGTTCCCCCCCCCCCCACCACCACCACTGACAAGTAGGGGCATCCTCCCCCGCGACAGAAAATGCTGGGCCACCCGCCCCCACAACAAGCAAGCCTGAGGGTGACCCGACTCCCCCTCCCTCCCCCAGATCTCCCCACGACAAAACAAGTTGGTTTTACCACGAAGGCTCCATTTAGCTCATTCTCTTACATATAATTATAATTTAATTTTAACGAAAATTTTAGAATACCTTTGCTCAGCAAAGAATTGCAAGGAACGCAAGGGGTGAGATTTTCCTGGATATCAACAAAGACCGATTTTGTGCAGGAAAAGCAGCATTGAAGCCGATAATGGCAATGGCGTGTTTCTCCTCCCTATAGTCTGGGACCCAGAAAAAAACTTCAGTGAACATTCCCATGACATTTGGCCAGCAGGGCAGCCTCAGACTCGCTTGCAATTTGAAAACCTGAGAACCGGGGCGCCATCATTAAAGGCCGCCCCAGTGCACAGCGACCAAACCAGTTAACCCTGGAAACCCCCAGCACCCACATCCCGTTCACACAATATTGCGCTTTACAGTTGGTGGCTTATGAGTATGTGTTGGAACAACGCCCTGGGACGAAGAACCCTCATGCGGGTGCCCTGAGGTGCGTCAGGTGCATTACCCTGCCGATCAGGCCATGGATGCCCGCTCCTGCCGACGAAGTCTTCGCAGCTCTGCATTTTATGAATACGTTACGCGACACTGCATCCCAGATTTCCACCTGGACATAGACGCACCCCCAGTTAGCCAGTGTCTGGCACATCATTTTGTATGGAGCCCAACATTGTACCTTGCCAATTGAGCTAAAAGCCTATACGGCGAAGATCGTGGAACTTAGTATAGAAGGCGGTATCCTCTGCTGGGCAACGTGTTTCATAGTCCCAACGACGGGGCATGATGGATCTCCATTAGCATTAATCAAAAATGAAAATGCTGGCCCGCAGTTACATGTGGTTGCTGATCAACAAATTCAAGAAGCTCGCCCAACAATGTAGTTTGTGCCAGGAACACCAGATGCTGCCTTTTGGCAGCATCCCCCACTCTTGGGAATGGCCAGGTCGACCTTGGTATCAGATATGCATTGATACAGTATTCGCAGCCCTCTAAAGGGATTGTTAGTCCTGATCCTGGTTGATGGCCACTCCACATGAATGGACATTCACTGAATGATCTTGATGACCAAGGCCACAATCGAGCAACTCCGGCAGTCCTTTATGATTTTCACCAGCACAGAATTTGGGGCTTCCTTGCAGACCAATGGGATTCTCCACATCCGCACTGCACTGTACCGGACATCGAATGGTCTGGCAAAGCGGGCGGTCCAGTGGGGGATGTGGAAGCAGACTACAGGTTCCTTTGAGGTGCATCTGGCCCGTTTCATTTTCTACCTCAGAACTATGCCGCACGCTACCATGGGATTGACACCATCAGAGCTACTGATGGGGCTGCACCTTGTCATCAACCTCGGGTTTCCAGACATTGGTGGGAAGGTCTGCAATGGACAGGTGCAACCAAAATTGGACTCTGACAGGCATATGCACCTTTAGTGTTTTTCACACGGAAACCTGGTGCATGTCTGAGGTTTTGTCGAGTGAGTAATGTGGGTCCCCGCCGTCATGCTTAAGCAGATGAGGCTGGTGTTCTTTAGGTATGAGCAACAGGTCGGGAGATGAATCGCCACGTAGATCACTTCTGCAGTCGCATCCCAGCATCAGCCTACCCTTGTCCGAATGAGTCGGCACCATTGTTGCCGTCTCCACCAACACTGGTGCCAGTGCCGCCACCACAGGTCGAGGTCTTCCAAGATGCTGAGGTGCTGGATGCAGAAGTCACTGATTCCGACTCTAATATGGAGATGTAACCACCTGCGGCTGCCGTGAACCTGGGCGTGGATGGCAATCCACCAGTGGTGGCACCGCTTAGGCTTTCAACCTGCAAACGTGGAGTAGAGTTGTAGTTAGTAAGATTGTATGATTAAACCTTTTGTTTTGCTTCATTGTCGCTTCCTTCAGGTCACTCTGCCAGGAACCACCATTCGACATAAATATAATTTAATAATTCTTGAAAGTGCTGCACAACTTGTTTGTTCAGTGAGCACCTGCGACAGATGGAGCAGAAGGACCCCAGGTTTTGTAGCCAATATGTACTGTGTTGAGTGATCTCAACCAACGAGCTGGTGTAAGTAGCCTCAGTCCTATAGGTTAAGGAGGGGAAAACTAGCTAGTATTCTTGATTCTTAGTACTATTCATTGACCACTGCTGAAGATGCATGTTTGCAGTTGCAGAGGGCAGTTAGTTCAGTTGCCTAGATGGTTAACAGAATGATGCAAATGGGGTAGGTTCAATTCAGTTATGGTAGTTTGTTGAGGTCTGCTTCCTCCCTTATTTGCAGAGTGCTGTCCCTCAACCAATTGTGTCTCTCTAATAGAAAGAGAGGTACCTGTGGTCATGTGTGGACTGTGGTTAATTCGTTAGTTGTTACGTAAGGCTAACACTGTGGTTAAATGTGATGCCTTACATCATGATCCAAAGGCCGACTAACTCTGCCTAACAAGTCACATATATGTTTAAAGGCCATTTAGGTGAGGAACTATAAAGCAACTGGTGACTGCAGCTTATGTTACAGGCAGGATTCTTCAAGTGAAGATAAGGGAAGGGGAAAGATTGTCAGAGAAATCAAGATCAAAATGTATATTGAGTAATTATGTTGGCCTTAATGTAAAATAATTGGATATTGCATGTAATAATAATAGCTTATTGTCACGAGTAGGCTTCAATTAAGTTACTGTGAAAAGCCCCTATTCGCCACATTCTGCACCTGTTCGGTACGGGAATTAAACCCACACTGCTGGCCTTGTTCTGCATTACAAGCCAGATGTTTAGCCCACTGTGCTAAACTATAATTGAATATTTGTGACCTTGCAGTTTTCTTTGGGTATCCTTTAGCTGCAGTTTCAACCATTTTGTCCTTCAGACGGAGGTTAACAATCTTCCTCAAACTTGAACAGATGTCCATGCCTCTTAAAAATGAGTGGAAGTTTGCTCTGAAATTAGACTTAATGAATTTGTTTATTGAGCAATAAGACGTAGTCATTCTGTTAATGGTTCCGAGTTTTCCACATGCTCTTAAAATTGTCCAAGTGTAAATTGGCATAGTCCACCTGAATGCACTAAACAGACATCAATGGGTTCTTGTTTGTTAGGTTTTATTAAGCAACAAATGGTGAATGTGCAAAATTACTCTGTCTAATTGATATGCACGTGGATTTAAAGATTCATAATTAAGGTTGTTTTAAAGTACCTGAGAGTTTTGCCAGAGTTTGTGAGATGAAGAGAGTGCAAGATGGCTGAGGAGTACAGGAAATAGAAGCAAAATGCTGAGGATGGTGGAAATTTGAAATAGAATCATAAAATGCTGAAAGAACTCAGCAAGTCCGGCAGCACCTGTGGAGAGAGAAACAGAGTTAATGGACGAAATTCTCCCAAAACGGGAGAAATCGTCAAACTGCCGTAAAACCCGGGCGGGTTTTAAGGCATCGCGCCCCTTCCCGACGGGGGACCGATTCTGGTCCCCCGTCGGGGCTAGCAGCCCGACGTCGGAGGCCCCGACAAGTCGGGCTTAACGAAAATCGTTAAGCCCGCTTGTCGGACTTAGCGCCGGCTGACGCGTCATATGACGTCAGCCGCGCATGCGCAGGTGGGAAGACTCCACCCGCGCATGCGCGGGTGACGTCATCGCGTTTTTGCGCGAAACCCGCGCATGCGCGGTCCGGGTTGCCCCTCAGCCGCCCCGCGTATTGATACTGCGGGGCGGCGGAAGGACAAATAGTGCGCGGGCATCGGGCCCGCTGCCCGCGATCGGTGGGCACCGATCGCGGGCCCATGGCACCCTTGGCACGGCCGTGGTACTGCCGTGCCAATCGGTGCCATGGTTATTTTTTTCCAGGTGGTCACGACGTTTTTACGAATGGCAGGACCAGGTGTGTTTGCCGTTCGTAAAAAGGTCGTAAAGGGCTGGGACTTCGGCCCTTCTAACAGCTGTGAATCGCTGCCGGCCGTAAAAAAAACGGCGGCAGCGATTCGTGTCGGGATTTCGGCGGGGGGGGGGAGAATAGCGGGAGGGCGTCAAAAAAGTCGGGAAGGCCCTCCCGCTATTCTCCCACCCGTCGTGGGGGGGGGAGAATTTCGCCCAATGTTTTGGGTCTAATTTGACCCTTCATCAGATAAACAGGAGCTGTTTGCTGAGCAGAGCAATATAGACACAGTATAAAGTTGATCCTTTCTGGACAGTACAGTGGCACGGTTATTAGCACTGCTGCTTCACATCACAGGGACCTGAGTTCAATTTCGACCTTGGCTGATGGCTGTGTGGAGTTTGAACGCTCTTCCTGTGTCTGCGTGGATTTCGTCTGGGTGCTCCGGTTTCCTGTCACAATCCAAAGATGTGCAGGTTGGGTGAATTGACAATGCTAAATTGCTCCTAAGTGTCCAAAGATGTGCAGGTTAGGTGAATTGGCCTTGATCAATGCACGGGGTTATGATTTTATTTTATTTATTTATTTATTGTTATGTGTGCTGCGCCACAGTGAAAGGTATTGTTCTGTGAACAGTCCAGACAGATCGTTCCATACATGAAAAAATATAGGGCATACATAAATACATACTGTAAAAAATAGACAACGGCATTGGTTTAAGCTGACAGAATGTAGTATTAATCAATAGAAATGATGTGTGAAGAGGTCAGTTCAGTCCATAAGAGGGTCATTCAGGAGTCTGGCAACAGCGGGGAAGAAGCTGTTTTTGAATCTGTTCATCGATCATAGATCATAGAATTTACAATGCAGAAGGAGGCCATTTGGCCCATCGAGTCTGCACCAGCTCTTGTAAAGAGCACGCTACCCCCTACCCAAGGTCAACACCTCCACCCTATTCCCATAACTCAGTAACCCACCCAACACTAAGGGCAATTTTGGACACTAAGGGGAATTTATCATGGCCAATCCACCTAACTTGCACATCTTTGGACTGTGGGAGGAAACCGGAGCACCCGGAGGAAACCCACGCACACACGGGGAGGATGTGCAGACTCCGCACAGACAGAGACCCAAGCCGGGAATCGAACCTGGGATCCTGGAGCTGTGAAGCGATTGTGCTATCCACAATGCTACCGTGCGTGTTCTCATAATGCTGTATTTCCTGCCTGATGGAAGAGGTTGGAAGAGAGAATAATCTCGGTGGGAGGAGTATTTGATTATACTGCCCACTTTCCCAAGGCAGCAGGACATGCAGACAACATCAATGGATGGGAGGCGATTTTATGTGATGGACTGGTCTGTGTTCAAGACTCCCTGTAGTTTCTTAGGGTCTTGAGCCGAGCAGTTGCCACATCAGGCTGTGATGCAGCCAGTAAGGGGGTGTGATTTTCCAGCCTGCATACCAGTTTTCTGATGTGGCGTGCCCCCGCCAGCAGCAGGATTCTCTGTCCCACCAGCCAGCCAATGGGATTTTGCATTCTGGGCAGCTCCATGCCGTTTGGAAATCCCCGGGCATGGGTGCGCTGCTGGCGCAACAGCGAATTCCTACAGCGGAGAATCCAGCCCAGGATACTTTCTATGGTGCATCTGTAAAAATTGGAAAGAGTCAATGTGGACAAGCCGAATTTCCTTACTTTCCTGAGGAAATGTAGGTACTATTGTGCTTTCTTGGTCATAGCGTTGACATAGGTGGACAAGGACAGATTGTTGGTGATGTCCACACCTAGGAATTTGAAGCTATCAACCATCTCCAACTCGGCACCATTGATGTAGACATGAGTGTGTATGATACTTCGCTTCCTGAAGTCGATGACCAGTTCCTTTGTTTTGCTGATGTTGAGGGAGAGATTGTTGTCGTTGCAACATGACACTAGGTTCTCTATCTCCCTCCTATACTCTGACTCATTGTTGTTGATATCCGACCCACTATGGTCGTGTCATCAGCAAACTTGTAGATAGAGTTGGAACCAAATTTTGCGACACAGTCGTGTGTATAGAAAATATAGTAGGGAGCTAAGTACGCAGCCTTGTGGGGTCCCGGTATTGAGGACTATCGTGGAGGGAGTGTTTTTGTTTACCCTTACTGATTGTGATCTGTGGGTCAGGAAGTCAAGGATCCAGTTGCAGAGGGAGGAGCCAAGTCAGAGGTGTTGATATGAGCTTGGCTGGGATTATGGTGTTGAAGGCAGAGCTGTAGTCAATGAATAGGAGGGATAGGGTGGGGGTGGGCCTAGATAGGGTGCTCTTTAAGAGGGTTGGTGTAGACTTGATGGGTTGAATGGCCCCTCCTGCACTGTGGGGTTTCTACGGCTACCTTCGAGAAGGCAGAGAAAAGGCAAGGGAAGGCATTAGGTTATGAGGTCTGAAGTAAAGGGTGTGGACCTTGAGATTGATCTCCGCATTGAAGGACCTGACTCACTTGAGTCTTGAAGTTTTATTATAATGTAATGCAGCACAAGGACTACAGATGGCATGTGAGCCGTTAAGTGTAAACTGTGCATTGACAAGGATGTGATTGCTGACCTATCAAGTCCTGAGCTAAGAATCACAGGCCCATGATATGCAGCACTAGATGGAAAAAAATAAGTTCCAATTTTCTAGTTTTGTGACATTCCCCAAGATCACCACGACGAGTCCCTGCTTTTACCAACAAAATGGGTTACTGCCTCCTAATAGTCAGCATTTAAAACAACTTCTGCAAGTTAATTATCATTTTTTGTAGCTTGTTATTTTTCCCAACTCTTTTTAGAGAGAAAGATTAGACCAATAAGATGGCGGTCATCTGCTTCAAACATTGGATTAAATGCTTGTGTGGAATCCTTGGATTCCTAAGAAGCGTTCATATTGTGTAATGGTAAAGTTTCTATGTAACTGAAGAGTGTGTTAACTTCATCAAATTATATTTATGTTGTAGAAATTAACATTTTCAGCAGACAAATTTCTTGCTGCAGAATCTTGTCTAGCTCAGTGCTAAATTGAGCAGCAGTACCCAGATCGAGGGCAGAACTTCACATGCAATGTGTGTGCTCGCCAGGTGGACAGACATCAACCACGATTCCTGTTCCTGCCTAAGATCAGTTGAGAATGGTGACATTTCTCTGGTTGGCTAGCCAGTTAAGTGGCAGCAAGCATACATTGCGGCTGCATTGGGTCGGTGGGGCAGGGGCCAGTGCCATGTCCAAAGGGAGTCACTGTAGACAGGAAGGGGGTTTCCAGGGGCCAGCAAGCCCCCTCATTTCCAGAACGGCTGCCTCTGAGCCCTGGCTAAGGCAATCGCAGCCAGGATAGACACATTGAAGCCCATGGATGGAAGGAGGAGGCCATTCCGCCTCACTAAGAAGGCAAGGACAGAGGTGGCTGCTGAGGTAAGCCAGCATGACCTTCCTTGTCCGACGCACCTAGATCCAGTGCCAGAAAAGGTTCAATGAACGTCTGCCCTCAGCATGGTTGAGTGATAAGTGGACATTGTGCCGTGCGGAGACACAAGACGGGTGTCCGTTCATTTTTGCAATGAAGCATGTGGGCAGCACAGTGGTTAGCACAGTTGTTTCAACGCTCCAGGGTGCTAGATTCAATTCCCGGCTTGAGTCACTGTCTGTGCAGAGTCTGCACGTTCTCCCCGTGTCTGCATGGGTTTCCTCCGGGTGCTCTGGTTACCTCCCATAGTCCAAAAATGTGCAGGTTAGGTGGACTGGCCATGCTAAATTGCCCTTAGTGTAAAAAAAAAGGTTATGTGGGGCTATGAGGGTGTGGGCTTAATTGGGGTGCCCTTTCCAAGGGCTGGTGCAGACCCGATGGGCCGAATGGGCTCCTTCTGCACTGTAGAATTCTATGGTTCTACAGGGAATCCCAGAACACACATCTGCCCTTGTGACTCAGGGCTGGAGAGATGGGTCTGCAGTCTTTGATTCATAAAAGGATCAGATGGCCAAAGAGTTGGTAATGTTCTCTAGCCTCTCGGAGGTGAATTGAGTTGGGGGGGGCAGCATGGTATGGCGCCGGAGGTGGAGTGTTGAGTACTCACTGGAGCTTTGCCCTTATTTGCAGGAAAAATCTAACCTAACAATTTGGAGAGAGCAATTGCTGATGGTGGGATGCCAAACCTGGTTTTCCTCACCAGCTATGAGATGTGAACTGAGTCGCGAGCGGGGAGGGAGGAC
Organism: Scyliorhinus canicula; assembly: GCF_902713615.1. Classification (NCBI taxonomy): domain Eukaryota; kingdom Metazoa; phylum Chordata; class Chondrichthyes; order Carcharhiniformes; family Scyliorhinidae; genus Scyliorhinus; species Scyliorhinus canicula. The sequence continues at coordinate 161,838,705 of NC_052152.1, forward strand.
GTCAGGCCGCTGTGAGGCTGGCGTCTCAGAGGAAGATAAGAGCTCAGTCGGCAGAATCATGACAGTACGAGGATGAAAGTAATGAATGGGCATCTCACCCTCAGAATGAATTCATTTATGCGCCGATCTTTGAGACATTTCAATGCAATTGGGTCCAATCGCAATGGGCAACACATGTTGAAAATTAAGGCTGTGTGATTTGAGTTATGTCTCTGAACATTTCCTTTCATCCCTCAGATGAGCCGTCCACTAGATCCAGCCAAGATGTCGATGATCTTCCTTTGCCACCAGAACATGACAATAATCAGGATACACCTGTAGCACATCTTCTCAGCACTGAGCACCAGCACAGATACTGGTCCGTCGAATGATATAACTGCTTTGGGAGTATTGGTAGTATATAGCAGTAAGATCACATCATGCTTGCTGGTGCAGATGATGGAGGAAGGGAGTGCCCAGTGCTCCGGCTGGTGGAGGACTGCTGGAAATCAGGACCATGCTGCGCCAGAGGAATATGGTGAGCCTCTGGTGTTGTCCATAAGGCGAGAAATGTTGGATGTCCAGCAAGATGCGCAAAGAGATCTGGTGGAGATCCCTGAGCATTTGCATGCCATGGTATCTGTCATGGAGAAGTCACTGTGGAGCCTGAGCGCTACGTTGTCCCTTATCTCTGAGTACACAGCCTCATCCATTGAGTGGTGACTCTCGTGCAGAGGCAACTTCAGGATCGGAATGAGATGTCCCAAGGGTTGAATTCAGACATGCAGAGCCTCACACAGGTACTGACCTCAGCGGGTTACTGTGTGGGAGAGAGATTCAACACCCACTCTCTCCGATGAATGCCTACCCTTCATTGTTGAGCAGGGAGGTGGGGACTCATCTCATAATGAGGCCGTGGGCAGCACGGTAGCATTGTGGATAGCACAATTGCTTCACAGCTCCAGGGTCCCAGATTCGATTCCAGCTTGGGTCACTGTTATAACCTGCCTGCTTACCATTGGCTGGGGACTAATGACAATCCCACAATCCTATGGGAGTATGAGCTTCCCCAATGAGGGGGGCAGAGAAATCATTTGCAGACTCCCTGCATAAATAGAGCTGGCCAGTTTGGAACCAGCAGAGAGAGAGGAGTTAGCTGCAAGGGAAGTTGCTGCTGTTGTATATATATGTTATTGTAAATAAATGTTATTTCTTTGTATCCTGAAGACTCGTGCTGGACTCTTCGTGGCCCTCACAAAAGTCACTGTCTGTGCGGAGTCTGCACATCCTCCCCGTGTGTGTGTGGGTTTCCTCCGGGTGCTCCGATTTCCTCCCACAGTCCAAAGATGTGCAGGTTAGGTGGATTGGCCATGATAAATTGCCCTTAGTGTCCAAAATTGCCCTTAGTGTTGGGTGTGGTTACTGGGTTATGGGGATAGGTTGGAGGTGTTGCCCTTGGGTAGGGTGCTCTTTCCAAGAGCCGTTGCAGACTCGATGGGCTGAATGGCCTCCTTCTGCACTGTAAATTCTATGATAATGGCAGACAAGCTGCGTGCCATCTCTGAGGCTTCCACTCTCTGCCGGTCACACCGTCATTCTCTGAGTCCACGGTGATTGAGGTATGTGCAGTCAAGTCACTAAGCAAACTCTTCCAGGCAGAGCCTGCTCAGGCCCCATTGGCTTGAGCAGTGTTTTTCAAACTCTTTTTGCCCGGGACCCATTTTTACCAATGCCGGTCGGCCGACCTACACAACCCATGCCTGCCGATCTTTGCGAACCAAGCCGGTCGACCTTCACGACCCATGCTGGCCAATCTTAGCGACCTACGCTGGCCGGCTTTAGCAACCCATGCCGCGCGAATGTCGTGACCCACCATTTTCACTTACCTTTATTGCGACAGGTGAGCCTGCTTGTCCTCACGATCTCACTTGCTTTGTCATTCAACGTTACATTTCTGCTGAAGATTTCAGTTGACGATATAAGTTCTCGCTGCGTCCTTTGAAAGAAAGCAAGAGGCTTGTCCTCAAATTCACCATGGTTAGTCTTCAAAGGCCTTTGAAGTTTTGAGGGTATTAATCTTTCATTTTCCAATACTTCCCTGCATATAAGGTTTTGCATCCTGATTGCATTTGCACAATTAATAAAGCCATACCACAAGAAATGCTTTGTTCCTGATTACAGCTTGTTAATGGATTGTCCACCGAGGCCCTGGAGCTCACACCAGCACTGCTTTATCCTGCCGTGGACTCCTGAGAAGCTCTCTCCAGCAGATACAGTTGTGAGGTCCTGGCCTGTTTGTGTCTCTGGGCCTCTCGCCCTTATTACAAACGAATCCATCGTCAGTTCTTCACACACTCCTGCTGCTTGCTTGCTGGCAGCTACAAAATGGAGGAATCTCACTCCAATAATTTTGCAGCCAAAGCATGGATCGTGTGACGTCAGTGGATGTGCCAGATGCATGACCTCCTCTCTACCGCCACTTCTGGTGGAAAGATTCTGCCACTTTTAAAAATAAATTTAGCCCTGAGATAGCGTGTTGACATTAGGAGGAGACAGTACTAGGACAGTGCTCTGACATCAGGAGGAGACAGTACTAGGACAGAGCGCTGACATCAGGAGGAATCATTACTAGGACAGAGCACTGACATCAGGAGGAGACAGTACTCTGTTGCAACCCTGAGTTGGAAAAATCCTGGGCTACAGAGCAACGGCCAATGTCATCATTGTCAACAGGGCATTGACATCAACAACCTGCCTCTCATGCCACTGACAGCAAGGTAGGGGGCACCTAGACAGAACACCCCACAAACATAAACCTAAGTCACATGAGCACAACCAGCGGTTTGCACAGGGTGAGGCCATTCCGCCTCACTAAGAAGGCAAGGACAGAGGTGGCTGCTGAGGTAAGCCAGCATGACCTTCCTTGTCCGACGCACCTAGATCCAGTGCCAGAAAAGGTTCAATGAACGTCTGCCCTCAGCATGGTTGAGTGATAAGTGGACATTGTGCCGTGCGGAGACACAAGACGGGTGTCCGTTCATTTTTGCAATGAAGCATGTGGGCAGCACAGTGGTTAGCACAGTTGTTTCAACGCTCCAGGGTGCTAGATTCAATTCCCGGCTTGAGTCACTGTCTGTGCAGAGTCTGCACGTTCTCCCCGTGTCTGCATGGGTTTCCTCCGGGTGCTCTGGTTACCTCCCATAGTCCAAAAATGTGCAGGTTAGGTGGACTGGCCATGCTAAATTGCCCTTAGTGTAAAAAAAAAGGTTATGTGGGGTCATGAGGGTGTGGGCTTAATTGGGGTGCCCTTTCCAAGGGCTGGTGCAGACCCGATGGGCCAAATGGGCTCCTTCTGCACTGTAGAATTCTATGGTTCTACAGGGAATCCCAGAACACACATCTGCCCTTGTGAATCAGGGCTGGAGAGATGGGTCTGCAGTCTTTGATTCATAAAAGGATCAGATGGCCAAAGAGTTGGTAATGTTCTCTAGCCTCTCGGAGGTGAATTGAGTTGGGGGGGGGGGGGGGGGGGGGGGGGGGCAGCATGGTATGGCGCCGGAAGTGGAGTGTTGAGTACTCACTGGAGCTTTGCCCTTATTTGCAGGAAAAATCTAACCTAACAATTTGGAGAGAGCAATTGCTGGTGGTGGGATGCCAAACCTGGTCTTCCTCACCAGCTATGAGATGTGAGCTGAGTCGCGAGCGGGGAGGGAGGACGTCAGGCCGCTGTGAGGCTGGCGTCTCAGAGGAAGATAAGAGCTCAGTCGGCAGAATCATGACAGTACAAGGATGAAAGTAATGAATGGGCATCTCACCCTCAGAATGAATTCATTTATGTGCCGATCTTTGAGACATTTCAATGCAATTGGGTCCAATCGCAATGGGCAACACATGTTGAAAATTAAGGCTGTGAGATTTGAGTTATGTCTCTGAACATTTCCTTTCATCCCTCAGATGAGCCGTCCACTAGATCCAGCCAAGATGTCGATGATCTTCCTTTGCCACCAGAACATGACAATAATCAGGATACACCTGTAGCACATCTTCTCAGCACTGAGCACCAGCACAGATACTGGTCCGTCGAATGATATAACTGCTTTGGGAGTATTGGTAATATATAGCAGTAAGATCATATCATGCTTGCTGGTGCAGATGATGGAGGAAGGGAGTGCCCAGTGCTCCGGCTGGTGGAGGACTGCTGGAAATCAGGACCATGCTGCGCCAGAGGAATATGGTGAGCCTCTGGTGTTGTCCATAAGGCGAGAAATGTCGGATGTCCAGCAAGATGCGCAAAGAGATCTGGTGGAGATCCCTGAGCATTTGCATGCCATGGCATCTGTCATGGAGAAGTCACTGTGGAGCCTGAGCGCTACGTTGTCCCTTATCTCTGAGTACACAGCCTCATCCATTGAGTGGTGACTCTCGTGCAGAGGCAACTTCAGGATCGGAATGAGATGTCCCAAGGGTTGAATTCAGACATGCAGAGCCTCACACAGGTACTGACCTCAGCGGGTTACTGTGTGGGAGAGAGATGCAACACCCACTCTCTCCGATGAATGCCTACCCTTCATTGTTGAGCAGGGAGGTGGGGACTCATCTCATAATGAGGCCGTGGGCAGCACGGTAGCATTGTGGATAGCACAATTGCTTCACAGCTCCAGGGTCCCAGATTCGATTCCGGCTTGGGTCACTGTTATAACCTGCCTGCTTACCATTGGCTGGGGACTAATGACAATCCCAAAATCCTATGGGAGTATGAGCTTCCCCAATGAGGGGGGCAGAGAAATCATTTGCAGACTCCCTGCATAAATAGAGCTGGCCAGTTTGGAACCAGCAGAGAGAGAGGAGTTAGCTGCAAGGGAAGTTGCTGCTGTTGTATATATATGTTATTGTAAATAAATGTTATTTCTTTGTATCCTGAAGACTCGTGCTGGACTCTTCGTGGCCCTCACAAAAGTCACTGTCTGTGCGGAGTCTGCACATCCTCCCCGTGTGTGCGTGGGTTTCCTCCGGGTGCTCCGATTTCCTCCCACAGTCCAAAGATGTGCAGGTTAGGTGGATTGGCCATGATAAATTGCCCTTAGTGTCCAAAATTGCCCTTAGTGTTGGGTGTGGTTACTGGGTTATGGGGATAGGTTGGAGGTGTTGCCCTTGGGTAGGGTGCTCTTTCCAAGAGCCGTTGCAGACTCGATGGGCTGAATGGCCTCCTTCTGCACTGTAAATTCTATGATAATGGCAGACAAGCTGCGTGCCATCTCTGAGTCTTCCACTCTCTGCCGGTCACACCGTCATTCTCTGAGTCCACGGTGATTGAGGTATGTGCAGTCAAGTCACTAAGCAAACTCTTCCAGGCAGAGCCTGCTCAGGCCCCATTGGCTTGAGCAGTGTTTTTCAAACTCTTTTTGCCCGGGACCCATTTTTACCAATGCCGGTCGGCCGACCTACACAACCCATGCCTGCCGATCTTTGCGAACCAAGCCGGTCGACCTTCATGACCCATGCTGGCCAATCTTAGCGACCTACGCTGGCCGGCTTTAGCAACCCATGCCGCGCGAATGTCGTGACCCACCATTTTCACTTACCTTTATTGCGACAGGTGAGCCTGCTTGTCCTCACGATCTCACTTGCTTTGTCATTCAACGTTACATTTCTGCTGAAGATTTCAGTTGACGATATAAGTTCTCGCTGCGTCCTTTGAAAGAAAGCAAGAGGCTTGTCCTCAAATTCACCATGGTTAGTCTTCAAAGGCCTTTGAAGTTTTGAGGGTATTAATCTTTCATTTTCCAATACTTCCCTGCATATAAGGTTTTGCATCCTGATTGCATTTGCACAATTAATAAAGCCATACCACAAGAAATGCTTTGTTCCTGATTACAGCTTGTTAATGGATTGTCCACCGAGGCCCTGGAGCTCACACCAGCACTGCTTTATTCTGCCGTGGACTCCTGAGAAGCTCTCTCCAGCAGATACAGTTGTGAGGTCCTGGCCTGTTTGTGTCTCTGGGCCTCTCGCCCTTATTACAAACGAATCCATCGTCAGTTCTTCACACACTCCTGCTGCTTGCTTGCTGGCAGCTACAAAATGGAGGAATCTCACTCCAATGATTTTGCAGCCAAAGCATGGATCGTGTGACGTCAGTGGATGTGCCAGATGCATGACCTCCTCTCTACCGCCACTTCTGGTGGAAAGATTCTGCCACTTTTAAAAATAAATTTAGCCCTGAGATAGCGTGTTGACATTAGGAGGAGACAGTACTAGGACAGTGCTCTGACATCAGGAGGAGACAGTACTAGGACAGAGCGCTGACATCAGGAGGAATCATTACTAGGACAGAGCACTGACATCAGGAGGAGACAGTACTCTGTTGCAACCCTGAGTTGGAAAAATCCTGGGCTACAGAGCAACGGCCAATGTCATCATTGTCAACAGGGCATTGACATCAACAACCTGCCTCTCATGCCACTGACAGCAAGGTAGGGGGCACCTAGACAGAACACCCCACAAACATAAACCTAAGTCACATGAGCACAACCAGCGGTTTGCACAGGGTGCTTTGGATCTCCTTCCCTCTCACCGTTTGCAGATTATTCAGCTGGGTAATACGTTATGTGATTGTTATCACCATTGAATTCTTATTGCTCCCAAACCATCAGTGTCCTGTGTGTCGGCATCGAATGATTCCAGCCTCACAAATTGCTGTGGATAAACATCAAGGGTAAAACCTTTTAAGGGTCAGGCATTTGGGCTCATGGAGTGGTTTACTGTGAAGTGCTTGAGATCGAGGTGATGCTCATGTACTCTTTTGGAGGACATGTTACGACAGGCTAGCTGAAAATGGCATGGCAGACTGGCCGAAAAAAGTGATAAATCAGGGTCCCTCTTGTGTCCCTACCCTGCTGAACATTCCTGATTTTAGCTTGCTTGGCCTTGCCTTCTGGCTGTCCGGGATCTGCATCTGAGTCCATGTTCTCTCCTGATCCAGGTGCATCAACCACATTGTCCTCCTAGTCCAGAGCTTACCCCTGGAGAGAGTGAGATTATGAAGAGCGCAGCATCAGCATACTACTGCAATGAGCGATTCTCAATAGGGTCGACAATGCAGGGTGACACTCACCCATCATCACTATGGGTACTGACCTGTATTGACTTCCAGTCTGGCGTTACCTTGATTTAAAAAATTCTTATCCTTGTTTTCAAATCCCGACATGACCATACCCTACTTAGCTCTGTTACCCCTGCCAGCCATACACTCTCTGTGATCTCTATGTTCCTCTCATTCTGATCTCTTGAATCCCTGATTTTGGCTGCTCCACTATTGATCGTGCCTTCAGCTGCCAAGACCCTCATCTTTGGAATTCCCTCTGTAAATCTCTCTTGACTCCTATCTCACCTTTCTCCTCCTTGAAGACTTATACCTCTTTTAGACCATTTGTCCTTTGTGACTTGATATCAAATTTTGTTTGACAATGAACTTGTGAAACACATTGGGACGCATTACTATGTAAGAGGTGGTATGCAAATACAATATTGCACTGATACCTGTAATTTGCTTGGTTGGTTACATCTTGCAATGTAAATGGTTGATAGTCATGCTAGCATACAGCAGTTAAAGTTAGTTGTCCCTTTTATCTCTGCTGAGGTCTGCGCATTCTACACCTGAAGTAGTACACTTTGCATTCTTTATAGCTTTTTGCTACTTTTTCAGGAAGTTTAAGATTCTTCACCGCAACTTAAGATGTGTTTTTATTGCTAGCTTGCAGGTTGGATCTAATACGCTTGACCTCCAAGAAAGTGCCCTGAGGAAACGTTTTGTTTTCAAGACTGCATTAAAACATGAGCACAATAAATGAGAGTTAATTATATCCGTCAGCACCCAGAGAAACCTGCTGGACATTTTTCATGTTCTGATTTAGATTCTCTGGTCTAATCTGCAAGCTTTCAATGCTCACAGTTGATGGATGCAAACAGTCTAAACAAATTGTTCAGTTAATGGAACGTAAGTTGTTATACACAATACTTAACTGCCCATTAGGATGAAATCGGACTTTCAAGAAATTAATGTAGAAAGAGGGGTACACGGGTGGCATGGCCGTACAGTGGTTAGCACTGCTGCCTCATGGCATCGAGGAACCAGGTTCAATCCCAGCCCCGGATTTCTGTCCATGTAGAGTTTGCACATTATCCCCGTGTCTGCCTGGATCTCACCCTCACAACCGAAAGATGTGCAGGGTAGGTAGATTGGCCACGCTAAATTGCCCCTCAATTGGAAATGTTAAAAAAAAAGAGAAAGAGGGGTAGACTTGAGGAAACTGCACATTCCCACACTGAAGGGAAACATTGCAGGTTACCTGAACATTACATTTTGGATCTTTTAAAAAAAAAATCTTTATTGTCACAAGTAGGCTGACATTAACACTGCAATGAAGTCACTGTGGTAAGCCCCTAGTTGCCACATTCCGACACTTGTTTGGGAACAAGGAGGGAGAATTCAGAATGTCCTATTCACCTAACAGCACGTCTTTCGAGACTTGTGGGAGGAAACCAGAGCACCCGGAGAAACCCACGGAGACACGGGGAGAACATGCAGACTCCACACATACAGTGACCCAAGCCGGGAATCGAACTTGGGACCCTGGCGCTGTGAAGCAATAGTGCCAACCACTGTCCTACCGTGCCGATCTGGCCCAGCTGTCTGGTTGGAAGGGAAAAAGAAAGAGACCTTTCTCCCTCTCTTTTAGCTCTGAAGCAGAGTCATCCAGACTCAAAACTTTAACTCTGTTTCTCACTCCATGGATGCTGCCAGGCCTGCTGAGATTTCCCCATCATATTCCATTTTTATTACGGCACCTTTGTATCCCAAGAAGGATTTCAAAAGACATTTTAAATTTAGTGGGTGTTCTACAAGTGTAAATGAGATCTTTTCACTTGCTGGTCTTCTCTCAGAATAAAGACCATTAACTGATAAGAACCTTAGTGTAAAGCTAGACATCAAACCGCAGATGGGAGAAAGGCTGATTGATATGGAATCATGATTCATCAGTTTGTGAACAGCCATCTTTGGTTTACATGCCAAAAGAAAAGGCTGGAAGCTGCCGAAAAGGAGAAGCATCTTCAACATCATGAGAGAGACAACTTGAAACAGAAACTGCTTCTCAACAGAGAGAGGCCAAGGAAGGTTTCCAGAGGCAACTATCGGATTGTTGTACTAAAATCAGGCTGACAGTGGGCATTCTGAATTCTCCCTCTGTGCACCCGAATAGGCACCGGAATGTGGCAACTAGGGGCTTTTCACAGTACTTTGTTGTAGTGTTAATGTAAGCTGACTTGTGACAATAAAGATTATTATTATTATTGTACAAGAACCACCACCTGCAAAGCAAAACTCCCAACCCTCCAGCTACAAAAGCCATTGCACCTGCTAATCTGAACTTCAAATTTTAACCCCATCGCTTTGTGAGAACAAAGAGAAGAGGCAAGAGATCTGCAGCAATACCTCACAGAGACTGATCTAAAATCACGGGCTGGATTCTCTGTTGGTGAGATCCTCCGTTTCGCCGGCAGCACACTCACTCCTGTGGATTTCCCAATGGCGTGGGGGTGCCCACAATGGGAAACCCCATTGGCCGGCTGTCGGCATGGACAATCCTGCTGCTGGCGGGATGCGCTGCACCAGAAAATGGGTGAGGCAGGATGGAGAATCCCACCCGAGTCTTTGATCTTTTAATGATTATCTGCACTTAAATCTCTGTATCTCTAATTTAGCCATGATGTGGAAATGCCAGCATTGGACTGGGGTGAGCACAGTAAGAAGTCTTACAACACCAGGTTAAAGTCCAACAAGTTTGTTTCAAACACTAGGTTTCGGAGCACTGCTCCTTCCTCAGGTGATTTAGGTAATACGTTTGTCACTTTATCTAAACAAGTTGCAGCGGTAGTTCTGTAATAAAGCTAATTTTTTAATCTTGTTTTAGATTAAAATGTTTCTGCTGGATTATTTTTAATTGAATCATTCAAAAATTAAAAGAGGGCTGCATGCACACATACAAATTTTAGCTTCTTAGATAGTTGTCCCTTTTATCTCTGCTGAGGTCTGCGCATTCTACACCTGAGCCGGGATTCTCCCCTACCCCGACTATACTTCTGTGCAGTCGCTCATGGGGAAATAGGCATTTCTCCTCTGCTCTATTCCTGCAACAGGCAGCATGGTAGAATTGTGGATAGCACAATCGCTTAACAGCTCCAGGATCCCAGGTTCGATTCCAGCTTGGGTCACTGTCTGTGCGGAGTCTGCACATCCTCCCCATGTGTGCGTGGGTTTCCTCCGTGTGCTCTGGTTTCCTCCCGCGGTCCAAAGATGTGCAGGTTAGGTGGGCTGGCCATGATAAATTGCCCTTAGTATCCAAAATTGCCCTTAGTGTTTGGTGGGGTTACTGGGTTATGGGGATAGGGTGGAGGTGTTAACCTTGGGTAGGGTGCTCTTTCCAGGAGCTGGTGCAGACTCGATGGGCCGAATGGCCCCCTTCTGCATTGTAAATTCTATGAAACAGCTGCTCAATGGTCTTTTGCAACTAGCCCCTGTTTATAGGCAATCTGTGAATTACAAGCTGTTCTATTCTTTATATGAAATCTTGCTGTTTTGTCCTGCATTATGTTCTGGCAACAGTCACTCTTCAGATGTGGATATTTGACTGGAAGTTACAGAGTTCCTTGAGATTTCCCTGTTGCTTACACAGGTTTTCCTTCTGCTTTAGTGTGTCGGCGTCACAGACTAATACCCCTATTCCACCAACATCTCTTTGGGTCGTGGCAGCTAAACCAGGCATGAAATGGTTGTCCTGATGATGTTAAGTTTTAAATGGAAATAATCTAAAGATGGGTCTCAACAACTTTCTTCCCTTTGTCAGCTTGTTCCATTTTCCTTGGGAAGAACCTCCTCCCAAATGGCTTCAATCCCTTTAAGCAGCCATAGGCCTTTAATTTCCTGTACCCTCATGACACCATCCAATAAGAGGCCATGGCAACTTAACATTCAACTTGGCACTCAGGAAGAAAATGGATCATTGGAACGTGATCTTGGAAGCAGTGCTATTTCAATGCGTGCCTTTTACACAGGACTCATATATATGTACTGCAGGGAAATCGGCCTTACAGATAAAGCAAGCTGTGCACAACCTTGGTGAAATATTATTAGTTACGTATCTTAATTACTGAATACCTCTTTACTTGTACTCCCTTCACATTGCTTGTGAATCTTCAGGAACTGCCGTGGCCTTCATCCCATTTTTGCTATCTTTTTAATTAAACCGTGGACATTTATCCATAGAACAAATTTGCCTCCGAGTTGCCTTTCCCTGTGTGCACAACACCTTCTGTCATGTCCAGTGCATGCAGACCATGTTAAAATGGGATGTTAAGATGATTACTGCAAACTACGTGACTTTTGGCCTGTGGTCTATGGGCAGTTACAAGTCAGCAGCAAATACCTACTTAAATATGGACATACAGTAGTACAAGGTTCCTCACGTCCATTTGTGGAATTCACACATCTCATTGTTCAAGGATAAACCAACGCTCAAAGACTATGGAGTTTCCAGACTGCTCATCTTCATTTTTAATTCTGCATCAAAGGAAAAATCAAACCTCAATTGTCACGATCAACATCCCATTGTATCACAATGGCCTCCCTCATCAAAGATAGATTGGATTGGTCTCAGAAGTGTTAAACCCGCAGTCATGTAATTGCATTATTATTAGCCGAAGACCCAACAGACACATCAAAACTGTCAGCCAGTCTGAGGATCAAACTCTGAAACAACCTACAAGTCATCATGTAGCCAACTTGTTCCAACTTCAAAGTTCACCGAGAACTAACTCGCTGAATATTCAACTACAAGAGACCTCACAACCTGCTGTGAACTGTTCACTTTGTAAGCCTCTCACTTCAACTTTAAATCATCAAACCCACTCAAGAAACCGCAGGTCTGCCACATGGGCGATCATATATTGAATATCGGAGTCTTTCAAAGGACAAATGGCGTGCAATCCTACGGCCATGTTGCACGGAAAAGCACCTTGTGGTGGTGCACATAGCCATTGAATTCTGGGAGTCCCCACTCACGGGATCTACCCAGCTCAAAGCGCCTCGCGAAATTCAACACAATCTCGCGAGACATACGTTTTTAGCAAATCTGCATTTTAAAGCGAATCAGTAAGCCTTACTCTAATGTGCAGATTTATGAGGTACCTGAAGCTATGGGACTTAGCCCTGTTGCCTCAGAAACCTGGTAGTGCCAGGTTGGTGCCACAAACAGAGACCAGAAGGAATGGCACTTGTGTGGCTCTCCAAGAAGATCGTGTGCGATCGGGCCGAGATTGCCTAGCATGGGTGGTGGGCAGTGCAAGGGGAGAAGGGGACCATCCCATAATGCATTTGGGCTTGGATGAAGATTGGGAATTGTTTAAAAATGGTGTGTCAATCTCTCGCTACAATGGGGAGTTCTGGTGAGCGGAGCTCTCCACTGTAGAAAATGGGGCTATATAGTGCCTTGGTCACGCGTTCGTGGTTCAGGCCACTTATTCAACACAGGTCGCGTTGAATAGCCATGTGTTTCTCGGAACATGTGGGTAAACGCACTCACAAGGGGACTTTATTCCCCTTTGGGAGGATCGTGCACAATATCTTTATCTGCCAGAGACGGAGGGCGGGATTTATCTTTCCCGGGACTACGTCCCCATGCCAGCGGGAAAACCAACGCCAACCACTCCGGTGTCAACACCCCCACAAGTGCGGAATGTTTTGCACTTTCGGGGACTAGGTGGACGCCGGAGGGGTTGGCGCCACGCCAGCCGTCAGCGAAGTTACTACGTGAATCCGCGCATGCGCCAAAGGGCTGGGGTGATCCTGCGCATGCGCGGAAACCGCCGCCGTGTTTTGGTACATGCGTGGGGGTTCTCCTCTCTGCACCAGCGATGCCGGAGCCCTACACAGGCCGGCGCGGAAGGAAGGAGTGCCCCCATGGCACAGCACTGCCCGCAGATCGGTGGGCTCTGATCGTGGACCAGGCCACCGTGGGGACCCCCCCGGGGTTGGATCCACCCCCCCCCCGCCCCGCCCCCCCCGCCCCCCCCGCCCCCGCCGCCCCGCCCCCCCCGCCCCCCCCCGCCCCCCCCGCCCCCCCCCCCCCCCCCCCCCCGCCCCCCCCCCCCCCGCCGCCCCCCCCCCGCCGCCCCCCGCCCCCCCCCCCCCCGCCGCCCCCCCCCCCCCCCCCCCCCCGCCCCCCCCCCCCCCCGCCCCCCCCCCCCCCCCCCCCCCCCCCCCCCGCCGCCGGGGGGCCCCCCGCCCCACCCCGCCCCCCCCCCCCCCCCCCCCCCCCCGCCCCCCCCCCCCCCACCGCCGGCCCCCCCCCCCCGCCGCCCCCCCCGCCCCCCCCCCCCCCCCAGCCCCCGCCCCCCCCCCCGCCGCCCCCCCCCCCCCCCCCCCCCCCCCCCCCCCCCGCCCCCGCCCCCCCCCCCCGCCCCGCCCCCCCCCCCCCCCCCGCCGCCGCCCCCCCCCCCCCGCCGCCCCCCCCCCCCCCCGCCCCCCCCGCCCCACCCCCCCGCCCCCCCGCCCCCGCGCCCCCCCCCCGCCCCCGCCCCCCCCCCGCCCCCGCCCCCCCCCCGCCCCCCGCCCCCCCCCGCCCCCCGCCCCGCCCCCCCCCCCCCCCCCGCCCCCGCCCCCCCCCCCCCACCCCCCCCCCCCCCCGCCGCCCCCCCCCCCCCCCCCCCCCCCCCCCCCCCCCCCCCCCCCCCCCCCCCCCCCCCCCCCCCCCCCCCCCCCCCCCCCCCCCCCCCCCCCCCCCCCCCCCCCCCCCCCCCCCCCCCCCCCCCCCCCCCCCGCCCCCGCCCCCCCCCCCCCCCCCACCCCCCCCCCCCCCCCCCCCCCCGCCCCCCCCCCCCCCCCCCCCCCCCCCCCCCCCCCCCCCCCCCCGCCCCCCCCCCCCCCCCCCCCCCCCCCCCCCCCCCCCCCCCCCCCCCCCCCCCCCCCCCCCCCCCCACCCCCCCCCCCCCCCCCCCCCCCCCCCCCCCCCCCCCCCCCCCCCCCCCCCCCCCCCCCCCCCCCCCCCCCCACCCCCCCCCCCCCCCCCCCCCCCCCCCCCCCCCCCCCCCCCCCCCCCCCCCCCACCCCCCCCCCCCCCCCCCCCCCCCCCCCCCCCCCCCCCCCCCCCCCCCCACCCCCCCCCCCCCCCCCCCCCCCCCCCCCCCCCCCCCCCCCCCCCCCCCCCCCCCCCCCCCCCCCCCCCCCCCCCCCCCCCCCCCCCCCCCCCCCCCCCCCCCCCCCCCCCCCCCCCCCCCCCCCCCCCCCCCCCCCCCCCCCCCCCCCCCCCCCCCCCCCCCCCCCCCCCCCCCCCCCCCCCCCCCCCCCCCCCCCCCCCCCCCCCCCCCCCCCCCCCCCCCCCCCCCCCCCCCCCCCCCCCCCCCCGCCCCCCCCCCCCCCCCCCCCCCCCCCCCCCCCCCCCCCCCCCCCCCCCCCCCCCCCCCCCCCCCCCCCCCCCCCCCCCCCCCCCCCCCCCCCCCCCCCCCCCCCCCCCCCCCCCCCCCCCCCCCCCCCCCCCCCCCCCCCCCCCCCCCCCCCCCCCCCCCCCCCCCCCCCCCCCCCCCCCCCCCCCCCCCCCCCCCCCCCCCCCCCCCCCCCCATCCTCACACACCCCCCCCCCTCCTCACACACCCCCCCCCCCTCCTCACACACCCCCCCCCTCCTCACACACCCCCCCCTCCTCACACACCCCCCCCCCCTCCTCACACACCCCCCCCCCTCCTCACACACCCCCCCCCTCCTCACACACCCCCCCCCCTCCTCACACACCCCCCCCCCCTCCTCACACACCCCCCCCCCTCCTCACACACCCCCCCCCCTCCTCACACACCCCCCCCCCCCTCCTCACACACCCCCCCCCCCCCTCCTCACACACCCCCCCCCCCCTCCTCACACACCCCCCCCCCCCCTCCTCACACACCCCCCCGCCCCCCTCCTCACACACCCCCCCCCCCCCCTCCTCACACACCCCCCCCCCCCCCTCCTCACACACACACCCCCAACTCCCAAACCCAAATTCTGGCCTGACCCAAACCCCCTCGCAAGGCTTGATCCAGCCTGACCTAACCACCCTCAAATCCTATCCACTTACCTTATGGACTTACCTTCTCTTTGGTTTGTCAAAGTGGCTAAACTTTAAACTTAACCACTCCATGGCAGTTAATGTTGTAAAAAGGGGATGTGTCTCACTTGCTTTCCACTGAGTTCCCTTCGCCTGTCGGCCTCGGTAACCTGCTGCTACACAGATCTCGCCTGGCCTGATTGAAAATTGAGTGACATAGGAGCAGCTGGATTTCAAGGGAAGTAATAATGAGCTATATAATCCAACTCAATTGCCAATCCACTGGATATTAAAAGTCACTGATTACGGGCAATAAGAAAGAAAGTATATTCTGACCACATCACTTAAAAAGGAACAATTAAATAGAAGTCTTCCCAAGGTGCTTTGCACAAAATAATATGATGCAAGCAAAAGTTAAAGAGTGCAGACCGATGACCAAATCTATAATCGGATGGATAGGTTTTAAGTAAGATCTACATCCTGCGCCCTATGCTGCTGTTGCTCATGTATTTGCTTTGTTTGGCCCCTTGTTCCGCACTGTAACCAATCACTGTTTGTCAATGCACCATTGTCAATGTTCTCTGTTGATTAATCTCTTTGTCTACTATGTACGCACTGTGTATGTTCCCTCTGCCGCAGAAAAATACTTTTCACTGTACGGTGTACATGTGACAATAAATCAAGTCAATAAATCAAATGAATCAATCCTTGAAGCTTTCCAAGCATGACGTCCAGAACTGGACCCAATTCTTCAGCTGAGGCCTAACTAGTGACTTTTAAATGTTTATCATATGTTCCTTGCTTTTATACTCTTTGCCTCCATGCAAAAATACAAGGATCAAGCACACGTTTTAATCACCTAGCAAATTATTCTGCGAACATCAAAGATTTGTGTATATGATCACTTCTATTTCTGCACTCCCTTTATAATTGTCATTTAGTTTATATTGCCTCTTCAAATTCTTCCTTCAAAAATGCACTTGGATTGGATTTGATTAGATTTGTTTATTGTCACATGTACCCTGGTACAGTGAAAAGTATTTTTCTGTGAGCAGCTCAACAGATCATTAAGTACATGGGAAGAAAAGGGAAGAAAATAAAATCTGTAATAGGGCAACACAAGGTATACAATGTAACTGCATAAGCACAAGCATCGGGTGAAGCATACAGGGTGTAGTGTTAATGAGGTCAGTCCATAAGAGGGTCATTTAGGAGTCTGGTAAAAGCGGGGAAGAAGCTGTTTTTGAGTCTACGGGTTCTCAGACTTCTGTACATCCTGTCCAATGGAAGAAGTTGGGAGAGTGAGTAAGCCGGGTGGGAGGGGTCTTTGATTATGCTGCCCGCTTTCCCCAGGGAACGGGAGGTGTATATGGAGTCAATGGATGGGAGGCAGGTTTGTGTGATGGACAGGGTGGTGTTCACGACTCTCTGAAGTTCCTTGCGGCCCTGGGCCGAGCAATTGCTATACCAGGCTGTGATGCAGCCCGATAGGATGCTTTCTATGGTTCTATTTTTATCTGTAAAAGTTGGGAAGGGTTAATGTGGACATGTCAAATTTCCTTAGTGTCCTGAGGAAGTATAGGTGCTGTTGTGCTTTCTTGGTGGTAGCGTTAACGTGGGTGGACCAGGACAGATTTTTGGAGATGTGCACCCCTAGGAATTTGAAACTGCTACCCATCTCCACCTCGGCCCCGTTGATGCTGACAGGGGTGTGTACAGTACTTTGCTTACTGAAGTCAAGGACCAGGGCCAGGATTCACCCCTACCCGGCGGGCAGGGGGTCCTGGCGGGATGGAGTGGGGTGAACCACTCCGGCGTTGGGCCGCCCCAAAGCTGCAGAAGTCACCGCACCTTTAGGGGCCAAGCCCTCACATTGAGGGGCTAGGCCCGCGCCGGAGTGGTTGGTGCTCCGCAGGATGACGTGGACGGCCTTTGGCTCCACGCCAGCCGGGGCCGAAAGGACTTCACCGGCCAGCGTAAGTCTGTGCATGCACCGGAGCGTCAGCGGCTGCTGACGTCAACCCCGCGCATGCGCAGGGGAGGGGGTCACTTCTGCCTCCGCCATGCTGAAGACCATGGCGAAGGCGGAAAGAAAAGAGTGCCCCCACGGCACAGGCCCGCCCGCTGATCAGTGGGCCCCGATCGCGGGCCAGGCCACCGTGGGGGCACCCCCCGGGGCCAGTTCACCCCGCACCCCCCTCAGGACCCCAGAGCCCGCCCGCGCCGCCAGTCCCGCTGGTCAGGTAGGTGTTTTGATTCCCGCCGGCGGGAGAGGCTTGACAGCGGCGCGACTTCGGCCCATCACGGGCCGGAGAATCGCCGGGGGGGGGGCCGCCGACTGGCGTGGCGCGTTTCCCGGCCCACCGAATCTCTGGTGGCGAAGAATTTGGGACACGGCGGAGGCGGGATTGACGCCGGCCCCCGGCGATTCTCCAACCCGGCGGGGGTTGGAGAATCCCGCCCCAGCTCTTTAGTTTTGCTGGTGTTGAAGGAGAGATTGTTGTTGCTGCCCCACTCCACTAGGTTCTTAATCTCCCTCCTATATTCTGACTCGTCGTTATTTGAAATCCGGCCCATTATGGTCGCATCGTCAGCAAACTCGTAAATGGAGTTTGAACCAAATCTTGCCACGCCGTCGTGTGTGTACAGGGAGTAGAGTAGGGGGCTAAGTACGCAGCCTTGAGGGGCCCTGGTATTGAGGACTATTGTGGAGGTTATTGGTCATTCTTACTGATTGTGATCTGTTGGTCAGAAAATCGAGGATCCAGTTGCAGAGTGGGGAGCCAAGTCCTAGGTTTTGGAGCTTTGCTATAAGCTTGGCTGGGATTATGGTGTTGACGTCGGAGCTATAGTCAATAAATAGGAGTCTAATGTTGGAGTTCTTGTTGTCGAGATGCTCTAGGGATGGGTGTAGGGCCAGGGAAATGGCGTCTGCTGTGGACCGGTTGCGACGGTATGCGAATTGCAGTGGACCAAGGAATTCTGGGAGTATGGAGGTGATGAGCTTCATGATCAACCTCTCGAACCACTTCATTACGACTGAAGTCAGGGCCACCGGACGGTAGTCATTGAGGCATGTTGCCTGGTTCTTCTTTGGCACCGGTATGATAGTAGTCTTCTTGAAGCAGGTGGGGACCTCGGAGTGTAGTAGGGTCAGGTTAAAGATGTCCACGAACACCTCTGCCAGCTGGTCCGCGCAGGCTCTGAGTGCACGACCAGGGATTCCGTTCGGGCCCGTCGCCTTCCGAGGGTTCACTTTCAGGGAGGCCGATCTGACTTCGGAAGCTGTGATGGTGGGTGTGGGTGAGTTATGGGCTGCTAGGGCACTCAAAAGCGGATTGTTGGTTACCTGCTCGAATCGAGCATAGAATGCATTGAGTTCATCGGGGAGGGGTGTCCTGCTGCCGGAGATACTGCTTGGCTTTGCTTTGTAGCCCGTTATGTTGTTTAGTTCTTGCCAGAATCACCGAGAGCCTGTCTGTGACTCTAGCTTGGTTTGATATTCTCTCTTGACATCTTGGACGGCTTTGCGGAGGTCATACCTGGATTTCTTGTATATGTCAGGGTCGTCTGACCTGAACGCCTCAGATCTGTCCTTCAGTAGGGAGTCAATCCCGCAATTGAGCCATGGTTTCCGGTTGGGGCACGTACGTACTGTTTTCTTTGGCACGCAGTCGTCCACACATTTTCTGATGAAGTCTAGTGATGAAGGTGGTGGCATACTCATTCAAGTTGGTCGCTGAGTTCTTAAATATGTACCAGGCCACTGTCCCTAAGCAGTCACGTAAGAGTTCTTCTGTTTCCTCGGACCAGCACTGCATGACCTTCTTAGCTGGATTCTCCCGCTTGAGTTTCTGCTTGGGAGAAGGAGCACCATCTTATGGTCTGATTTCCCAAAGTGCGGTCGGGGGATGGAACGGTTTTTGAGTAGCAGTGGTCAAGAGTGTTGTTGCCCCTGGTGGGACAGGAGGTGTGCTGGTGGAATTTTGGCAGTACACACTTGAGGTTGGCCTTGTTGAAGTCTCCGGCCATGATGAACAAGGCGTCCGGGTGTTCTGTTTTGTAGTTGTTTATAACTGTGGACAGTTCATCCAGCGCCTTCCTCAATTCTGCCTGGGGTGGGATGTAGACCGCTGTGATAATGGCTGAAGTGAACTCATGTGGAAGATAGTATGGGCTGCACTTACCAGCCTCACCGAACAGTCCCGACCAGCCTCCCCGAACAGACGCCGGAATGTGGCGACCAGGGGCTTTTCACAGTAACTTCACTGAAACCTACTTGTGACAATAAGCGATTTTCATTTATTTCATTCATTTCATTTCATTTAATTTACTTCACGGTCAGGTATTCCAGGTCCGGGGAGCAGTACGTCGCCAGAGTCACCACATCCAAGCAGCAGGAGGAGTTGATAAGAAGGCAAACCCTTCCACCCTACGCTTTGCCTGATGACGCGGACTCTTCTCTGCATGAAGTCTTCTCATACCTCTTTGCTGTTTCTTACATTGGCAAGTTGAATAGCCCGAATGGAATTACATTCTTTACTCTTGAGAACTTGACCATTCATAAATTGAAAAATATTTTTGATAATTATTTCCGTGAGAACTTCCTTTTACACACCTAAAGTTTGAAAGTATTTTTCCCTGGCATATGTATCCCTGGCATTTTTCAAATGGAAAAATATGTTAAAATGTTCTGGTGCTCAGCTGTCTTCAGTATTGTTCAGTACTATACCCGAATCCACCCTCTTGCTTCAGGTTTTTGAAAACTTCAATCTACGAAAATTAGTCACAAACATCAAATTGTCGTTCAGTGCCTTATTGGCTTTATTCAGATCAAGCTTTAATCACTATTTACTGAATGTTCCTTCACAGCATCAGCTAATTAGTAATTGCTTATTTTATGAATTACCATTTGAATCAGTCAGCATTTCATGTGTAAGGGACAGTTTGAAAGTGTGATATGAACATCAGGATTCACCATCCAGTGACGCCGGAATCTGAAACTCGATCAGGCAGAGATATGCATGTGAGCCGAAAATCATGGTGTCTGACTGAATGCCATTGCTCTGGTGCCTCAACAGCAGCGTTCGTGCACCACACACTGAGCAAACGTCATTGGCATATCATTAATGGGCCTGACCTGGTATTTTATGATTCCTCCGTGATGCTCCACATTGGCCAGGAGGAATTACCGATGGTAATTGTGGTTTTAAAAATCGGGCAACAGGCGCTATGAGGAGTAGCGTGGGCGACCAAGGGATGGGCTTGGTGTCAAGGTGACTCCCCCAGGATCACAATTTCCATGGACTTCAGAGCAGCAAACGTGCTGTGCACCTACTGTCCACCAACCATAGCCCATGCGTGCGCAGAGTGACACCGGCCATATGGGTGTCCCCACCCCACCAAACCCCACCCCTTCACAACTGAGTGCCACCCTGCAGGCGGAGCATCATATGGCGCACCCAACGGGGAGGCCCACAGTAGCCCCTACAAGAAGGCATCAGATGGGGGCCACAGAGCATATTGCTGGCATGGGTTGGGCCAGCCAACAGTACCCCTGCTGGCAGGGATGGGTGCCAGGGATAGAGGCCTTGGCAGGGGTGGCACCGATGGGGCCAGGTGTGCAGTGTGGGGGGGCAGAGTGCCGGGGGAATGGCCGGGGGCTGGGTGCAGAGATGGGAGAGGTCAGGGGAGTGGGACATGCGGAGACAGGGACTGCAGTGCAGACCAGGGCTACCCTGGAGCCCATTGGACCTAGTCTGCACAGGATATGCATCATGCTAACATGTCTGCCTTTCATCCTCTGCAGACCATGGACTTCGGAATTCAACAGGAATGGTGGCCAACATCCTAGCCACCACAACCCTGGGGAACGCATTGAGGCTCTACGAGCACGAGTGATGTACCGTCAGTTACCTCGAGACGAGAATGGTGAAACATTCAAGGCTTTATTGCACAAGATGTTGTGCCTCCCGCAGCTGGAACCAGAATGGCTGCAGAGCAGGAGAGCATACACTTTTATACTCACGTTTATGCTGGGTCCGCCCAGCAGGTAGGGATTTACCGGCGTACCTGTAATATACAGGCAGTGCTGTAATACATACAATATACCACATTCACCCCCTGTTAAAAAAAAGTCCAGCGGGTGTGACAAAAACATTACAAATGAAGTCTGTCAGGGGCTTTGACCCTTCGCCGCGATCGCCTCAGTCCTGGTGGTGATGTGAGTGCCGATGTGGTCCCCTGTGACTCCGGGAGCGGGTTGTCCTTGTCTTTGTCACCCCTGAGTGAATCCAGTGGGAGGACGGACCCCGCTGGGGTCGGGGCTGCGGTGAGGTTCGCTGGTGGGAGCATGGATGGCGCAGGGTTGAATAAGGCAACTGGGTGGAGGGGAGGCGGTGTCAAGTCGGGGGTCATGGGTGGGGAGCCAGCAGGTGCCATGTCCCGGATGGAAACTGTGTCTTGGCGCTCGTTGGGGTGTGCCACGTAGGTGTATTGCGGGTTTGCATGTCGGAGGTGGACTTTCTCGACCAAGGGGTCCAATTTATGGCTCCGCACATGCTCCTGGAGGAGGACGGGTCCAGGAACTGTCAGCCATGTTGGGAGCAAGACCCTGGAGGTGGACTTCCTGGGGAAGGCAATCACACGTTCGTGAGGGGTCTCAGTAGTGACGTCGCAGAGGAGCAACCAGATGGAGTGGAGCACATCGGGGAGGACTTCCTGCCAGCGGGAGACTGGTAGATTTTTAGACTGCAGAGCCAGCAGGACGGCCTTCCAGACCGTCCCGTTCTCCCTCTCCACCTGCCCGTTTCCCCGGGGGTTGTAGCTGGTCGTCCTGCTCGAGGCAATGCCTTTGCTGAGCAGGAACTGACGCAGCTCATCGTTCATGAACGAGGATCCCCAATCGCTGTGGCTGTAGGTGGGGAAACCAAACAGAGTGAAGATGCTGTGCAGTGATTTGATTATTGTGGCAGGAGTCATGTCGGGGCATGGGATGGCGAAAGGGAACTGGGAGTACTCGTCAATTACGTTGAGGAAGTACACGTTGTGGTTGGGGGATGGGAGGGGCCCTTTGAAGTCCATGCTGAGGCGTTCAAAGGGGCGGGAGGCCTTCACCAGATACGCTCTATCTGGCCAGTAGAAGTACGGCTTGCACTCTGCGCAGGCTTGGCAGTCTCTGGTGATGGTCCAGACCTCCTCAATGGAGTAGGGCAGGTTGCGGGCCTTGACAAAATGGAAGAACCGGGTGACCCCCGGGTGGCAGAGGTCATAGTGGAGAGCCCGGAGTCGGTCCACTTGTACGCTGGCACATGTACCACGGCATAGGGCATCAAAAGGCTCATTGAGCTTCCCCGGGTGATACAAGATCTCATAATTATTGTTGGAGAGCTCGATCCTCCACCTCAAGATCTTATCATTTTTGATCTTGCCCGGCTGTGTATTATTAAACATATAGGCAACCGACCGTTGGTCAGTGAGGAGAGTGAATCACCTGCCGGCCAGGTACTGCCTCCAATGTCGCACAGCTTCCACAATGGCTTGTGCCTCCTTTTCGACAGAGGAGTGCCAAATTTCGGAGGCATGGAGGGTGCGGGAAAAGAAGGCCACGGGTCAGCCCGCCTGGTTGAGGGTGACGGCCAGAGCCATGTCCAATGCATCGCTCTCCACCTGAAAGGGGAGAGACTCGTCGACCGCGTGCATCGTGGCCTTGGCGATGTCTGCCTTGATGTGGTTGAAGACCTGGCGGGCCTCAGCCATCAGAGGAAAAACTGTGGACTTGATGAGTGGGCGGGCCTTGTCCGCATAATTAGGGACCCACTGGGCGTAATACGAGAAAAACCCCAGGCAACGTTTCAGGCCCTTGGGGCAGTGGGGGAGAGGGAGTTCCAGGAGGGGGTGCATGCAGTCGGGGTCGGGCCCTAGGACTCCATTTTCACTACATAGCCAAGGATGGCTAAGCGGTTGGTGCAGAACACGCATTTCTCCTTATTGTATGTGAGGTTAAGGAGTTTGGCGGTATGGAGGAATCTTTGAAGGTTTGCGTCGTGGTCCTGCTGATCGTGGCCGCAGATGGTGACATTATCTAGGTACAGGAAGGTGGCCCGCAGCCCGTATTGGTTAATCATTCGGTCCATTTCTCGCTGGAAGACCGAGACCCCATTGGTGACGCCGAAGGGAACTCTGCGGAAGTGATAGAGGTGGTCATCTGCTTCGAACGCAGTGTGTTGGCGGTCCTCTGGGCGGAAGAGGAGCTGGTGGTAGGCGGATTTCAAGTCACCTGTAGAGGAGACTCGATACTGCGAATTTGATTGACCATGTCAGATATGCGTGGGAAGGGGTACGCGTTGAGCTGCGTGTACCGATTGATGGTCTGACTGTAGTCAATGACCATCCTGTGCTTCTCACCAGTTTTTACTACTACCACTTGAGCTCTCTAGGGGCTGTTGCTGGCCTCAATGATCCCCTCATGCAGAAGCTGTTGGACCTCCGACCTGATGAAGGTCCTGTCCTGGGCATTGTACTGTCTGCACCTAGTGGCGACGAGTTTGCAGTCCGGGGTGAAGTTCGCAAACAGTGAAGGTGGATCTACCTTGAGGGTCATGAGGCCGCAGACGGTGAGGGGGGGCAGGGGTCCGCCGAATTTCAAAGTAAGGCTTTGGAGATGGCACTGAAAACCCAGGCCGAGCACAATCAGCACAGAGGTAGGGGAGGACGTAGAGCCTGAAGTAGCTGAACTCTGCGCCCTGGACGATGAGGGTCGCGATACAGTACCCCCGGATTTCAACGGAATGGGATCGGAGGCCAGGGAGATTTTCTGGGTGACGGGGTGTACTGGGAGGGAGCAGCGCCTTACTGTAGTGGGGTGGATGAAACCCGCTGTGCTCCCGGAGTCAAAGAGGCAGGTCATCTCGTGCCCGTTGATCTTCACCGTCGTCATAGCGGTCGCGAGGTTGCGGGGCCAAGACTGATCCAGGGTGATGGAGGCGAGCTGCGGAAGATGTTGGGAGGTCCCGGGCTGATCAGTGGTGGCAGAGGTAGCAATAGGTGGCAAACGGCCAGAGGAGCCGGTGTCCTGAGGTGCGGTCCAAAATGGCGCCAAAGATGCCGGCGCCCATGTGGCATACATGGCGGGTGACATCAAAGATGGCGGCACCCACGGGCCGCACGTGGCTTGCGGAGGAGAAGATGGAGGCGCCCCTGGGTCGCACGTGGGGGGTGTAGAAATGCCAGGCCTGGGAACAGCAGTGACCGACCGGGCCTGGCAAACAGAAACAAAGTGTCCTTCCCACACCCGGTGCAGGTTGCGCTTCGCGCCGGGCAGTGCTGCCTTGGGTGTTTGCTTTGTCCACAAAAATAACACTTGGGCCCCCCAGAGTTCGCTGGCTGCCATGCAGCGCAGGCTTGCGGTGAGCTGGAGTTGGTAGCTGGTGGGGCCCACAATGCCCATGAGGGTGCCGCGCGGTTGTGGGTGTAGGACTCCAGGTTAGGGGAGGCCACTTCTAGTGAATTTGCAAGCTGCCTAGTCTGGGCAAGATCAAGCTTACCCCCTTCCAGTAGTCGCTGGCCAACATACGTAGACTGCATGCCCGTGACATAAGTGTCTGATTAAAGGTTTGGTGTGTTGGACTGCCAAAACTGCCTGGCAGTCACAGTTCCTACCTCGGATCTGTAGGGCCCACAAGAAATCGGCCAGACTCTCCCCAGGGAGTTGCTGTCTCATGGCCAGGAGATGCCTGGCGCACACTTGGTTCACCGGTTTAACGTAAAGTCCCTTTAGGAGCGTCATCGCTTCTGAGTAGGTGGGTGCATCCCGGCTAATGGGGAAATTTTCAGGGCTCACCCGTGAGTAGAGGACTTGGAGCTTCTGTGAGTCCGAGGGTTCTTCAGTGGCTGCTCTGAGGTAGCCTTCGAAGCAGGCTAGCCAGTGGTCGAAGGTAGATGTGGTGTTGGCTGTGTGAGGGCTCAGCTGCAGGCAATCAGGCTTGATTAGGACATCCATCTTTTAAAATCTTGTGCAATAAATTGATGTACCGTCAATTACCACGAGATGAGAATGGTGAAACAATCGAGTTTTTATTGCACAAGATGTTGTGCCTCCCGCAGCTGGAACCAGAATGGCTGCAGCGCAGGAGAGCATACACTTTTATACGCCGCCTGCTGGGAGGAGGCAGCAGGCAGGGATTTACTGTCGTATCTGTAATATACGGGCAGTTCTGTAATACATACAATACACCACTAATGGTGTCTACCACAACGAGCTTCGTGGGGAGGACCCAGTAGACCAGGAGCTTGCCCCCGAGGAAATGGAGACAGCCAGTGAGGAGTGAGAGCTGGCTGCCTAACAAGCTGAGGAGGATCTGGGAAGGAGGTGCATATTAGGCCTCATGTGTTTGATCGAGCAGTGAAGTGGCATCCTGAAGATGCTGTTTAGGTGCTTGGACTGCTTTGGAGGAGCTCTCCAGTATGCCTGAGGAGAGTCTCCCACATTGTGGTGGCCTGCTGCGTCCTCCACAACATCGCGCGACAGAGGGGCGACGTGCTGGAGGAGAGGGATGAATGCCAGGCCTCATCCGATGAGGAGGATGCAGGTGAGGGCCAGGCTGGGCAAGGCCTGGGACAGGGCAAGCACTTGATGCTGCACAATATGTGTGCCAGGGCCGGCGTGCACAGGACGCTCTAATTGCCTCCAGTCTCACCGTAGCATGAACATGCTGTCGCACCACCCATCTGATCCCACCCTCCCTGTCCAATCACCCTCTACCATGACCACCCTCCCTGCACAAACACCCTCCCTGCAACACCACCCTTTGATTCCGAACTGCCTCACTGAGGGATGTGGACCTTAGTAATAACAGCTGCTTGGTCCATGAGATGGAGGATGATTATGATCTGCTCCACAAAGATGATCCTCTGGCTACTCCTTGGGATGGAGCAAACTCATGGGGCTCCCACTCCCCCTGGTATAGCCACTCCTGGAAGCTTGCACCCATCTTGACGAGTGGCCATGGAACACAGGGACTGGGCCGCCTCCCTCTGTGACTGTGCCACATCACTCAGCGACTGTGCCACCTCCCACTGGGACTGGCTCAGGTCAGCCAGTGCCCGGGCAATGCGATCAACGCCCTCAGCCATAATCTGTTGTGACTGAGCCAAGCTCTGGAGAACCACATCAATGTTCAGGTGGCAAGGGTACATGACTGTCTGTGACAGGGCTGCCCTGTCATCTGCCTCGACCACCAACCAAACAGATTGCCCAGGCCTGGGACATCCTGACCCATGGCCAATACCTGAGCACCCAGGGGCCCCCACAGCGGACCCCACCCGAATGGTGTTGGCCAGGTGGTTGGACTCCTTCACCTGCCTGCAGGTGCTGGATGGTTGTTGCCAGCCCCTAATGTAATCCTTGGTTCTGTATCTGCAGCTCCATTATCGAAGGGACCGCCATTTCCAGAAGACCAAGACCCATCTGGATGGCAGCTAATCCCTGGCTTCAGGCAGTCCTCCGACCTTCTACCCCCTCGGGGATTCCTACCTCCTCCTTATGTACCGCTTCACGCTGTGGTGCGCACTAGATAGCGCCCCAGGAGCCTCTTCGCTAATAAGCCCAACCGAGGTGATGGTGGTGGGTGTTGGAGACAGCTGTGATGGAAAGTCGATGCTGTCGATGCTCCGGTGTGGCTCGGGCTGGCATTTGGATGCTCTTTTCAGTATCCCTTGCCACCTCGTTGCTGGAATTAGCTTGGGGTTGGGGTTTGGGGCAGGGGACACCAGAAGAGCTCGCTTCATCGCCAGGTGATCCTGTAAGACACAAGGCATGACTCATGCTTAGATCGCAGGTTGGGTGGTGGGTGGTGTTGGGGTGGTGTAAAGGAGGTGGGGTAGTGTGGGAGTGGTGAGGGGTGATGGTGTGGGTGCCGTGCCACAGATGCCATAAGGACACCGCATCTCAGCGGGGGCTCACTTGGTTCCCCGAATCTGACCGCCGCCTCGGTAGCTGCCCTCTCTCCGGGCCCACCAGCCAGGTCCAATGCACACTTCTTTATGACAGTGACGGGCTGCAGGTCTGGTGATTCCCCCTCTGATCCTCCCTCCGTCTCTCTGCGGTTATGCAGCATCTTCCCCTGGATAGGGTCGGGTAGCGCACAGTGTTAGGCAATCGGACGCATGCAGCATAGGGGGTGGGCAGCTCCTGGCCTTTGTGGGCCAGGGCACCCGGCCATGGTGGCGAGTTTGGCTGCTGGTATGTGGTTCAGTGTGGGATGTGCGCTCATGCTGGCAGATGGGATTCGATCACTCTCCAGGTGCGGGGATGGGGGTTACGGGTGTGTGGGATGAGGCGGGTTAGTTCCAAGGGAACAGTGCGGCTTACTCACCCTGACCGCTCTGAGGAGGTCATAGAATGTATTCTGGCACTGCTTTTGGTCCTGGTGGTGGGGTCCACGGCGCTCACGACCTTTGCCACCTGTGCTCAGACCCAATATACATTTGCGGGTGGCATCCTCAAAGAACAAAGAACAATACAGCACAGGAACAGGCCCTTCAGCCCTCCAAGCCTGTACCGGTCATGATACCCTTGGCCAAAGCCATCAGCACACAGAACAATACAGCACAAGAACAGACCCTTCAGCCCTCCAAGCCTGTACCGGTCATGATACCCTTGGCTAAAGCCATCAGCACACAGAACAATACAGCACAGGAACAGGCACTTAAATACCAACCCACCTAACCTGCACATCTTTGGACTGTGGGAGGAAACCCACGCAGACACAGGGAGAAAATGCAAACTCCACGCAGACAGTCTCCCGAGGCGGGATTTGAACCCGGGACCCTGGAGCTGTGAAGCAGCAGCGCTAGCTACTGTGCCACCATGCCTCCTTCCCGACCCGGGGAACAGGGTGGCCTGCCTCTCCTCCGGGGAGTCCAGCAGAATCTTGAGTTCTGTGTCCGCGAACCGGGGCGCGGTCTTCGTGCTCCATCCTGTTGGCTGGGTGGCTGCAGTTTGTCAGCCTCTCGAGTGGCAATCCCGACTCTGTCGAAATGGACACCGCTTTTCATTGGAATTGCTCGAGTTCCACGTGGCGCCGGAGCTAGCTCATTAATGGAAAGATGAATTTCTCCGAGACTGGCACCTGTTTAGTTGTCTTAGAAGTCCACCGATTCAGTCCCGATGGCCTCTGAAACGGAGAATCCCACCCGGCGTACTTTGGCACTTTACATTCTTCCATGCTATAAAGATATAGGAGAAATATGTAATGCTTTTACGTCAGGCCAGCTAGTTAGAGTGTGATGTTTATTAATGCTGACGATGTGGGTACAAGCTGAGGTAATTCTTTTTGCCTGTTTCATGTACTTCCTCATTGTGATATCATGGCACCATTGAGCTATGACTGGAAATGCTTGGACAACGAGGACAAGATAGGGCAGGGGTGGGCAAACTTTTCCGTGCAAGGGCCGCATTCAGAAATTCACAATTCACAAAGGGCCGCATAGTATATTAAGTAAAATAATTTCGTCACCCGGTTATGATTCTGGGCGCCTCATATAGAACATAGAACAGTACAGCACAGAACAGGCCCTTCGGCCCTCGACGTTGTGCCAAGCAATGATCACCCTACTCAAGTCAACGTATCCACCCTATACCAGTAAGTAACCCAACAGCCCCCCCACCCATTAACCTTTAAAAAAAAAATTTAAAAAAAAAAAGAAAAATGTTTTAAAAAAAAAAATGTTTTTTTTTTTTTTTTAATGACTTGGTGGGCCGCAGAAATACCTTTGGCGGGCCGCATGCGGCCCGCGGGCCGTAGTTTGCCCACCCCTGAGATAGGGAGTGATTGCTTCTGTTCTACAGCTTCAGGTGAACACAAATTGGAATTGTCAAAATTTAGTGTGGAAAGCGTTATCACCCTAGTACCACATGAAAATAATACCCCTCTCTTCTTGCTTTTTATGTTTGAAGGGGAGAACATAGAGCCTGCTGAATGCTCCCCACCCTCAGTTCCAGTGCCACTCAGATGTGTGATCCTGAGTGTCATACCTGGCTTCTTTTCACCTGAAATAATAAAGATTGGAAACACGACCTGTGATTCAGAGTGCAGATTGAAAGTGTAGTCCTTCCACGGAAAAGCATGCTTACGTGCTTTGCCAACGTGAAAGCCCCAGAATTAAAACTCTGTTCATTTCTGATCAGTTTTATAAGTGATGTATCCTTTGATATAATATATGCTGAAAATTAGAGTGTCTACCTGCCGTATATAATACATCCTGAAGTCAGATTAGCTAAAGATACAGACCCACAGAACTATATATTCCTTTGCAGTATTCCCTTAATGTATGTCATCATTCAATTGAATTTAATTTATAACTTAGATAACTTAGAATTATCGCTTTGAAAAGAATGATGGGGACATTCAGCCAAATATTAAAATAATTGCAGGCTTTTATCAGTCTCATAAAAATGTGTATATGCACGTTGGGAATACCACAGAAGAACCAACGCAATGAATGCTAAAATAGCTTTTACCCTCAGTGACACGCTTGGTTACTTGTGAAAATTTTTATTTCTTCCCATTCATTATAATATGTTTTATTTTAAGTGCTGCATTTTTATGAGCTTACAAAGGTTAATATTGGTTTAATACCAAGGCAATGATAAAATAAATTTCAATAAGTGAGTTTTACGCCAAGTCTGAATGGTTAATATATTTTTGATACCAGGACGAAAATAAAATAAATTCAAATACGTAAGCTTAAGGCTCAGCTTGAATGGTTTTATTATGCATAATTCTCTAATTTGGAGCCCTCCTTCATTTCCAGGCTGGTGAATAATAAAACTATGGAAGGTTTAAGCAAGAATAATAATAACCAGTTTGCTTCGACATTTCATCAGTGAACACATCTCACAGATAAGGGGCCTTCATTCCTCAGCATTAATGTCACATAGCCCAGAATTATTGGTGGCGCTAGCTTTTTAAAATGATTCTGAAACTGGCGAGGAGCAAGATTATTTAATAAACTTTTTTGATAAAGCATTACAAGAACACAAAATCCAACTCTATTTGATTTGGAGAGAGTGGAGAATTTGAAGTGGTAATAATTCAAACGTCTAAATTCTAGTTCTTATTCACTTGGTATCACACAGACATTACTATCAGCAGAGCAGTGATGAACTAAGCATCACGGATACTCCCCCAAACTCTTCAGAGGTCAAAAAGCTAATTAACCTCCGCATTCATTTTAAAGTGACTGTCACTGGTGGAAACAAGATTCATAAAAGACGTGTGACAACATTCATCTGGCAGGCTTATCTGAACATTTATTTAAGTAGTTAAACCAAAATGATTCGTGAAAACAGTGTGGGCTTTTTCTTCTGTTGTCTCAAATCAAATGTTCCATTAAACTAAGAGTCGCATTAAAGGACTCGAGATAGCAACTGTAACTATAATAACAAAGTTGAATTTATTTGCAATTACAACCTTAGTACTGCATCATAGAATCCCGACAGTGCAGAAGGAGGCCATTCGGCCCATCGAGTCGACACGAAACCTCCTGAAAAAACACCCTACCTACACCCACTCCCTGCCCTACTCCTGTAACCCCATAACTCCACCTAACCTTTGGGCAATTTAGGCAACCTTTTGACACTAAGGAGCAAGATGGCCAATTCACATAACCTGCACATCTTTGGACTATGAGAGGAAACCGGAGCACCCAGAGGAAATTCATGCAGAAACGGGGAGAAAGTATAAATCCCACACATTCAGTGAGGAAATTGAACCCGGGTCCCTGGCGCTGTGAGGCAGCAGTTCTAACACTGTACCACCGTGCATTTATAACCATGACTAAAGGCTTCTTTATTCTGTAGTTGGAAATTTAAATTTATTCTAAATCCACAGCTATTCTGTATAAAAAATGAATTAATTAGTGTGATCTTTTTTAAATTGCAAATTATACAACATCATATTTCTTCATTGGGCATCTTAACTATCATTGTTCTTCCATTCAGTCTTCTATTGCTATAAAGTAGGCAGTTTTCTACCATTTTATAGAACGTGTAGGGATTCCCACCTCTTGTCTAATTACCAGCCAGCCTCTTTGTTTGTGATTATACTTCACGTGTTTTATCCCCAGCCCATCAATTGGTATCCGCATGAAAAGCAGCATTATATTATCTCAATGCTGGAAAATCCACCAGATCCACCTGTCATTGTATTTCACTTAGTCTCCTAGTCACAGCTCATGCTGAAACCAATTGCTTTCCTTGCAGTTATTCCCACGTGCCTTCTATCCATCAAAGTGCAAACATGTCTGCCATGTGAATATGCTGAAAGATAACACTTTGGGTGTGATCTATTAACCTCGCTGTGCCCCACTCGGGACCCAACGAGGCTGGTAAGTCTCGCGAGAGGCCTCTCGTCATGCCTCCCTGAAAGAGCACCTTTGATCCACCCCGGTCCCATCCCCGTTTCATTAGATCTCGTGAGGCATTGCGATCTGGATCCTGCCCAATGAGGTTGGGACCCAGATTTGCATATTCAAGTGATCGGTTAGTCTCACTTGAATATGTCTTACGCCAGATCTACCCAGACCTAACAATCTCACCTCAAAGTTCCCCAGCAGACACTGTTTAGCACTGGTTTCCACAAATCAGGGCACCGTGGTACAGTGGTTAGCGCTGCTGCCTCACAGCATCAGGGTTCCGGGTTCAGTTCTGGCCTTGGATGACTGTCTGCGTGGAGTTTGCACATTCTCCCCGTGTCTACTTGGGTTTCCTCCAAGTGCTCCAGTTTCATCCCACAGTCCAAAGATGTGCAGGTTAGGTGGATTGGCCATTGCACAATTGCCCCTTAGTGTCCAAAACATGTGCAGGTTGGGTGGGGTTACGGGAATGGGACCGGGGTGGGTCTATGTGCCCTTTCGGGGGTAGGTGCAGACTCGATAGGCCAAATAGCTTCCTTCTGCACTGCAGGGATTCTATGATTCCATGACACTCGGTGGGGGGGGGGGGATTGGGGCCCTCTGCTTTGTCAGGCTCTGGGCAGAGTGGTACTCTGGCGCCCCTGAAGCCAGGTTACTAGGCTGGAAGTGCCAAGGTGCCCAAGTGGCATTGTGCAGAATCCAGATTGTGACGCCTCGCGAAATCTCGTTCGGCCTCTCGCGAGACTTACCGGCCTTGTCGCATCCAGAGTGGGGCACAGCAAGGCTTCAACTTTGCTATTCTCCTATTCTTCAGGAAGCGAGTTCCAAAGAGACTCAACCTTATGAGAGAGAAAAACAATCTGCTCATCTCCATTTTGAATGGGCGATCCGTATTTTTACAGAGTGACCCCTTCTAGATTCTCTACAAGTGGAAACGTTCTCTCCATAGTCACCTCATTAAGACCCCTCAATGAAAAAGGTAGAAAATGATCTTACAGAATCATAGATCATGTAACAGTAAGACCCAAAAGTATGCCATTCAGCATATCGAGTATGCACCAGCACTTTCAATGTGCATTCCACTTATTTTTGCTCTCAGCATCGCTTCTCCCCACTACTACCTGCTCTTACCCTACATAGCCCTGCCATTTTTCTCCAATATTCTCACTGGAATCACCACAATATGTTCAGGTAAAAATTACTCTTAGATTTAATATCTGTATCAAACTATTAAGGCATGATTCAATCAAAACATATCTATGTCCGGTTTCGGGTGCTTTAAGTGGGGTTTTCTCAGCGCTTGCAGCGCCAAGAAAGACCCCGCCATCCAATGGTACTTTGCCATTTTGTTTTGACCTCAGCGAATAACTCCCCATCGAGGCCACAATTCCGTCATTTCCTGAACTGAGGAGCTCAGTTTTCGACCCCCCTCAACGACTCCATCATGGACTCTGGACCGCCCCACTTCACCTATAATTTAAGAAACATTTTTTGATCAAATGATTACAGCAAGACTGGACCTTTCCTCACTGTATTGCATATCTTTCCTCACATTATACCATAGAACATAGAACAGTACAGCACAGAACAGGCCCTTCGGCCCTCAATGTTGTGCCGAGCAATGATCACCCTACTTAAATCCACGTAACCCGTATACCTGTAACCCAACAATCCCCCCATTAACCTTACACTACTGGCAATTTAACATGGCCAATCCACCTAACCCGCACATCTTTGGACTGTGGGAGGAAACCGGAGCACCCGGAGGAAACCCACGCACACACGGGGAGGACGTGCAGACTCCACACAGACAGTGACCCAGCCGGGAATCGAACCTGGGACCCTGGAGCTGTGAAGCATTGATGCTAACCACCATACTACCGTGAGGCCCCCAAGTTACGCTTCTGAATTTTCATATCTAACGCCAGCAGGGGTCTTCTCACTCCCCAACAGCACAAGTAAATACCTCTGCAAATACCTTAGGGCAGCACGGTAGCATGGTGGTTAGCATAAATGCTTCACAGCTCCAGGGTCCCAGGTTCGATTCCCGGCTCGCGTCACTGTCTGTGCGGAGTCTGCACGTCCTCCCCGTGTGTGCGTGGGTTTCCTCCGGGTGCTCCGGTTTCCTCCCACAGTCCAAAGATGTGCGGGTTAGGTGGATTGGCCATGCTAAATTGCCCGTAGTGTCCTAAAAAGTAAGGTTAAGGGGGGGTTGTTGGGTTACGGGTATAGGGTGGGTTTGAGTAGGGTGATCATTGCTCGGCACAGCATCGAGGGCCGAAGGGCCTGTTCTGTGCTGTACTATTCTATGTTCTATGTTCTGCAAGGATAGTGGTCCCTGTACTGCTGGGGTGGAGCCCGTCCAGCTTGTATTGGTCCCATCTTCCCCAGAATCAGTCCCATTGCCTCAGGAATCCAAACCCCTCCCTCCTGCATCATCTCTCCAGCCACACATTAATCTGGTCTAGTTTCCTATTCCTGCTCTTGCTGGCCCATAGCACTGGAAGCAATCCTGAGATGGCTCCCTTGAGATTGACATTCTTGAGCCTGGAACCAAGGAGACTATACATCATTTGCAGCCTCAAGAACATCTATCATTTTCCCTTACAGTAGAATCCCTGAACACTATTGCTCCCCCATTCTCTTTTCCCTCCTTATTCGCCTGATCCATCAGGTGCTCCACTCAGGGGAGAAACCATTCACTTGTGAGGTGTGTGACAAATCATTCCTGCAGTCAGTAAGCTTCCACACACAGCAATGTATTCACACTAGGGAGAAACCATTCACGTGCGAGGTCTGTAACAAATTATTCTTGCAGTCTTGAACCCTCCATGCACACAAATACATTTGCATGGAAGTAACTGTCCAAGTCTGACAAAGCCTTCACAAATCTTTCAATGCTCCTGGTCAATCAGACAGTCCACAAAGAAGAGAAGCTATTGAGGTGTGCAGCAGATCATTCTTAGAGTCGTCTCAACACCTCTCCATTAGAGGATACACATTAAGGCGGCACAGTGGTTAGCAGTGCTACCTCACAGCGCCAGGGACCCGGGTTTGATTCTGGCCTCGGTGACTGCTTGCGTGGAGTTTGCATATCCTCCTTGTGTCTGCATGGGTGCCTCCGGATGCTCCGGTGACCTCCCACCGTCCAAAGATGTGCAGGTTAGGCGGCTTGGCTAAATTGCCCCTTAGGGTAGGGTTGTAGGAATAGGACGGGGGAATTGGTCCTGGGTCTTGGTAGGATGGTCTTTCAAAGGGTCGGTGAAGACCTAATGGGCCAAATGACCTCCTTCTGCACTGTAGGGATTCTTCTATGATACCTCACCTCCTATGGGCAAGGCACCCCTGGGCCCAGCCCCTGGCATGAGCAACTTGGCACCTGGGCACCTTAGTGCCACCCATGTACCCTGGCAGTGCCAGGGTGCTCACATGCCCATGTACCAGCGGGAGTGCCAGAGTGCCACCCTACGCAATGCCAATCACCCAGAGGCCTGGCAGATCCCCCTAGGTTCGCTACGACTGGTCCACATTTGTGTAGACCAGTATTAAACGGCGCCCTGGCAAGGTCACCCAGACAAGGTCAAGAAATCCCAGGCCCTGAGAGAATCCGATGAATGCATATTTAAGTGACCCTAATGAATAATTTAAATATGCTGATCTGAATCACGGCCAGGGAGAGCGAGATCCAGATCGCGATGCCTTGCGGTACTCCATTAAATCCTGTGAGACATTTTGATTCAACGGCCTCATTCCAACACCAAGTCGGGCGTGACCAGGCTGCTGCCTCGCTCCCTAAATCTCCGCAGGTGTAATGAACTCCAATTGGCTTTATTGGTTGGCCAATTGGAGTATGAGCTCCCTCAATGATAGCTCATTGAGGGGGCCCTTATAATCACCTGTGTAGGCTTTGTGAGCAGTCTTAAGTTGACTGGACTGCTAGCAGCACTGTTTGTAGCTGCTCCTGTAATATCGTTATTGTAAATAAATATTGGTGTGGTGACGGACCTCTGCCTCCCGTAGATTATTACAGTGGCGACGAGGTAAACTACGAATTTTGCGGAGACCAGCTGCCGCACTCGGAGGGTAAGCCTTGCCATTTTAAAAATGCCGTTTTTTGGGAGGTGAGAGGCATTCGACCCGGCTATTGAGGACTGGTCCCAGTATGTGGAGAGAATGTGTTACTTCTTCCGGGCAAATGATATACTGACGGACGTAAGGAGACGGCTTATCCTGCTGTCGGCGTGCGGACCCTTCGCTTTCGCCATTATACGTAGTCTGACTTATCCCGATGCGCCGGACACGAAAACTTTCCAAGAAGTAACGGAATTGGTGAAAGAGCATTACGACCCAAAACCATCCCTCATTTTGCGTAGGTACAGATTCTATACAGCGAAGCGGGAAGACAGGGAGTCAGTCACAAATTTCTTGACCCACCTGAGAAGGCTGGCAGAAAAATGTGAGTTTGGCCCGACGCTAAATGAAATGCTTTGGGACCCATTAATGTGTGGTATAAACAACCTCACAATACAGAAACGCCTGTTGGCGGAAACGGAGCTAGACTGCAGGCAGGCGTTACAGCTCGCACTGTCCCTAGAAAAGGCAGCAAGTGGAGCGCAGGAACTACAGGGCACGCCAATGGAGGTAGATACCTGTGAGAGGGACTACCACAACGGGTCCTGCTACCAGATAGCCGCTCTCAGGAAAAACCTGAGTAATAGAGGGAAAAAGGAAAACCCCAGAACTGCCCCCAAGTCTGCCAGGACTAACTGGAGACAGAGGGAAGTACCGGTTGAGGCTCCCCCAACAGAGAAGGACCGTTTCTGGCACCAGACAGAGTGGGGTAACAATGACAGAAACCCTAGAAGGAGGTGGAAAAAGAGGAATAGCAGGTGGGGACGCAGGGAAGTACACAACCTAGACGCCCCATCCTCCTCTGAAGGGGAACAATGATATAATATTACAACAAAGAAAGCAGAACCCATTAGGATTACCCCACGGGTGAACGGGTGGCCGACAATGGGGGCAGCAGGGTAGCATGGTGGTTAGCATAAATGCTTCACAGCTCCAGGGTCCCAGGTTCGATTCCCGGCTGGGTCACTGTCTGTGTGGAGTCTGCACGTCCTCCCCCTGTGTGCGTGGGTTTCCTCCGGGTGCTCCGGTTTCCTCCCACAGTCCAAAGATGTGCGGGTTAGGTGGATTGGCCATGCTAAATTGCCCGTAGTGTCCTAAAAAAAGTAAGGTTAAGGGGGGGGGGGTTGTTGGGTTACGGGTATAGGGTGGATACGTGGGTTTGAGTAGGGTGATCATGGCTCGGCACAACATTGAGGGCCGAAGGGCCTGTTCTGTGCTGTACTGTTCTATGTTCTATGTTCTATGTTCTAATAATGGAAATAGACACGGTTGCGGCTGTATCAGTAATGGGAGTGGCAGCATTTAGAAAAATCAAAGATGGACTCCAGCCACTAACCCTAACAAAAACATCGACGAAACGTAAAACCTACACGGGGAACCCCTGGAAGTTCTAGGCACGACTCATGTACCTGTGGAATATGAGAAACAATTGCTCAGATTACTGTTGACGATAGTAGAGGGCTCCGGACCGAGCTTAATTGGACGGAACTGGCTGAAAGACCTAAAATTAGATTGGATGAAAATTTTCCAGAGTGGAATCAGGCAGTTGAGTGGAGTACTCCAAAAATACCCGGAGGTCTTCCAGGAAGGTTTGGCGGAAATCATAGGCGCCAAAGCAACTTTGCACGTGGACCCAGAAGCCCTTCTGAAATTTTGTAAGGCCAGGCCGGTACCTTTAGCATTAAGGAAGAAAGTAGATGACGAAATAGAAAGGTTACGGCACGACGGCATTGTCAGACCAGTACAGTTCTCGGAATGGGCAGCGCCGGTGGTACCAAGATTGAAGCCAGACGGCTCGATACGTCTCTGTGGAGATTTCAAACAGACAGTAAACAAATACGCACTGCTGGACAAATACCCAATCCGGAAAATAGACGATCTATATGCCAAATTGGCAGGTGGGCTTTTGTACACAAAACTAGACATGAGCCACGCCAGCTGCAGTTAAAACTGGACAAGGGCTCCCAGAAGTTCGCTACGATCAACACCCTGAAGGGCCTTTTTCGTTATACTAGGCTACCTTTTGGAGTGTCATCAGCCTGCGCTATATTCCAGCGTACGATGGAAAATATTCTGCAGGGACTACCGCAGGTGGCGATTTATTTGGACGATGTCTTAATCACGGGGAGGACAAACAGGGGACACTTAAGGAACCTGGAGGAAGTGCTCAGGCGTTTTGCAAAGGCAGGCGTATGGCTAAAAAGGGAAAAATGTGTTTTTCTGGCCCCACAAGTGATGTGCCTGGGATATAAAGTAGTCGAGTCAGGCTTACATCCATTAGAAGACAGAATAAGGGCAATAAAAGAAGCCCCAGCTCTCACCACAGTCCAGGAGTTATGATCATTTCTAGGGTTGGTAACCTATTATGGAAAATTTATTGAAAATAGGGCGTCCATCCTAGAACCCTTCCACCAGCTACTAAAAATGGGGCAAGAATGGAAATGGTCCACCCGCCAAAACCAAGCATTTAGGGACATTAAGGAACAGCTGTCATCCAAAAATGTCCTAGAGCATTATGACCCAAGGAAGGAATTGGTGGTCACTTGTGATGCATCCCCCTATGGGGTAGGAGCCGTCTTAGCCCATAGAGGAAGGAATGGGGAAGAACGGCCAATAGCCTATGCTTCGAGGACCTTGGCGATGGCTGAGAGGAAGTATGCCCAAATCGAGAAGGAAGGACTGGCGGTGATATTCGCAGTAAAAAAATTTCACCAGTATCTGTACGGGCGGAAATTCACCATAGTGACGGACCATAAGCCGTTATTAGGGTTATTAAAAGAAGACAAGTCAATACCCCCGATTGCATCAGCTAGAATCCAACGCTGGGCGTTGCTACTGGCAGCATATAGATACGTTCTGGAGCACAGACCGGGAACGCGAGTAGCACATGCAGATGCTTTGAGCAGACTTCCCCTCCCGGACACTCTGCCGCAAATACCAAAAGTAGAGGAGACAGTAATGACTCTAAATTTTTTGGACACCCTACCAGTAGACGCACAACGTATTCGGTTGTGGACGCAAAAAGACCCAGTTTTAGCCAAGATGAAGCATTTACTGCTAACAGGGGAACTGGAAAGACCAGTGGAGCCCCAGATGCACCCATACTGGAGCAGAAGGGACCAAATAACCGTAGAAGACGGTATCCTATTATGGGGAGCC
Source organism: Scyliorhinus canicula (assembly GCF_902713615.1). Taxonomy (NCBI): domain Eukaryota; kingdom Metazoa; phylum Chordata; class Chondrichthyes; order Carcharhiniformes; family Scyliorhinidae; genus Scyliorhinus; species Scyliorhinus canicula. The sequence goes on from NC_052152.1 coordinate 161,877,524, forward strand.
CGGGTAATCGTCCCAGCTCGGGGCCGTCAGGCAATCTTAACTGAGTTACATCACGGACACCCAGGGATGTCTAAAATGAAGATGCTAGCTCGAAGCTACGTTTGGTGGCCAGGTTTGGACACAGACATAGCAGCCTTGGTACGTCGGTGCCAGGAGTGCCAACAGGGGCAAAGAGTGCCACCAGCGGCGCCATTGCACCCGTGGGAATGGCCAGGCAGACCGTGGACCCGCCTGCATATTGACCATGCCAGCCCTTTCATGGGCTCAATGTTTTTGGTGATAGTGGACGCCCACTCCAAATGGTTGGACATCCACCGGGTAAACACGGCAAGCACAGCATCGACAATTGAAAAGCTCAGGGCCTCGTTTGCAACACATGGACTTCCGGAGGTATTGGTGTCGGACAACGGAACGGCATTCACAAGTTGGGAATTTTGAAAATTCCTGAAGGAAAACGGAGTCCATCACATCAAAACAGCCCCTTACCATCCAGCGACCAACGGCCTGGCAAAGGGAGCGGTCCAGACACTTAAAGCGGAACTCAAGAAGCAGCCGGCAGCGTCAATAGACACAAAGCTCTCCCGCTGGCTGTTTGATTACAGGACCACACCGCATTCCACAACGGGCATACTGCCAGCTGAACTCTTAATGGGAAGGCGGCTGCGAACGAGGCTGAGTCTCCTTTTCCCAAATTTAACGCGGAAAGTGGAGAAACAACAGGAGGCCCAACGCAAGGGGCATGATAATAGTCGGCAGCAGAGACATTTCCAGGTGGGGGCACCGGTTTGGGTCAAGAATTATGGGAATGGACCAACGTGGGTCAAAGGCACGGTAGAGTCCCAAACAGGGCCCATATCCTATGAGGTTGCAGTAGGAGGTAAGGTGCTGAAGAAACACCTAGACCAAATAAGGGTAGCGGAACCACACCTGGAGGCAAGCGAAGCAGGACCGCCTCAAGCTGGGATAGCCCAGACGGAAAGGATACCCACACCCCAGCCCCGAGCAATTTCTCCAGACCCCGTCATCCAGTCATCAGTGTCGGAGATGGACACCCTCGACGAGGCTGCCGCGACACCTCTCCCCGAGGAGGAGGAAGAACAAATTCCAAGGAAACGACGGGCACCTATAAGGTACACCCTGCCCACTTCAGAGAACGACCCGGCGGACGACACAGAGGTGACAGACCCAGACATGAGGAGCAGGAAGAAGCTCAGAGGAATGCCAGCTGGCAGGAATTCCTCGGACCTTGGGGGGGGGGGGGGGGGGGGGTGTAATGAACTCCAATTGGCTTTATTGGTTGGCCAATTGGAGTATGAGCTCCCTCAATGATAGCTCATTGAGGGGGCCCATATAATCACCTGTGTAGGCTTTGTGATCAGTCTTAAGTTGACTGGACTGCTAGCACCACTGTTTGTAGCTGCTCCTGTAATATCGTTATTGTAAATAAATATTAGTGTGGTGACGGAACTCCTGCCTCCCATGGATTACTACAGCAGGGTTACAGTTTTGCACTTGTCATTAACAGTATGAGAAGACTGCTTTTATATTTGTAAATCCTTTCTTTTAATGAACAGTCTTTGGTGAAAGTGAGTAATTGCCAGCTGGGAAAGTGACAACTGATTAACCCAGCATTGTAAAATTTAGGCACAGGGTGTACTTGATTTTGATCTCTGTGAGATAAATAATTGCATCCCACCGATAAACTGTTTGTGCCTTAGTTTGAATTGAAATTTCAGCTGTCTTTGTGGGAGTGGTTTCAGTTTCACAACATACAACTGGAACTGATTTTTGGTTAATCATTGTGGAATGTTAATCCAGATGGAGATATTTAATCTGCATTTATTTCACTGTTAACCGAGTGATAGATAAGAAGTGATGTAGATCACGTCAATGAGTAGCTGGGAAGGGTTTAAGCGTATCATAATTTGGCGGCCCTCGACATGGTAATGAAATAAATGACTGGAGTTAATGGGAGTCTGATAATAACAGAAATACCCGTCTGACACAATTTAACAAAGGGGAGCCAGACATACTTTGTGACATAAACTCCTGATGGATATGTAGAAATGACAATTGCCACTCTGGTAATGATTGAACTGTTGGAAAAAAGGGGTAGGAAAGAGTAAGAATATTTCACAATGTAGAATAATGATGGATATGTTTCCAAATTAGTTGCTGAATCAGTTGGATTTGTATGAGGAAAGAGTGATTTCTGCCTCTGGAATTGAGGTAGGTCACTTTGGGCCTATTGAGTGGACAACCATACCTGACTTACTCTAAGCAAAGCAAGTTTGGGATGGTTGACAAGGTGACACTTCGAGAACTGTCAGGTACCCGAGGAAAGTATTAACAGCAAATATGTTTTGGCTGTGGTGAACCCAACTTTGAATCCCACATCTGGTGCCTTGCTATACAACTCCCCAAAAAGCATTTTCTCTAAAAGGGAAAATTAATTGTGTGCAGCGGAACTACGATTAAGAAACATGAATGTCTACATTTTCTCAGGACGATTAATTTATAATGTCCATCAATTCAACAATGGTAAATAATATAATTACTCTATACTTGCCACCTTCAAGGGAAATTATGAATTGATAAAGCAGGAGTTGACAAGCACCTGACTACATTGATAATGGGGAAATCAGAGCCGGACTGAACAGCTGAACCTGTTAGGAGTGGAAAGGAATGTAGCTCCAACTTTTGTAATGGAAAATTGATTCCCTTAACCAATTTCATAGCAAACATTAGATCTGAATGTCAGTTCTAAAATTTAGAATATGTCAGTGCATTTTTTTGCTTGGCAGAAATTCATTCATCAGTATTGGCTAGCATAATTGGATAAAAAGAATAGTTTTCCACACTGATACTTTTCTTAGACAAAGTATATTGTCCCAGTTACTCTGGATCGAACAGAGCGGAACGGTCGGCCACTTCATACAGCAATTAAGCGTCAGCAATGTTGGTGTCGGGCTGTAGTTGTATGTAGTTCTGAGCAGACAAGCAAGGACAGCAGTTGCCTTCCCTGAAGGACATTAGTGAATCAAGTTCATTCCAGAGTCTAGGTTCAGTGGAGGGAGTGGAAGAGTGAGAAAGGATGACTGGCAAAGCGTGACCTTGCCCTGTCCAGCTCATTAAATACACATCTGCGAAGAGCAAGGTGAATCTCACAGTGGGGCGGGCAGGAATGGGTTATCCGACTGTTAACTCATGGGGCTGAAGGTTCTGATGCCATACTTAAAGAGCACCCATACAGCCATTCACATAATGCAATCCAGGAGCTATGGGCTCTCCACACCACAGGCAGAGGCCGGGATTCTCCCTTCTAGGGACCAAGTCCCCATGCCGGCGGGAGAACTGGTGCCAACCACTCTGGCATCAACAACCTCCGAAATTCTCCGCACTTTCGGGGGCTAGGTGGACGCCGGAGGGGTTGCCGCCGCTCCAGCTTGCGCTGAAGGGACAGCGCGTGTGCGGAACTGCTGGGGTGGTTCCGCGCATGCGTAGACCGGCCAGTGTATTTTGGCGCATGCACGGGGGGGGGGGTTGTCTTCTCCGTGCCGGCCATGGTGAAGCCCTACAGGGGCCAGCGCGGAAGGAAGAAGTGCCCCCACAGAACAGGCACACCCGCAGATCGGTGGGCCCCAATCGTGGGTCAGGCCACCGTGGGGGCCCCCTCCGAGGTCGGATCCCCCCGCCCCCCCTCCCCCCCAAGGACCACCCCCTGTCGATTTACCTGCCAGATCCCGTTGGTACGTGAGTTGAATGATTCACGCCGGCAGGACTGGCCAAAAACTGACGGGTGCTCGGCCCATCGTGGCCTGGAGAATTGCCGGGGGGTCCGCTGCCAGTGGCCCCCGACCGGCATGGCGTGAATCCCGCCCCCAGGCAGTCTGGTAGTGTCAGGGTGGCAAAGATGGATACAGAACTGGCTCAGTCACAGAAGGGTAGCAGTAGAAGGGTGTTTTTTCTGAATGGAAGCTTGTGATTAGTGGTGTTCCACAGAGATCTGTACTGGGGCCTCTGTTGATTGTAGTATACATAAACAATTTGGAGGAAATGTAACTGGTCTGATTAGTAAGTTCACGGATGATAACAAGATTGGTGGAGTGGCAGATAGTGTTGAGGATTTTCAGATGATACAGCAGGACATAAATAGGTTGAAGACTTGGGTAGAGAAGCGGACATATAGAAGTTGGAGACTTGAGCAGAGAAGGAGTTTAATCCGGATAAACATGTGGTAATGCATTTTGGCAGGTCTAACATAGAGGGGAAATATACCGTAAATGGAAAAGTCAGAGAGATCTGGGTGTGCAGGTCCACAGATCTTTGAAAGTGGCAACACAAGTGGACAAGATAGTCAATAAAGCATACGGAATGCTTGTCTTCATTGGATGGGGCATCAAGTATAAAACTGGTATGTCATGCTACAGTTGTATAGAACCGTGATGAGACCACACTTGGAATGTTGCGCACAATTCTGGTCGCCGCACCACCAGAAGGATGTGGAGGCTTTGGAGAGGGTGCAGAGGAGGTTTACCAGGGTGTTGCCTAGTCTGCAGGGTGTTACTTATACAAAGAGGCTGAATCACCCGGACTGCTTTGATTAGAATGACGGAGGTTGAGGGGTGACCTGATAGATGCCTACAAGATTATGAGGAGCACGGATAGAGTGGATGGGCAGGTACTCTTTCCCAGTGTGGAGGGGTCAGTCACCAGGGGGCAGAGTTTTAAGCTCTGTGGAGCAAAGTTTAGAGGAGATGAGCGAGGCAGGTTTTTTACGCAGAGGGTGGTGAGTGCCTGGAACACGTTGACAGGGGAGGTTGTGGAAGCAGATACATGAACGGTGTTCAAAAGGCATCTTGACAAACACATGGGTATAGAGGGATATGGCACAAGGAAGTACTGAGGGTTTTGACAAAGATTGGTGTCATGACCAGTACAGGCTTGGAGGGTCAAAGGGCATGTTCCTGTGTTATATTGTTCTTTGTTCTTGTTCCTGCATGAGGCTTTGTTGAGTCACCAAGCCGGGCGTGGCGAGGCCGGTAAATCATATCCCTAATTTCTGATTGGCGGTAATCATAATTTGGAGGAAAAACCTGATTCTGGTGAACTGGCCTTTTAATGAGCATAGTACGATTAGCTAATGCACGTGAAAGGGTTTCCTGACATTGTTCATCCAGAAACCCGCCCAACCTTTAACGTACCTGAGACCATAATGCCATAGGGAAGCTGATATTTGGCCTCACGACAAATTACTTTCCCCCGCCCAACAAGCTTCCCCATGAAAGCGGAATGGGAAGATTCCATGCTTGGGCTTTTGCAACAATCGGACAGCTTCATGGTCAGTTTAGCACAGTGGGCTAAACAGCTGGCTTGTAATGCAGAACAATGCCAGCAGCGCGGGCTCAATTCCCGTACCAGCCTCCCCGAACTGGTGCCGGAATGTGGCGACGGCTAGGGGCTTTTCACAGTAACTTCATTGAAGCCTACTTGTGACAATAAGCGATTATTATTGTTATTAACTGTTGAAATCCGCCTTTTGTTTCCATATTTTTTGGACCCTGTTAAAATTCTGCAACTGCCATACCAGAATTTAAACTCATATTCTCTGATAAATAATCTGGATCTGGGTTACACAATACTGTTGTAACTTTATAAACTGCAGACAAATCCACTAAACCACAGGTATTGATACCATAGAACTCCTCGGCTATGAATTTGCTCCACACAAACTGGAAAGGTAGATCATAAAGTGTCCAGGCAAATAGTCTGATGAAAGATTATTAACCTGAAATGTTAACTCTCCTTCTCTCTCCCTACTGATACTGTTTGACCTGCTAAGTATTGTCTGCATTTTCAGTTTGAATTTCAGATTTCTCGCATCAGCAGTATTTTGCTTTTGAAGTGGTTCGGGATATGACTTTTTCAAAAAATGTATTAAAATACTTAAGCAAGTCATCATGAATTATTCAAATTACAACTTAAATTCTTTGCCATGTTTTCTTACAAACCGGGGGATGGGATATCTTAATGTAATGTGTAATCGCTACAATGATTACACATTATGTTCACACAGGAGGAGGCTGCTCCCATTGCTTTAATATTTTATTGCTGTTAAGATAGCAAAAATAATGCTTGCAGACCAATATATCAAGTAGATGATATTACAGAAACCATGACCGTAGCTCAAAGCCAGTTACATGGGATAGTTTTCCCAATTTTTCAAAGATTAAATGGTGCTACTGTTGAATATAAGACTTTAATTAAGTGTGTGGACACTAATTTCCACTAAAGGACCTCAGTTGACGTCAGGGTGGCAAGACTGTCCATGAGCCTTCCTGCCCTGGACTTAATAGAAGCAGAGGTATGAAGGAGGCGGAGTCCACACTCTAGAACCCCACCTGATTAAATACCCCCTGTCCCCAAACTCAACTTGGGGCAGGTCATTAAATTCCACTCAATTGATAAATTAATGGATAGAAAAATAGTTAGAAAATAGATGAGGAAAAGGTGGGAAGAAGAAAAACAACTACCTGGTAGCAATCGGGAACATTTCTATTCTATACCACAAGTAATGAAATAATATGCTCGTTTGTAAAGAATGGGTTTATGATTTTGTGGCATTTCTTGCAGAGAATAGCTTCCCTTGATGTGAAATTGTTTTTTGAAATTCCAGACAAGGTTTTGTGAAGATTATAATTTCAGCTTAAAATCAAATTGTTGTAATCTTTTCTGTACTTCATTTGTTTTTGAAACTTCATTCCGTATATTTGGCAACTTGCCAATTCATATGTCACCCTCCTGACTTTACACAATTGCTATAAAATAGAAATTCTAGAACTGTATAAGTACCATGTTTATCGAGGTCTGTCAGAATATTTTTCACAGATATATAACAGTTTTCTGATTCCTAACTACACAACCAACTCATTCTATTCATTAAATTATGCGATGCCAAAATAGATAATGTGATCAATGCTGAAGATGCTAACATATCATTCTGGACCCACGACAGCACACTCCTTCTGGACATTCACAATGTTCACAGAAGCTGTCAACACTTTCTGTATGCCAACTCTTTATACTTTTTCTGAATTGGCAGTCACACATTCAAATTACCTGTTCTCTATAATGACAGTCCCTAACTCCTTTTTTAAGCTATATGCACACTCAGGACAATTCTGGTGGAAAGGGAGTTGTGGGAGAGGGACATCAAGTAGCATCAAAATCCACAGCGCTGAGAAAAGTTACAATGGAATAAATTACTTCTGCTCTACTTGTAGGAGAATGGGGTGTATATTCTGCACTGAAACTAATGAACTTGCATGTTTCCTAGGCTGATTGTAAGGGTGTTTTTAGTGACATCCTTAAAAAAAAGATTATCTGATCTGATATACCTTCAATTCACCGTGAGGCAGGGAGAGCAAGTGATCAGTAGGCTTTATTGGTCATGAACTTGCCTAGCCAGAGTCAGTAGTACAGAATTGATGCCGCCTACAAGAGGCCGGCTTATATATGCCCCGGTGTGGGCGGAGCCAGAGGCAGAGCCATACCGGGGTTACAGTACAGTACCTGGAAGCAGTTCATGTCACCACTTCCAGGTCATAGGTCACAGATTACAGTATCACGCATGCATTATGGTGAATACATTCACTACATTCACCCCATGTTAAAAAAAAATCAAGTCCAGAGTGATGTGGGGTCATTACATATTCAATCAATCTGGAGGCCGGACAGGGCCGGCCCAAGCTACCGGCAACTCGGGCAGTCGCCCGGGGCGCCATGTGCTAGGGGGCGCCAAAGACTCGGGTCCCGCGCATGCGCAGTTGGGCCGGTGCCAACCAGCGCATGCGCGGTGGCCGCCCTCCCCCAGGGCGGCCCCCCCCCTCCGTCCGCCCGCCCCTCGGCCCCGCCCGCTGCCTCGGCCCGACCCGCCCGCCGCCTCGGCCCGACCCGCCCCCCCCCCCGCCGCCTCGGCCCGACTTGCCCCCCCCCCGCCGCCTCGGCCCGACCCGCCCCCCCCGCCGCCTCGGCCCGACCCGCCCCCCCCCCCCGCCGCCTCGGCCCGACCCCCGCCCCTCGGCCCCGCCCCCCGCCCCTCGGCCTCACCCCCCCCTCAGCCCCCCGGCTCCGCCCCCCCCGGCTCCGCCCCCCCCCCCCCCGAAGGGCGCTGAAGTTCAGCTTGCCCGGGGCACCAGCAACCCTAGGGCCGGCGCTGAGGCCGGATCATTCTCTTCGACCTTCGCAGCTCTGGCGGTGCTGCGGGCATGGTGGGTGGTGACTCCAGGGGCGTTGTGTCTGGAGCTTGAGCCTCAGTCCGGGGTGTCGGAAATGGTTGGGGTGCGGGGGTAGGGTGGGGGGTGATGGGTGGTGGCAGTGTTGGTGCGGGACAATACCGGAGACCCAGGGGAGCGTACAGGGTGCTGTGGGTGGCGGCGGGCGGCGTGGAGGGGGGGATGTAGGCAGGGGAGGCGCGTTGGCAGGGGAACCAGCTGGCGCCAGGTCTCGTAGGGAGACCGTATCTTGCCGTCCGTCCTGGTGCGCGATGTAAGCGTACTGGGGGTTGGCGTGCAGCAGTTGGACACTCTTGACCAGGGGATCGGTCTTATGGCTCCTCATGTGCCTCCGGAGAAGGACTGCTCCCGGAGTTTTCTGCCAAGATGGAAGCGAGATCCCGAAGATGGACTTCCTGGGGAAGATAAACACACATTCGTGAGGGGTCTCGTTCATGGCCATGCAGAGGAGCGATCTGATGAAGTGGAGGGCGTCAGGGAGGACCTACTGCCAGCGGGGGATGGGGAGACTTCTAGACCTAAGGGCCAGAAGAACATCATTCCATACCGTTGCGTTCTCCCTCTGCACCTGCCAGTTTCCCTGCTGGTTACAGCTCGTAGTCCTGCTCGAGGCAATGCCTTTGTCGAGCAGGTACTAACGCAGCTCATCGCTCATGAACGATGTGCCACGGTCACTGTGGACGGAGGCAGGGAAACCGAACAGCGTGAAGATGCAGTGCCTTTATTACGGTGGCTGAGGTCATGCCGGGGCAGGGGACAGCGAAGGGGAAGCGGGAGTACTCATCGATGACGGTGAGGAAGTATATATTCCGGTTGGTGGAGGGGAGGGGCCCTTTGAAGTCAATAATTAGGTGCTCAAAGGGCCGGGAGGCCTTTACCACGTGGGCCTTGTCTGGCCGGTAGAAGTGCGGTTTGCACTCCGCGCAGACTTGGCAGTCCCTGATCATGGCCTTGACCTCCTCGGAGGAGAAGGCAGGTTGCGGGCCTTAATGAAGTGTGTAAGCCGGGTGACCCCCGGGTAGTAGAGGTCATTGTGGATAGCCCAAAGTCGATCATCTTGCGCACTGGCGCTTGTGCCGCGGGAAAGGGCACCTGGGGGCTCGTTGAGCTTCTCAGGATGATACTTCATATCGTAATTGTAGGTGGAGAGTTCAATCATCCACCTCAAGATTTTATAATTTCTTATTTTGCCCCGTTGTGCGTTGTCGAACATGAATGCTACGGATAGTTGGTCGGTGATGAGGGTGAACCTCCTACCGGCGAGGTAGTGCCTCCAGTGCCGTACGGTTTCCACTATGGCTTGTGCTTCCTTCTCAACTGAGGGGTGTCAAATTTCGGAAGCGTGGAGTGTCCTCGACATAAATGCTACTGGCCCGCCCGCCTGGTTGAGTGTGGCAGCCAGCACGACGTCTGACGCTTCACTCTCTACTTGAAAAGGGATAGACTCATCCACCACGTGCAGTGCTGCCTTGGTGATATCGGCCTTGATGTGGCTGAAGGCCGCACGGGCCTCATCCGTCAGGGGAAAAGTGGTTGTTTGAATAAGTGGGCGGGCTTTGTCCGCATAGTTGGGGACTCACAGGGCGTAGTAGGACTTCAGCCCCAGGCATCGTTTTAGGGCCTTGAGGCTCTGGGAAGGGGGGAGGTCTGTGAGGGGACGCATACAGTCGGAGTCGGGCTCCGTTCTCTACAACATAGCTGAGAATGGCTCGTCGGGTAGTACGGAAGATCCATTTTTCATTGTTGTATGTGAGGTTGAGGGATTGGGCAGCCTGGAGGAACCTCTGGAGGTTGGCGTCATGGTCCTGCTGATCATGGCCGCAGATGGTCACATTGTCCAGGTATGTGGCCCGCAAACCCTACTGGTCCACCATTCAATCCATCTTTCTCTGAAAGACCGAGACCCCGTTAGTGACGCTGAAGGGGACTCTGAGGAAGTGGAAGAGCTGGCCGGCTGCCTCAAAAGCAGTGTAGTGCCGCTCTTCCGGGCAGATTGGGAGCTGATGGTAGGCCGACTTCAGATCGACCATGGAGAACACACGGTACTGCGCAATCTGGTTCATCATCTCCGCTATACAGGGGAGGGGGTACGCAGCGAGTTGTGTGAATCGGTTAATAGTCTGGCTGTAGACCACAACCATCCGATTCTTTTCCCCTGTCTGGATGACCACCACTTGCGCTCTCCAGGGGCTGTTGCTGGCCTCGATGATCCCTTCACTCAAGTCGCTGGACCTCCGACTTGATAAACGTCATGTCCAGTGAACTGTACCGTCTGCTCCTGGTGGCGATGGACTTGCAGTTAGGACTGAGGTTCGCAAAGAGTGAAGGGCAAGAGACCATGAGGGTCGCGAGGCTGCACACCGTGAGTGGGGGGGCAAGGGTCTGCCGAACTGTAGGGTCAGGCTTCGGTGGTTACATTCAAAGTCTAATCCGAGCAGCAGGGAGGCACCGAGGTGGTCCCATTTTCCAGCAGGCACTGCCTGATATAGTTCGAGCGGACCCCCGCAACATAGGCGTCCCAGAGCTGTGCGTTCATTTGTTCCTCCGCCGTCACATCTCGATAGCTGCAGTTCCTCGCGAGTAGAGTCAGGGTTTTGAGATATTTGTCCAGCAATTCTCCAGCGCATTGACGGCGAGTAGTGTGGAGGTGTCTGGCGAACACCTCATTTACGGGCTTCATGAAATGAGCCTTGAGAGTTGCAACCGCCGCCTCGTACGCGGCCGCTTTTTCGATCATTACCGAGATTCGATGGCTGACCAGGGCGCAGAGGAGTCGCAGCTTGAGAGTCTCTGTGGGAGGCATTGAGGAGGAGTCGAGGTAGGCCTCGAAGCATCGGAGCCAATGTTCGAATATTTCCTTGGCTTCGGACGCACGGGCGTTGAGTTCGAGCCTGTCTGGCTTTAGAGCTGCTTCCATACTGCTGTCGATGACCAATAAATTGATATACCTTGAATTCACCGTGAGGCAGAGAGAGCAAGTGATCAGTAGGCTTTATTGGTCATGAACTTGCCTAGCCAGAGTCAGTAGTACAGAATGGATGCCGCCTACAAGAGGCCGGCTTATATATGCCCCGGTGTGGGCGGAGCAAGAGGCGGAACCATACCAGGGTTACAGTACAGTACCTGGAAGCAGTTCATATCACCGCTTCCAAGTCATAGGTCACAGGTTACAATATTGTGCATGCATTATGGTGAATACATTCACCACATGATCATTGCCATATTGTTTACGGGAGCTTCCTGTGCAAAAATTGGTTACCATATTTCCTACATTACAACAGAGACTATGGGTGCCAACTAATGGAAAAGAAATGTTTTGGGCACATTTAGCGGGGTGATTTCCGGAGTTTGCAGCGCCAACAACGTCCCAGTTGTTAAATGAGACACTAGTTTTTTTTGGGCCACGGCGAGGAAAGTCAAGGCTGACTTAGCCTAATTTCCAGCTCAGCTCGTCAGTGCAGGAAGAGATTGGGTCGCTATTTTTACATGGCACCCCGATCTCTTGATCCCCCACTGCAGCCTCTGTGCCCCTCCCAATGTATTAATTAGAAGTTCTCCAGCCCCCGCACACCCCACCTCGCAAGGGTAGGGAATCTCTGGCGTGGGGCCCTCCCCCCGATTCACCGCCCCCCGATGGGCCGAGGTCCAATGGTGTCAGTCACTCATGGTATTTATTTTCGGGAACTCGGCGTGGTGGCTGCGGACTGAGTCCAGCGCCGCCACAGTCAGGGGGTGCGCCGATCCGCGGGCAGGGGCGGGGGGCTTTGGCAGGGACTTGGGGAATTGGTGGGGTATGGTCTGAGGGTGGCTAACCTGGCCAAAAGGGGTCACTATTTGTCAGGAGGGGACCGCACACAGCCGCCGCCATGTTACACAGCAGCCACTGCCGGCCTCCGCCATGCGCATGCGCGGCAACGGACTTGCCAATCCTCCAGCCGTATCCACAACTCGAGCCAGGTGCTGCTATCCCCCCATCCAGACGGAGGGTCGGTGGCCGTTTTGCGCTATTTTTTTCGATCGTAAAATGCCACCATTCTTACGGTGGCATCAGCACTTAGTCTCAGAATCGGAGAATCCCAAGCCCAGAGAATCCGCGGCTGTTTCACGACCAGAAAATGAACGCAATCCTCTCACTGATTCCAGTACTGGAGAAGGGCTAGCACCAGCACCGCGTGGAAAGCCTGCGTATCGCACCAAAAGCAGCCAGAAAATCGGCGGGTCCGGGGCCATGAATGCACAGGGCTGATGACTTTCACCGGTTGTACCGGAAAACAAGGCTCCGGCCTTGCTCAAACCCTAATCCGCCAGCTGCGACCCCTCAGCCCACCCCATGTTCACCCCCCACCACTTACCCCAGCCCTAGCAGAAGCACCCCCAGCCAGTGGCATGGATCCCGGATGAGTATGGCAGCACTGGACACTGTCCACAGCTGGCACACTGGATTCCCGATCACTGGGACTACACATGGGCCACGCCATTGGGAACTGGGCACATGGGGCTTGGAGCATCACAGGTGGGCCGGCTGATGATGTGCCAACAACCTTGCAATGGCATGCGTCCCAATGATGCCGGTTTTGAGGGGGAAGAGCATGGTGGACCGGCACCTGCCCCAATTCCGGCATTGGAATCCTATCTTCATCCGATCACCGATCTCAACTTCGGCGTCGGGCTACGGAGAAGCCAGCCCATGTTATCTTATGAGAGAGAAAGAGAGAGAGAGAGTGATGTCAATATTAGCTGAGCATACTTGACCTGACATGATAAACTGGATTGCAAGGCATGCATACATATATTCATATCTCTACTAATTTTGCTCTACAAATTATACCCCAGTTTATGTAACTCCATGAGCTCTACTGTTGAGCTTAGTTACAGTACAAGAATCGTAGGCTGGATATGTTTCTCATCAATTACTGAAAAGGTTTGTGCTGTGGAAGGCAAACAATTAACCCCCCAAAAATATGTCCTGCTGTTCTTCCAAAAGAATTACTGGTTTAAACTATAACAGGACACTGAATTATATTATTTCAAGATATTCTTTCAACATTCTTTAATTTCAGTACAGGTCTAATAGTTTCCTGGACAGCCTTGATACCACAGCCCAATATGGGATAGATACGTTCAAGCTCAAGGTGTGACATGTTTTGCTCTCTGTCAAACACATAAAAGGATCCCTTGGGTTGCTGCTCATGCAGATTGACTCCCAGAGCAGAAGCTCAACAAGCTACCTTTGCTGCAACACCAGGTCAAACAAAGAACAGTACCATTCCGGAATCAGATACCATAAAAGGGCATCATGTAAATTTACTGTTGGTACGAGAATAGCCGAGTATCAGGGATGGTTGGTTAGTGCCTCCTTCTATTCCAAACTCTAGTGCTGTATGTTTTTTTTCAATTTGCAAGTAAGGAAAAAGAAGAGATCAAACAGTGTATATCAATCTGGTTCTGACAGTATCGTTTTGTGATAGTAAAGATAGTAAAGTTCACTGTGACTTTCAAATAAGTATCTGTGAACTGATATTACAACATTAAAATGGCCACAATTTGTGTTCTGCTATCTTTACCCTAACTTAGCATACGGCCAGGACCGGACACATGTCAAACTTGAATCTAACAAATGGTAGCCAGACCAGAAATTAATCACAAAAGACGATGGGTGAAATTCTCTGTCTGGGAGACTACGTTTTCCCGCCGGAGGTTAATTGCATGTGATTTGTGCTCCCAGGACATGATTTCCAGTCCTCAGCCACGCATATATATGCCTGGTGAGGGTTATCAGCGGTTCCCGAGGGACTCCCACCATCGGGCTGCCATTTTGAACAGACTACCTGATAGCAAGGCACTGTGGCTGATCACCCCCCACCCCCTCACCAGCATCGCTCATCAGACCTCCACCCCTCGCATCGCAAATCAGCCCCCCAGCACCCTCCCACATCGCAAATCAACCCCCCCCCCACCCCGAGATTGTCTGGGTCCCACCTTCCCTCAAGTATGGGGGTGACCCATCCTCTAAATAGGGGGTCTCTAGGGGGTTTTCATATTTAGGGTGTCTCGGGGGGGGGGGCAGAGGGTCTCTGGATGTTCCCTCTATTTAAGGGGTCTCTGGGGGGGGAGGGGTCTGAGGAGGTGGGGTGGGCAGGTCTGGCATTGTGGGGGATGGCCATCCGATGGACTTTGTGGGGCAGCTCCCTTAAAAGGTTACCCCCTTAGCTCACCGCGAGGCCCACCAACAGGGCCACACTGGGAAATACCAATAATAATTCTCGGCTACGTAATTCCACGCCCAGAAGACCGGGGAATCATGCAGGTCCGGAGAATATGGTGCCCGGCCCGCTAATGGATGCAAAGGGGTCATGGAGACCCCTTTGCATCCATTTGCATCCTCCCGCTGGCAAGAACCCCAATCCATCCACCAGCCAGGGAGAGGAGGGTGGTGGAAGCAACACTAATGGATCGGCGCTCCACTTTTACCCCAAACTCTCAATGCTCTGCCGCAACACAAACCCCACTATTGGCAGCGGGCGGCAGAGAATATTGCCCAGTTTAAAACTAAATGTGCATAGAATATACATACAGGCTCAAGGTACTCTGAATGCATGAGACACATGCAAAACACGGTTGCATTCTGTAGGGAGAAAATGTACTTCAAATAATCAGTCATTTTTCTTTTAGTACGATGTAGTTTATTCTACATTTTGAAAGTTTTAACGCAAGCGCATCAAAATGGCAGGTGGTTTGTGATTGCCTGTGTGATCTTCTGAAAACCAATTTACATAAAGGGAATGGCAGAAAATTGGTCAACCATGATGCATCAGTAATAATGCTGATTTCACAGTTTTCAAGTAGCTAACAAGCCAAAAACAAAAACAGATTACAATGCTGAGAATGTAGGTAATTCGAATGTGAATTAGGCAAAACTAAACAGCAGTTGAAAAAATATTTCCGGTGCCCTATTTATGTAGATTCTTGGAATGCCGACCGGGATACAAGATACTCACCCAGAGAAATGAATGATTGAGTGGCAAATGGCCCTTATGGGTTGATGCAGAGAGACAGAGAGAAACACATAACTGAATTGCTCTCCTGGCTGTGGAAACTATGGAAATGTGCAATTAAGCCCTGCAGAGGATGATTTAACTTGTATAAGATTTCATCCACCCATCTATTGTTTTTGTCTATTCCCTTTAGACTAATAATTGAAGTGTACGACTCTTTGTGTGCAATGAATAGCTTAATGTGTAGCAGTTACTGTGTGAATTGTCCCCAGTTGTGTAGCTTCTGTGTAAGGATTAAGAAAAGCCTTGTACAAACTCTAACATTAAAAGAAAGCCCATTGTTTTACTGGTTAAACAAAACTATGAATAAAATCTTCGTTTTTTACATGTAACCTATTGTCTTTATAGTTGTAGCTATGGCAATTATGAACTAAAAAAATCCCCAGAGTGGGGGTGGAGGAGAGCATGATTATTATATACAAAGAGTATGGGCAAATATTCAGAACTCAACTTATAATTTTTGTTCTTCCAAATTACAAATGGGTTTTAATTAGGCCCTTGGAAAACCTAATCAGCTTCATTTCCTTATACCTATTTTAGATTTAGATTCCCGTGCCAGCCTCCCCGAACAGGCGCCGGAATATGGCTTTCAACAGTAACTTCATTGAAGCCTACTTGTGACCATAAGTGATTATTATTATTATTGTTAGATTGTGAGCAAGGCACAGATTAACAGTAAAAACACCATTAATACTCTCCATAAAGTCATGTTCCCACATTTTGTAATGTCTACTTTTTTGTGAAGGTTAGCAGCCAGAGGAAAATGTGGCCTAAAGCCATCGACTGTAAAAATGACATGGACCTGAATTTTGAGGGTGGTGGGAGTTTGACCACCACCATCTGAAAAGTGGGGAAATCATCCCTGCTGTCTCCAGCAGCACCACTAATACATTACGCTCGAACAAGCATTGATTGGGATAAGACAAGACTTCCACCCTCACTTGGGAGGAAATCCCACCTGGGAGAGTTGACAGTCAATCCAATTGGCTGGTAACTCTCCAGTCCCTCCGGGCGCAATACTACAGTAACCTGGAACTATGTCCCGGACTGCAGAGGACGAGATAAGTGGCAAGGGTCCAAGGGTGGGTTGTGTAGGGAACGTTGCGAGGTTGCACGGGCTGCAATTGAGGTCTCAGGGAATCTGGAGGTAGGTCTGAAGTGACAACGCCTTAAGAGGAGGGTAACTCCCGTCAGAAGGGTACTTTTGATGGAGGCAACTGTCAAAAACTTTCCCAAGTTTTGTGTTATTCCAACTTTCCCCCATCTGAGCTGTCACCGTCCACCAGCCTAAAAATTGAGGATGGGCAAGATACAATAGGCAGCACGAGGGTGGTAGCAGATGGCACATTTCCAGAACTTTCTACTATCTTAGATTTCACTCATCCTTTTCTTTCTCATCTTAACTCAAATAACTCCACTGCGCTAAATTTTATCTCACCAAATGTGTCCAAAACACATATCAACACCTCTGTACGCCTATTTTCTACTCCATCTCCCTCCATGGCTGCATTTCAGGCTTAGCTTTGTGTGAAAATGAAAGTATTACTTTGCTTCTTTTTGCTCTCATCTGTCACCAAAGCCCACTTTCTTTCAACATTTCATTTGTTTGACTTCACACTTACAGATATGGTCACTTGGTGGTACAGAGCTTTAGTATTGCTGAAGAAAGAGACATGCCTACCACACAAAGGAGCAATGTGGTATATTATAGTCTTTGCCGCTTATTTCCTTTGTTCCCATTCCTTTTCTTTTAATTTTATTATTTTTGTTCGAAGGATCCAGAATCGGAATGTGCCTTGACATTGACGCTTTGGCACGGAGTGGATCTTTCCAACCAGCTTTGGAGGAACTTGGTTCAATTGGTTGGCTGGCAAACTGTGCGTTGGCCAAGGAACCAATGATTGGTTCCTGAGTGATGCTTTCTGAGAGAATATGGCAGCAGTGTGTAGACCTTGGAAGTGAAAGGAACAGACTCTCTCTGTTGCTGAAAGAACTGCTTTATTATTCGAAAAGCAGTGAGGGTCTGGCACCTCTATGCTGTTAACTTGAAATGATCCTGAATCTACAGAAAAAGTAGTTAACTTTGACAGAAGCCCCTGTATCCTCAAAGGAAGAGGAGCTGTGATTTTCCCTCTTTCTGCTGCCGGTTGCCTGCTGTCTTTGTGAGTCTGAAATGAAAATCATTGCAAGCTGAAGGAAAAGATAGAAACTAACTGGAAAACATCTGCCTGAATCAATGATCATTTATCCTCCAGGTCAAATGGGGCTGGAATTGACCACACATTAGCTCAGGGGGTTCTGACATAAATTGGGAGCTCCTGGGATTTTCATTGAATCACATGTTTTTTTAGTGTGCTTCTTTGTTCTCAAAGAAAGAACAGCATGGTAGCACAGTGGTCAGCACAGTTGCTTCACCGCTCCAGGTTCGATTCCCGGCTCGGGCCACTGTCTGTGTCGAGTTGTGGCCATGATAAATTGCCCTTAGTGTCCAAAAAGGTTAGGTGGGACTACTGGGTTACGGGGATAGGGTGGAGGTAGGGTGCAGACTTGATGGGCCGAATGGTCTCCTTCTGCACTGTAGATTCTATGAAATCAGCTATGGGGATTGCCCCTTCATTTTCTATGAAAGAAAATTGCAGTTAGAGAAACAGCTACTATCCTGGCTTAATCAATCCCCACATAGTTATAAAAATAAACAATCTGACTCTATCCTCTGAAGTTCCAGTGAGCTGTCAATCAAGATGGCTTTAGCAGGCAATAGAGTGTGAATTTCAATGTAAGCAATCCAGTTCCAAGCATTCAGTCTGCTAGCCATACACACTGCCTTCAATGCTTGAAGAGGAAATGAAAATTACTTCAAAAATTTCCAGCACTTTAAATGCATAACTTTCACCTTCATTTCACAGACCTTTAAACTTGACATATTGACAGACTTTTTAAAGGGTTTGGACGTACAGATAGGATTATTTTAACTTTATTATTAGGGATGTCTATGAGATAATGAGCTACTTTCTCAATGCTGTAGGGGTACAGATGAGTGCAAATTCACTTTATTATGGGAACAGGTCAACTGTTACATACTGACTAACTGTTTAAAGGGTTTAAGTGGCTGCAGATGTAGAGAGCAGCTAAAGAACATAAGAACTAGGAGCAGGAGTAGGCCATCTGGCCCTTCGAGCCTGCTTCGCCATTCAATGAGATCATGGCTGATCTTTTGTGGACTCAGCTCCACTTTCCCCTCCAAACACCATAACCCTTTATTCTTCAAAAACCTATCGATCTTTATCTTGAAAACATTTCATGAAGGAGCCTCAAATGCTTCACTGGGTAGGGAATTCCATAGATTCACAAGCCTTTGGGTGAACGAGTTCCTCCTAAACTCTGTCCTAAATCTACTTCCCCTTATTTTGAGCCTATGCCCCCTCGTTCTGCTTTCACCCGCCAGTGGAAACAACCTCCCCGCATCTATCCTATCTATTCCCTTCATAATTTTATATGCTTCTATAAGATCCCCCCATATTCTTCTAAATTCCAACGAGTATAGTCCCAGTCTCCTTGTAATCTAACCCCCTCAACTCTGAGATTAACCTAGTGAATCTCTTCTGCACACTCTCCAGTGTCAGTACGTCCTTTCTCAGGTATGGAGACAAAAACTGAACACAATACTCCAAGTGTGGCCTCACTAACACCTTATACATTTGCAGCATAACATAGAACATAGAAAAGTACAGCACAGAACAGGCCCTTCGGCCGTCCATGTTGTGCCGAACTTTTGTCTGAGATTAAGAACAAATTAATCTACACCCCATCATTCTACCGTAATCCATGTACCTATTCAATAGCCGCTTGAAGGTCCCTAAATGTTTCCGACTCAACTACTTCCACAGGCAGTGCATTCCATGCCCCACTACTCTCTGGGTAAAGAACCTACCTCTGACATCCCCCCTATATCTTCCACCATTCACCTTAAATTTATGCCCCCTTGTAATGGTTTGTTCCACCCAGGGAAAAAGTATTTGACTATCTATTCTATCTATTCCCCTGATCATCTTATAAACCTCTATCAAGTCGCCCCTCATCCTTCTCCGTTCTAATGAGAAAAGGCCTAGCACCCTCAACCTTTCCTCGTAAGACCTACTCTCCATTCCAGGCAACATCCTGGTAAATCTCCTTTGCACCTTTTCCAAAGCTTCCACATCCTTCCTAAAATGAGGTGACCAGAACTGCACATAGTACTCCGAATGTGGCCTTACGAAGGTTTTGTACAGCTGCACCATAACCTTGCTAGTCTTAAACTCCATCCCACTAGCAATGAAGGACAAAACTCCATTCACCTTCTTAAGCACCTGTTGCACCTGTAAACCAACGTTTTGCGACTCATGCACTGGGGCACTCAGGTCCCTCTGCACAGCAGCATGTTTTAATATTTTATCATTTAAACAACAATCTCTTTTGCTATTATTCCTACCAAAATGGATAACTTCACATTTGTCATCATTGTGTTCCAGACTCTAGCTTATTCATTTAAACTGTCCAAATCCCTCTGCAGACTTCCAGTATCCTCTGCACTTTTTGCTTTACCACTCATCTTAGTGTTGTCTGCAAACTTGGCCACATTGCACTTGGTCCCCAACTCCAGATCATCTATGTAAATTGTGAACATTTGTGGGCCTAACACTGGTACTGATTGCCAACCAGAGAAACACCCATTAATCCCCACTCTTTGCTTTCTATTAATTAACCAACCCTGTATCCATGCTATTACTTTAGGTTTAACGCCATGCACCATTTTCTTTTGCAACAACCTTTTGTGTGGCACCTTGTCAAAAGCTTTCTGGAAATCCAGA
Source organism: Scyliorhinus canicula (assembly GCF_902713615.1). Lineage (NCBI taxonomy): Eukaryota > Metazoa > Chordata > Chondrichthyes > Carcharhiniformes > Scyliorhinidae > Scyliorhinus > Scyliorhinus canicula. The sequence goes on from NC_052152.1 coordinate 161,897,720, forward strand.
TATCATAGAATCATAGAATTTACAGTACAGAAGGAGGCCATTCGGCCGATTGAGTCTGCACTGGCCCTGGGAAAGGGCACCGTACCCAAGCCCACACCTCCACCCTATCCTCACACCTCAACCCTATCTCCGTAACCCCAACTAACCTTTTTTGGACATGAAGGGCAATTTTTTAGCATAGCCAATCCACCTAACTTGCACATCTTAGGACTGTGGGAGGAAACCCACGCTGAGACGGGGAGAACGTGCAGACTCCACACAGACAGTGAACAAAGCCGGCAAATGAACCTGGGACCCTGGAGCTGTGAAGCAACTGTGCGAACCACTATGCAACCGTGCTACCCATATACCACATCCATTGGCTCCCCATTGTCAATCGCACTGGTAATGTCCTCAAAAAATTCCACTAAATTAGTCAGGCACGACCTTCCCTTCATGAACCCATGCTGCGTCTGTCCAATGTGACAATTTCTATCCAGATGCCTCGCTATTTCTTCCTTGATGATAGCTTCCAGCATCTTCCCCACTACCAAAGTTAAGCTAACTGGCCTATAATTACCCACTTTCTGCTGACCACCTTTTTAACACAGTGGTGTTACGTTTGCTAATTCCCAATCTGCCGGGACCACCCCAGAGTCTAGTGAATTTTAATAAATTATCACAAATGCAATTGCAATTTCCTTAGCCATCTCTTTTAGTACTCTGGGATGCATTCCATCAGGGCCAGGAGACTTATCTACCTTTAGCCCCATTAGCTTGCCCTTCACTACCTCCTTAGTTATAACGATCGTCCCAAGGTCCTCACCAGTCATAGCCTAATTTCCATCAGTCACTGGCATGTTATTTGTGTCTTCCATGTGAAGACTGACCCAAAAAAACTGTTCAGTTCCTCAGCCATTTCCTCATCTCCCATTATTAAATTTCCCAGAGTCAGAATTCCCAGAGTTCCCAGAATTAAATTTCCCTTCTCTTCCTCCAAAGGACCAATATTTACCTTAGCCACTCTTTTTTTGTTTTATATATTTTGTCGAAACTCTTACTTATCTGTTTTTAAATTCTGAGCAAATTTATTCTCATAATCTATCTTAATCTTCTTTATAGCTTTTTAGTAACTTTCTGTTGCCCCCGAAAGATTTCCCAATCCTCTAGTCTCCCACTAACCTTTGCCACTTTGTATGCTTTTTCCTTCAATTTGATACTCTCTGTTATTTCTTTGGATATCCATGGTTGATTTTCCCTCTTTCTATTGTCCTTCCTTTTTGTTACATAGAACATAGAATATACAGTGCAGAAGGAGTGCAGGGGCCTCACGGTAGCATGGTGGTTAGCATCAATGCTTCACAGCTCCAGGGTCCCAGGTTCGATTCCCGGCTGGGTCACTGTCTGTGTGGAGTCTGCACGTCCTCCCCGTGTGTGCGTGGGTTTCTTCCGGGTGCTCCGGTTTCCTCCCACAGTCCAAAGATGTGCGGGTTAGGTGGATTGGCCATGCTAAAATTGCCCGTAGTGTAAGGTTAATGGGTGGATTGTTGGGTTACGGGTTACGTGGGTTTAAGTAGGGTGATCATTGCTCGGCACAACATCGAGGGCCGAAGGGCCTGTTCTGTGCTGTACTGTTCTATAAGGAGGCCATTCGGCCCATCGAGTCTGCACTGACCCACTTAAGCCCTCACTTCCACCCTATCCCCGTAACCCAATGACCCCTCCTAACCTTTTTTGGTCACTAAGGGCATTTATCATGTCCAATCCACCTAACCTACACGTCTTTGGACTGTGGGAGGAAACTGGAGCACCTGGAGGAAACCCACACAAACACGGGCAGAACGTGCAGACCCAGTGGGGAATCAAACCTGGGACCCTGGCGCTGTGAAGCCACAGTGCTATCCACTTGTGCTACCGTGCTGTTGGTATAAACTTTTGCTGCGCACTGTGAAAAATAACTTGGAAGGTTCTCCACTGTTCCTCAACTGTTTCACCATAAAGGCTCCCAGTCTACCTTAGCCAGCTCTTCTTTCATCCCATTGTAATCTCCTTTGTTTTAGCACAAAACACTAATGTTTGATTTTACCTTCTCACCCTCCATCTGTATTTTAAATTCCACCATATTGTGATCGCTCCTTCTGAGAGGATCCCTAACTATGGAACCATTAATCAATTGTGTCTCATTACACAGGACCAGATCTAGGATCACTTCCAAAGAGAAAATGCTGGAAAATCTCAGTAGGTCTGGCAGCATCTGTAGGGAGAGAAAAGAACTAACTTTTTAAGTCCAGATGACCCATTGTCAAAGTTCTAGGATCGCTTGTTCCCATGTAGGTTCCATTACATACTGTTTTAGGAAACTATCGCGGATACATTCTATAAACTCCTCCTCAAGGCTGGCTTGACCAACTTGGTTAAACCAATCGACATGTAGATTAAAATTCCCCATGATAACTGCTGTCCCATTTCAACATGCAGCAGTTATTTCTTTGTTTATTGCCCGCCCCACCGTAATATTACTATTTGGTGGCCTATAGACGACACCAATCAGTGAGGAGGACCTCCATCCCAAGTAAGACCCCCACCCTGAGGTCCACCAGCTCAACCAGAGCCTCCCTGACCACACCCCCCACCCCATGAAATACCTGTTTGGCACCCAGGTAGATGTTGTTGGGAGAGTACGTATTAGCACCAATTCACGCAGGACTGTCAGCTGGGGAGTGGGTGGAGCATCCCACATGACTTGTGAATGGTGTGCCCTGCCTGCCAATGACATGCAAAATGGCTCGAATGAACTATTCTCAAGGTCCCACCAGGTTGGGCAGGAAGCCCGACTGGGCCATCAAGAAACTAATTATGGCTGGCGAGTGGGCACGGAGACTTACAACCGGTTTTCCACCTGACGTGAATCTCAATTTTACCCCGCAGCAGGATTCTGTGCCCGATCAGAATTCCCAATGTTAGCGGCGGGGAATGGAGAATCCCAACCAATGTCTAATCTTAGATATGGCTCCGTAATTGGACAGCACTTGCTGGTAAATCCTGAGGTCGCTAAGGATTAGATGAAGAAAGAATTTAGGATAATTAGACAGGTTCATAATTTGGCTCACTGATACTTGCTTTAAGCTACATATATTCATACACAGGGACCTATCCTCTCCAGGCATTGTGTCTTTTTGATTAAACAAAAGCAATAGCTACTTGATGCTCCTCCATGGTAACACCTTGATTAATCAATCAGAGTTGACTTGCCAACTGATCAGCAAACTTTTCTTGAATGTAAATTGTTGTTGCCTTTAAAATTTGCCATTCTTTCTTCTGTCCTGGTGAGTTGAAGGTAAAAAGCTACAACAGCATGTCTCTTTGTTTCAGCAATAATTACAATTACAATGAGGATCGGCCATAAATGCTCCCCTTGGAAGCAACTCCCACATCCCATGGGTGAACAAAAAAATTTATAAAACCATAATCCCTTAATCTAAGCCTTTCTCTCTTCAGGGCTGCATTTTTCCATCATGTTTCTTGTTTCTTTGTTTCTACCATTCATAAACTACATGATTCCTTACTAATTTGATCCCCCAATCCCTATTTCCCTTCTCTCAATCAAGTTCCTCATGGCTTCAAACATCAAAAATAAAACCTGACTCTTGTCCTTATCTTCCATCCAGGACTTTGCCCATCTCAACTTCATGGCAACTTCCGATTTTGAATAAGAAATCTAGAAAGAGTTTCATGTGGAGCATAAAACTGGGCAGAGACTAGTTTCTGTGCTGTAAGTTCTGTGTAACTATATACTGCTGTGTGCATCCTTATAGACTTTGTCCTGGTTTGTTACAATTTAATGGCTTGCTAGGCCATTTCAGAGTCAAGCACATTGTTGTCGGTCTGGAGTCATATGTTGGCCAGACCAGGTGAAGACAAAGTTTTCCTTCACTAAAGGACATTCGTGAACCAGTGGGTTTTTATAATAGTTTCATGGTCACCATTACACTTTTAATTCCAGCTGCCATGGTGGGATTCAAATCCAGGTCCCCAGATTGCTTGTCCAGCAGCAAACCACTATTCACCACCTACCCATGCGTAAGGTATCAAGGAGCCCGGACAAAACTGGAGTCAATGGGATTCGGGGTTGTAAAACAATCCACTGGTTGGACTTTCACAAAAGAAGATGGTTTTGATTGTTGGAGGCCTGAATTTCCAGGAAACTATTGCAGGAGTTCCTCAAGGTAGTTTCCAAGGCTGAACAATTTATAATTGCATTGTCAATGACCTACCTTCAAACATAAGGTCAAAAATGGGGATGTTCGTTAATGATTGCACAATATTCAGCATCATTTACAACTCAGATACTTTCCATTTCTAATCAGATACTTTCCATTTCTCTACTAATATTGACCTCCTTCAGTCCCTCCCTCTGACTAAATCCTGCTTTCCCCAACATTTCTGGGAACTGATTTTTGTCCTCATTTGTGAAGACTAGAACCAAAGTATGTGTTTAGTTGTTCAGCTATTTCTTTGTCCCTAATTATACATTCCCCTGTTCCTGACTGTAAGGGACTGTAAGGGATCTACATGTGTCTTCACTAATCGTTTTCTCTTCATATACCCATATAAACTTTTACAGTCAGTTTTTATGTTCCCTGCAAGCTTATTCTCATTCACAATTTTCCTGTTATTAATTAATCCATTGGTCCTTCTTTGCTGAATTCTAAACTGCTCCCAATCCTCCCAATCCTCAGACCTGGGGCGAAATTCTCTGACACCCTGCAGGGTCGGAGAATCGCCTGGGGGCGCCTAAAATCCCGCCCCCGCCGTGGCAGAGATTCTCCACCACCCAGGAAGTGGCGGCGGCGGAATCTCGCCACTCCAATCGGAGAGGCCCCTGCGGTAATTCTCCGGCCCGAATAGGCCGAAGTCCCGCCGCTGGGAGGCCTCTCCCGCCGCCGAGGTTTAAACCACCTCTGGAACGGCGGGCTCAGCGGTGCGAGCAGGCCCCCGGGGTCCTGAGGGGGCGGGGGCCGATCGAACCCCGGGGGGTGCCCCCACGGTGGCCTGGCCCGCGATCGGGGCCCCCCGCTCAGACTCCGGGCCAGTGCCCTGGCTGCACTATTTTCTTTGCGGCTGCCACGGCCTCCGCCATGGCGGAAGCGGAAGAGAACCCCACATAACGCATGCTGCCGCTGACATCACTGCCGGCGCATGCGCGGACCGGCGAAAGCCTTTCGGCCAGCCCCGCTGCTGGGGGCGCCGGTTTTTTGCACCGGTTTCTGGTGCCAACCGCTCCGGCGCGGGGCTGGCCCCCAAAGGTGGGGAGAATTCCCCACCTTTGGGGAGGCTTGACCCCTGAGTGGTTGGCGCCACTCCCCTACTCCGGGACCCTCCGAAATTCCGGGTAGGGGAGAATGCCGCCCCTGATGTTTTACTTGGCCAATTTGTGTGTTTCTTCTTTGGATCGTATACTATCTCTAATTTCCCTTGGAAACCATGGGTTGGCCACTTTTCTCATTTTATTCTTGTGCTAGACCGGAATAAACATTGTTGCATTTCCCAATCACTTCTTGAATATTTTGCCATGCCTATCCACTGTCATCCTTTTAAGTCATGTTTCCCAATCGATCAAAGCCAACTCATGCCTCATATCATCATAATTTCCTGTATTAAGATTTATGACCCTTGTCTCTGAATCAACTACTTCACTCTCCAACTTGATGAAAATTCTATCATATTATGGTCGCTCATCCTCAAAGGTCCTGCAGAACTAGTTTGCCAATGATTCCATTTTCATTACACAGTACCCAGTCTAGGATGCATGTTCCCTAGTTGGTTCCTCAATGTATTGCTCAAGAAAACCATCCTGTATACACTCCTGGAATTCCTCCTCTACGGCATTGTGGCTCATTTGATTTGCCCAATCTCTATGCAGATTAAAATCACCGATAATTATAGATGTTCCTTTACCCCATGGTTCTCTAATTTCCTGATTAGTGCCATTCCCAACATCACCACGACAATTTGGGGGTCTATATATGATGCCGACTAACATTTTTTGCCCCTTGGTGTTTCTCACTTCTACCATGCAGATTCCACTTTTTCAGAGCGAATATCCTTCCTCACTATTGCGTTAATTTCCTCTTTTCCTTTTTGCCTGTCCTTCCTTAATACTGAATACTCCTGGACATTCAGTTCCCAATGATGGCCATCCTGCAGCCATGTCTCTGTAATCCCGATTATATAATACGCATTTACTTCTATTTGCACGATTAGTTCATCCCGCTTTATTGCAAATGCTCCACACTTTAATGCACAAAGCCTTTAAGCTTGTCTTTTCAACTTACTTGTCTCGTTCTCAATATTTTTCACTGTTGCCCTGTTTGAATCTGGTCCTTGGTTTCTCTAACCCTAATCTTTACTTTTCTTATTCCCCTTTCTGTCTTTTGTTTTTGTCCTTGTTTCCTCTTCCTCTGATTCCTTGATTAGGTTTTCATCCCCCTGCCATTTTGGTTTAAACCTGCTCACCTACTCTCGCAAATACATCCCTCGGACATCAGTCCCGGTCCTGTCCAGCTGCAACCCGTCCAGTTTGTACTGGTCTAACCTTCCCCAGAACCGGTTGCGATGCCGGTCGGTCTCAATTAACTTCTGAACAGCTCGCTGCATTTTATGGCATCACCCTGCCGTTGCTGGGCCGTGCAATTCTGCACCTTGTCCTAGAGTTAGCCAAATCCCATCGAGCCAGAAGACAATACAAGGAAGGGGCAACAAGCCAAATTAATTTTATTACAGAAGTTTATACTAATGACAACAGCCACAGGGACGTTTAAGTCTAATCCTATTACAATTGTATAGTGTAAGTCTTCAACAATAACCCCTTTCTGCGGATTACGCAGTTCATCGCATAAAGTTTTTGCTGCCTTTAAACAAAACATGGAAAGGATCGTGTTATGCAAATACAGTATACTCTTGCTTGTGTTGTGTATAATAGAGCCCCCAGAGACCAGTGCACAGCTCCACCACAACACTCTAAATGCACATGCTCGATAGATTAAAATCTAGTTTTCAGCTAAATTCTGTGACATTTAAATGAAAGCAAAATACTGTAACTTTGCTATTTCAGAAACATCTCTGAATGAGAATCTGAAAGGCGTTCATAGATTTCTCCAACAGCACTGAAGTGTGGAGGCTTATTAAATGTTCTGTCCGTGAGGAGCTGCATATTCAATAGATCATCAATTATTAGATCTGAAACAACATTTAACCCCGGTGTAAAGAAATGATTTCAAGGGCAGCATGGTGGCGCAGTGGGTTCGCCCTGCAGCCTCACGGCGCCGAGGTCCCAGGTTCGATCCTGGCTCTGGGTCACTGTCCGTGTGGAGTTTGCACATTCTCCCCGTGTTTGCGTGGGTTTTCCCCCCACAACCCAAAGATGTGCAGGGTAAATGGATTGGCCACGTGAAATTGCCCCTTAATTGGAAAAAATGAATTGGATACTCTAAATTAAAAAAAAAACAATTTCAGCTGCGATTGAAATTCATACTAAGCATCGAAATGCTGTAATACTATTAATTAGAGAAAGATCGAAACATTGTCTACCATGGTAGATGTATCTATTTCAGGGAGCACATGATATAATGAGGTAACACTTCTCAGCTACGTGCAAAGATTAAATGATCCAAAATGATCACATTAAGCAAGATCTAAAAGTAATTGACTGGTGTTTAAAAAAATCATGCAAAGGTATTTGACAAAGTAATTTTCCCATCCCTAAGAATTAGCTAGCAATATGTTTATCAGATAGCAGTAAGCTTAAGTTTCTGGATAAAAGAAGACATGGAAGACAAAACAATGAACTGATGGTGATTTGCTTATTATGATATCAAGATATGCACAGTGCCTGATATTCAGTTTTATTACAGCCAATGAAACTAAGTATCAGATGTTACATCGAATGAGGGGTCATTTCAACACTAGTGTTTTAGTGCCAATTCCTGGGACAAATTCTAGCATTATCTTTCCTGGTTTAGTTTGGGACAAGACAAGCTCAGAACAAAGAAAGTTTTAAACTTTAGGAGAATATTTTCAAAGATGTGCAGGTTAGAATCATAGGGCATCATCTATCGGCCACACTGCACCCGAAAGGCAGCGCAGTGCGGCTGGTAGATGGAAACCAGACCGTAAACCAGATGGAACGGTACTTGTGGGGGTCTCCCAGGGGATCGGAGGCCCTCAGGTGCTTGCCCTCTCGGCATGATGACACCCTGGCGCTGTTGAACCAGAGTCCCAATGGACAGCATGATGATTATCGGTGCTGCGAGTGTTGGTAAACACCCGGCTAAATGCGCTTGTTAAGGGACTCTGTTCCCATTCGGTTAGATCGTGCCTATGGAATCTAAAATATGTCTTATGTAGAAGAATCATAGAATCTCAACAATGTAGAAGGAGGCCATTTGGCCCATCAAATCTGCACCAACTCTCTGAAAGACCTCCTTACCTAGGCCCACTACCCAGCCCTATCCCCGTAACCCCACCTAACCTGTACATCTTTGGACTGTGGGAGGAAACGGGAGCACCCGGAGGAAACGCACGCAGGCATGGGGAGAAAGAGCAAACTTCATACAGGCAGTTACCCAAGGCCGGAATTGAACCCAGGTCCCTGGCACTGTGAGGCAGCCGTGCTAACTACTGCGCTACCGTGCCGCCCCAGTTAGGTGGGTTGGTCATGCAAAATTGCCCCTTGGGGAGATAATTACAGAGCATAGGGTGAAGTTGACTGAAGACATGAATGCCAATGGTGAGATGTAAGAAGTCTTCCAACACCAGGTTAAAATCCAACATGTTTGTTTTATACACTAGCTTTCGGAGCACTGTTCCTTCCTCAGGTGACGCCGGCATCTCCACATAATGGTGAGATGAATGGTGGGAAAGTGTACGGCCTGACAGATTCGGTGGTGGTTGTGGGAACAGAGAGTTTTTGAGAGGTGGTAGGTGTTTGTAGGGCTGGAGGAGGTTAGAGATGAAGAGGGGCTTAGACAATAAAGCGACCTAAATACAAAGATGAGAATGTTAAATTATCCTTCCAAAATGTCTATGACAGTCAGTGCGGGACAGTGTCCTGGTCAGCCAGGACCCGCAGAAGGCAGTGGCAAACTACATGCCAACCATAACCATGGGCCAACATCATGGGAGACCATGGTCAAAAATCCTGTCTTCTCAGGTACAGAGAGAGTCTAATTTAGAAAAAAAGCTCCAACAGGAGCTGACGCCATCAACATTTTGTCGTTCAACAGTTGTTATTTTTTTCCAGTGTATTTGGCAAGATAGGCACTGGAGAATAGATTTCTATTCCAGAGGCAATAATTATTCAAATAATGAAACCCGCATAGGATTTACTTAAGGGTTGATTAATCATGATCACGTGCAAGGAAGCCTGAAGCATACACCACTATTCCTTAAATAAAATGAAATTATGATCAATTATTTGATATCATACATTCGGGTAGAAATTTGAACAGATTGCTTTGTATTCATTTTCCTTCCTTGGGAATATACATACTAATTATTCATAGAAAATATAAACTTTTGGGTCTTGAATCTTTGAATTAGTAGTTAAGCGTTAAAGCGTTACTAGCCTGCAATCAAATTATTTATTTTATTTCAGTTGGCCATATTTCTCTTTCACTACAGTCTCATATTTAGGCCGAAGTAAGTATCAAATGGAAAGGATGAGAAGCTGCGAGTAAAATAAGAAAAGAAATGTATTTTAACGTTGTGCCTTTAATGTGCAAGAAGTCCCAACATGCTGCATAGTTGCACAATCAAAACTGGACATCAAGCCAAAGGAGGACAAGCAAAGTCAAAGAGATAGCCTTTAAGGATAATCTAGAAAGGTGGATAATTGAGCAACAGTGACTTGAGAATAATGGTTATTCACATTGTTCATTTGCTGCCAATGGTTAACGCTAATATCTTGAAATCTATAAATCACATCGAGCAGAGCAGATGTGTGAAATGCCCTAAGTTAGAAACCTGAAAGGGGATCTCAGTAAGTTTATGTGATACAAACTATTGAAGGATCCACCATGGGCTGAATTGTACCTGCCCCTAGCAGGCATGTTTCCTGTGGGGGGAGGGGGGAGAGCAATTAAAAAAGGGTGGCTGCCCATCCTATCACTTTACCACCCTCCCCAAACTCTGCCCATAATATGGGGGATGGGTGGGTGCCAAAATGAGCAGCTCCCCCATAATATTTAAATGAATAATTGAGAGTCAATTAGGCTTATTTCCAAACTAGTTGGCCGTGATTATATGCTGTCCACACTATAAGTCATTTGGTGCGAGCAGCAGGGTGGAAGCAGGAAGGCTGTTTTTTAAATCTATATGTTTAAAGGGTGGTAAGGAAGGTGGGAATTACTCTTTGGGAACTACCCTTAGCCAATCGGGAGGTGACCCCCTTTCTCTGTTACTAGTGGTCCAATCTTCATTCTTGCCTCTCTCTTACCTTTTATGTTTCGAAACAAAATAAAAATAATGATAATAACCGCTTATTGTCACAAGTAGGCTTCAATGAAGTTACTGTGAAAAGCCCCTAGTCGCCACATTCCGGCACCTGTTCGGGGAGGCAGGTACGGAAAAGCTCTTGCAATCTTCTTTCATATTACTAGCTAGCTGACACTCGTATTTCATCTTCTCACTCATTGCTTTTTTTAGTTGCCCTCTGCTCACTTTAAAAGACTCCCCAATCCCCTGGTTTCCCACTAATCCTCGCCACCTTGTTTGCTTCTTCCTTCGCTTTTATGCTGTTCCCATGTCAACCATGGTTGCCTTGTGCTCCTCCTTGGAATGAATTTCTGTTGTGCTCATGAATAACCCACAAAAACTCCTGTCATTGCTGTTCCACTGGCTTCCCTGCTCTGCTCCCTTTCCAATCAACTCTGGCCAGCTCCTTCCTCATGTCTTTGTAGTTACCCTTATTTAATTGTAATACCATTACCTCTGATTCCAACTTCACCCTTTCAAACTGCAGGGTAAATTCTATCATATTGTGGTCACTACCTCCTAAGGATTCCTCCACCTTAAGTTCCCTAATCAAGTCTGCCTCATTACACAACACCAAATCCAGAACTGCCTGTTCCCTAGTGGGCTTTGTCACAAGCTGTTCCAATAAACTATCTTGGAGACACTCCACAAATTCCTTTTCTTGGGATCCACTACCAACCTGATTTTTCCAGTTCACCTGCATATTGAAATACCCCATGATTATTGTGATATGGCCTTTCTTGTATGTCTTTTGTATCTCCTGATTTATTTTCTCCCCACATCCTGACTACTGCGAGAGGGCCGTACATAACTCCCATGAGGGTATTTTTTCCTTTGCGATTCCTCAACTTATACCTACATGGATTCTGTGCCTTCTGATCCTATATCACTTCTTGCTATTGATTTAATTTTATTCCTTACTAACAATGCAAATCTACACCCTCTGCTCATCTTTTTGATGCCTGTCTTTTCGATGGGACATATATCTTTTGATATTTAGATCCCAGCCCTGATACCCTTGCAGCCATGTACCCTCCAATATCAATGTATGCAATAAGCTTATTTACCTTGTTTTGTATACAGCACACATTTCGGTACAACACTCTCAGTCCTGTGTTGACCCCCCCCCCCTTCTCATAGTTGTCCCCTTTTTTCTTGTACCTGAAATTACATTCCTGCTGCTTTCTATACTATCTGTTCTATTACGCGTTCTCATCATTAACCTGCACTCCCAAATTCTCCTTTAACATTGATTTTCTAATTTTCCATACAACTGAACCCCCTCAACCCCCCCCCCCCCCCCCCCCCCACACACACACACACACACTACCACACTATTTAGTTTAGAGTCCTATCTACATGCCTATTTATGCAAAATTCGCCAGGAATCTGGTCCCAGCATGATTCAGGTGAAGACGGTCCCATCGGAACAGCTCCCTCCTTACCCTGTACTGGTGCCAGGTGTCCCATGAATTCAAACCCATTTCTCCCACACCAACCTTTGAGCCGCGCATTTACCTCTTTAATTTCTTGACCTGGTGCCAATTAGCACATGGCTCAGGTAGTAATCCGGAGATTACTGGCGCGATTCTCCGCAAATGCGGTGAGTCGTAAAGGCTGCCGTGAAACTGGCCATGTTTCCGGCAACCTCCGCGCCCCCTACCGGGACCCGATTCTCCCCTCCGGGCGGGGCTAGCAGCGGGGCCCCGTGAAGCACGGCATCGCGGGCTTAGCGACCGTCGCTAAGTCCACGCACCAAGCGTCACGCCGGCTGACGCGCACGATGACGTCAGCTGCGCATGCGTGGGTTGGACGGCTCCAACCCGCGCATGTTCGGGGCCGTCATCTCCCTCGTCCACCCCGCGGACTGATCCTACGGGGCGGCGGAGGGAGAAAGAGTGCGTCCGTAACCGCGATCGGTGCCCACCGATCACGGGCCCATGCCCCCCTTGGCACGGCCGTGCCAATCGGGCCCTGGAAGCCCAGAATGGGCATGTTGCGGCCGTTTTTACGACGGCAGCAAGCAGGTATGTTTGCTGCCGTAAAAACGGCCGTAAAGGCCTGGGAACTCGGCCCATCGGCCTGGGGAGAATCGCTGTTCGCCGTAAAAAATGGCGAGCAGCGATTTGTGTCGTGGGGCAGCCGTGGGGGGTGGGGAGAATAGCGGGAGGGTGTGAAAAATGTCGGGGACACCCTCCCACTGTTCTCCGACCCGTCGTGGGCAGCGGAGAATCGCGCCCGAGTTCCCTGATTAGTGGCCCAATCAGGTAACCCCTTTCTGTGTATATAACAGGGTGTGTCAGATCCTCTGCACTCCCAGTGTAGACAGCAGACTGAATGGTCATGGTTGTTCAGCTGTTGGGTTTGTAAATAAAAGGAATTCTGGTGACGGGACTTCTGCCTCTGTGGACTTATTACAGTGGCGATAAGGAAAACAGAATGACCTGAAGAAACCTGCTCGTCAGCAGCTGCAGCTTATTGAGGGTAAGCCGCTGACAGGTAAAATGCCTTTATTTGGAAAGTTGGACTCTTTTGACCTTGCAGTGGAAGACTGGGCCCAATATGTAGAGCAAATTAAGTACTTCTTTGGAGCTAATGATATAATCCCGGATGAAAAGCAATGGGTCATTCTGCTGTGGGCCAGCATCCTTTGCCATTATGTGCAGTCTCACTTTTCCGGAGCCACCGGACGCAAAAACTTTCCAGGAATTGATGGACTTAGTAAAAGAGTACTATGACCCTAAACCACCTCTGATCCTGCAAAGGTACCGGTTTTACTCAGCATTCTGAGACACTGGGGAGTCAGTATACAAGATTACCCTTCGGGGTATCGTCAGCTGGTGTGATATTCCAGAGGACAATGGAGAATATATTGCAAGGGCTACCACAAGTTGCCATGCCCTCAGTCTGCTTGAACCAATGCAGCTCATTTCTCCTCCTGTCGATTGATCTTGCTATGTTCTTTTTCTGCCGCTGCTATTTATTCGCCTCACTGTTCTCACATTCTTGGTGCTGCGCCAGTGCTCTTTTAACCTCCCTCCTGGTCTCTCTGTACTCTTGCTTGCAAATAAATATCACGACCTGAATATAGAGGAATGGAGAGAATCGATTTCATGAAGTTAAAGGAACATTGCTGAAGCACTATGCCACTAAAGAAAGAAATCGGTTTACTTGGCCCTCAGGGGAATAATGCAAGGATCGTCAAAATAATTCACCGGAGTACACTGGATTGCAGAGAAGTCTAAATGGCTAAGCCAAAGGGTATCTGGCAATCGAAAGACGACAAATAGCGAAATGCAGAATGCTGGGATGTGAATGACAAAAGAATGGGCTTGGCCTCTGATCTAGTACAGGCAGCAGCAGATCTGAAGGTCGTATCCACTTTCAGTTGAAGTAATCTTCTGTCCCATTTCCTAACATCCTTTGTTTTCTTCAAATGCATCTCCTGCAATGTCATGTGAATATTGTTATCTAAATGGTATTTTCACACAGAAATATTATGCCAAGACAGACATTTCACAATTATTAGTTTGCACATAGCCTGCTGAACTGCATCAATGCTATATGCAAACATATTGTGAATATAACTTATGTTTATTGCTCTCTACAGAGTTGTATTATATCTATGTTTAATATTTTTCTTTGTCATGATGAATGTTGTTTATTCAGCTCACGCGTGTATTTTCCACATCAGTTAGCTATGCAAAGTGAGTTCTTCAACATCTGCTGATGGCTCTGGAAATTCAGCCTTGTTTAGTTATTTTCACTTGACGATCAGTGGTTTGGGGACATGAATGCTCACATAGAAGAAGTGCCACCTTGTGTAAGTTGTGATAGTGCACTTGCCTTCAATATACAATTTGTAATTGTGCAATGTATTATTATAGCACAGTACAAAGTGGCTTTCCAGAATCAGAAGTCATGTTCCCTAATCTTCTGTTGATGTACGATTCCTTGACATGCATTGGTCATTCATTTTCTTTCTGACATTCTGAATGATGATCATCTCTCTTCCTATTGTAAAAGAAATCCATTTTCATCGTATTTCCTTTCAGCTCTTACCCAAGTGTGACTTCTAAAACTTGGAAGCTGAGTCCATTATCGAAAGCCCCAATTTCTGAACAGCTGCTAATTTCTGAACAGCACCAAACGTTAACGTAGATCAGAGGAGAGAATATGGGAGAGTAATCGAAATGTCTGAATATCTTGTCATGTGAGAGTACCTTTTAAGAAATGGGTGGTTATCAGTGATGTTAGAGTGTGGGTGGAGCTGGGCTGTCTGTCAGCCTTTTACTTTCATTTTAGGCTGTTTGCTGCAGGGTGTGTTTTAGTTTCGTTTTCAGAGCTGGATAGCTGCAGTCACAGCCAGAAGGTCTATTAGAGTTTCTCTCTGTAACCCAAAGACTGTAAATCGATCCTGGTGATTTAAAACTAATAACAGTAGTGACTTTAACCTGATGTGTTTCTGGGAAAAGGTGTTTTAAGTCTTACGGATGTTAAAAGGAAAGCTTAAAGGATTACTTAGTGTTGTATTCTTTGGGGGTTGTATTTGAATTAATGGTTGCAAAGATGTTCCCTGTATGGCAGCGACCAGGGGTGAACGGCGCCGGTGAGACTCTGCTTTTTCCACTCAGCCGCTCGGCCCATCCGGGCGGAGAATCGACGGCCCCGCCGATTTCAGTGGCCAGCACTGCGTCAAACACACTGCCGCAAATGGCACCGATCCTCCGCACCTCGAAGAATCGCAAGCCGGCGTCGTAGCGCGGTTGCGGCGATTCTCCGACCTGGCTCGGAGAATCGCGCCCTATCTCTTGATCATTTGGTGAATTCAGAATTATAAATGTTCTCAGTAGTGAATGTAAACCTAATGTGCTTCTGTTGAAAGGTGTTTTAAGTCTTATGGATGTTAAAAAGGAAAGCCTAAAGGTTTACTTAGTGTTGTAGTCTTTGGGGGTTGTATTTGAATTAATGGTTGCTGAGATGTTCACTGGATGTTTTAAAAAGGTTAACTTGAGTTCATAGAATAAACATTGTTTTGCTTTAAAAAATACTTTTCCATTTCTGCTGTACCACACCTGTAGAGTGGGCCGTGTGCTCCCCATACCACAATCTATTAAAAGTTGTGGATCAGATGAACTCCATGATACACTTGGAGGTTCTCTAAACCCTGGCCCATAACAATACCTGATGGTAAAAGTTAGCAGAGCTAAAAAAGCTTAACGTGTATAGAATGTGCAATTTTAAATTATATTGAGTGTGATCTACCCGAATGGCTACAGAGTCCCATAGCACCTGATTAGCCGGGTGTTTCTCCGCACTTGCCGCACCGAGGGACACCATGCTATCGAATGGCCATTCGGGTAGATTGGGGGCCACAGTGGGGAATGTGTTCCATTTTCTGCACTGAGGAGCTCCACTTGCCAGAAATCCTTATTGGAGAAGGAGATCGGGACCATTTTTAAATGGTGTCCCGATTACTTGAACCCCCTTGACACAACCCCGCAAACCCCCCCTCCAAGTCTTAACTCACTGATAAGAACCGCACCCATGCAAGGCACGGCGAGGACTAATCTGCAGCACAGTAAAAATGCCTTGGTAGTGTCAGCCTGGCAGTGCCCCTTCCAGCTGGTCGGGCCAGGCTGGCACCCAGCTGGTACAGTCAGAGTGTCAGGCTGCCAGTGTTAAGGTGGCACCAGCAGTGCCAAGGTGCCACCCTGCCCAGAGGGCAAGAACCTCTGGGCCTCCAATCTCTTGGGAGACCCCAATGTGTGTCATACCATCTGGTCCTCATATGTGGAGGCCAGCACTGAATGGCACTTGCCCGAGGTCTCTAAGGTGAGGGAGTTAGATCCCATGCCTTGGGTAGATTGTGGGGATGCATATGGACTGTACTCGTTGGAATTTAGAAGGATGAGGGGGATCTTATATAAACATATAAAATTATGAAGGGAATAGATAGGATAGATGCGGGCAGGTTGTTTCCACTGGCGGGTGAAAGCAGAAGTAGGGGGCATAGCCTCAAAATAAGGCAAAGTAGATTTAGGACTGAGTTTAGGAGGAACTTGTTCACCCAAAGGGTTGTGAACCTATGGAATTCCTTGCCCAGTGAAGCATTTGAGGCTCCTTCATTACATGTTTTTAAGATAAAGATAGATAGTTTTTTTGAAGAATTAAGGGTTATGGTGTTCGGGCGGGAAAGTGGAGCTGAGTCCACAAAAGACCAGCTATGATCTCGTTGAATGGCGGAGCAGGCTCGAGGGGCCATATGGCCTACTCCTGCTCCTAGTTCTTATGTTCTTGTATCTGAGTGAGAGCAACTGCCTCACTCTAATATGCAGATTTGCTCGGAAGTAACACCACCCACAACAGGCAGAATTCACATTGCAACGTCTCGCGAAATCGCGTTAGATCTCGTGAGGCACGGCTGTCCAGGTAGATCCTGGAAGAGGGCTCTCCTGACATCTACCAGTCACTTTGACCACGCCGTGCTGCCTTTCGGCTGTAATGCGGTCAGTAGATCTCACCCGTTATTCATGTTTTGGGATGTGATAACAGTTTACTGTATTGAAAATAAGCAAGGAATATTTTAAAACCAGCCGAATATGAACCAGCGATTTGTGATGTTTGCTAGGTTTGTCAGGAAATTGTTCAATATGTGGCTAGACTACAGATCATATCGACATGAAATAATTTTTTCCCACATCACTGGAGCATTACAAATATTAAATTCCTGTTTAGGTTAAATCCATCTGATTAAGCACTTATATTAACCTTCACCCTTATCCATGAGAAACACACCAGTCCTTTAACCTTTTTAGCTCAGCAGAAACATTTCTGCACAAATCTGTGTGGTAGACACCACTGTTGTATTGTGTATATTGCATACGAGGGTATTACGGTAAGGCCCCTGTACTACAGGTACGGGGGTAGATCCCTGCCTGCTGGCTCCGCCCAGTAGGCGGAGTATAAATGTGTGGGCTCTCCGAGCTGCAGCCATTTCGGCAGCAGCTGCGGAGGTTCCACATCTCTGCGTAATAAAGCCTCGATTACTCTCGTCTCGGCGTAATTGATAGTGCATCAATTTATTACGCAGAGATTTTTAAAACAATGGATCTCCGCATCACGCCTGATCGCCTGCAGCTGCACCCTCAAGCAGACAACGCCAAGTCGGCCTTCGCATATTGGCTAGCTTGCTTCGAGGCATACATCGGATCTGCGATTGAACCACCCTCAGAGGCAGAGAAGCTCCAGATCCTTTACACGCGGCTGAGCTCAACATCTGTGCCCTCATCCGATCCTGGACACGCCGACCTACACTGAGGCCGTGGCGCTACTGAAGGAGAACTACGCTCAGCAGCCCAACAAAATCTACGCCAGGCACCTCCTCTCAACGCAGCAGCAACTCCCCGGTAAGTCTGTGGAAGATTTCTGGCGTGCCCTGCAACTCCTAGTGAGAGACTGCGATTGCCAGTCTGTTTCTGCCGCTGAACATTCTGACCTGTCACTGGGAGATGCGTTCGTTACAGGCATAGGGTCCGCCTAATTCCACCAGCGACTATTAGAAGGGGCTACCCTCAACCTCGCGGTGACCAAGAAACTAGCGCTCTCGCTCACAGTCGCCTCACGCAATATACACGCGTATGCCCCCGACCGCACAGCCCACCCCTCCTGGGCATCGTGGACCCCGCCAGCGAACACCCCACCAGCGACCTCCCCCAGCCAACCCAGGCCTATGCCGCACAACCCCAGGGGGCCCAAGTGCTACTTCTGCGGACAGTCAAAACACCCCCAACAACGCTACCCGGCACAGAGCGCACTCTGCAAGGCCTGGGGTAAGAAAGGACATTTTGCTGCTGTGGGCCAGGCCCGCTTGGTCGCTGCTGTTGCCCCGGCACCCCCATGTGCGACCCACGGGCGCCGCCATCTTCCTCGCCTCAGACCTTGTGTGGCCTGTGGGCGCCGCCATCTTGCACCCCTCACATGTGCAGACCGTGGGCGCTGCCATCTTGCCTGCCTCAGGACACGTGCGGCTCGTGGGCGCTGCCACCTTACCCGCCTCAGGACCCCTGCTCGTCGGGCCGCTCATCGCCTGCAACTGCCGCTGACCAGCCACACCTGGCCTCCATCACGATCGACCAGTCCCAACCGCACAACCTCGCGACCGCATTGACGACAGTGAAGGTCGACGGGCACAAGATATCCTGCCTTCTGGACTCCGGGAGCACCGAGACCTTCATCCACCCCGATACGGTAAGGCACTGCTCCCTAGTGGTACACCCCACCAACCAGAGAATCTCCCTGGCCTCCGGATCCCACTCCGTGGGGATCTAGGGGTACTGCACTGCCACCCTCACCATCCAGGGCATAGAGTTCAGCAGCTTCCACCTCTACATCCTCCCCAACCTCTGCGCTGCCTTGCTACTTTGCCTGGACTTCCAGTGCAACCTCTAGAGCCTAACCCTGAAATTTGGTGGGCCCTTACCACCCTGAAGGTCGACCCACCTTCCCTGTTTGCAAACCTCACCCCGGATTGCAAACCCATTGCCACCAGGAGCAGACGGTACAGTACCCAGGACAGTACCCTCATCAGATCAAGCAGCTGCTGCGGGAGGTCCAACAGCCCCTGGAGAGCCCAAGTGGTAGTGGTAAAAACTGGGGAGAAAAACAGGATGATCGTTGACTTCGTCGTAGACCATCAATCGGTACACGCAGCTCGACGCGTACCTCCTCCCTTGCATATCTGATATGGTCAATCAGATTGCACAGTCCCGGGTCTACTCAACAGTGGATCTGAAATCTGCCCACCACCAGCTCCCCATTCGTAAGGCGGACTGCCAGTACACCACATTTGAGGTGGATGGCACCATTACCATCTCCTTAGTGTTCCCTTCGGCATCACTAACAAATGGTTGACCGGTACGGACTGCAGGCCACTTTCCCGTACCTGGATAACATCACCATCTGCGGCCACAACCAGCAGGACCATGAGCTAACCTTTCCAAATTCCTCCACACCGCCAAACTCCTCAACCTCACCTACAACAAGGAGAAATGCGTGATCAGCACGGACCGATTAGCCATCCTCGGCTATGTGGTTCAGAACGGAGTTCTAGGGCCCGGCCGCATGCGCCCCCTCGTGGAACTCCTCCCTCCCCCACTGTTCCAAGGCCCTCAAATTATGCCTGGGGTTCTTCTCGTACTACGGCCAATGGGTCCCTGACTATGCGGACAAGGCCCGCCCATTCATTCACTCCACCGTTTTCCCCATAATGGCTGAGGCTCACCAGGCCTTCAACCATATCAAGGCCGACATCGCCAAGGCCGCGATGCATGCGGTCGACGAGACGCTCCCCTTCCAAATCGAGAGCGATGCATCAGATGTCGCTCTGGCTGTCACCCTCAACCAAGCAGGCAGGACCTTGGCATTCTTTTCCCGCACCCTCCATGCCTCTGAAATTCAGCACTCCTCTGTTGAAAAGGAGGCCCAAGCCATAGTAGAAGTTGTGCGGCATTGGAGGCATTATCTGGCCGGCAGGAGATTCACTCTCCTCACTGACCAATGGTCGGTTGCCTTCATGTTTAGTGGGGTAAGATCAAAAATGATAAAATCTTGAGGTGGAGGATCGAGCAATCCACCTACAATTACGAGATTTTGTATTGACCCGGTAAGATCAATGAGCCTCCTGTTATGGGGAGCGGTGTTTTCAGAACTCCAAAATGTATCATGGAATTCAACCAACCTCTCCCTTTAATGTATTATTGTTGCTTTTGAAGCACGCGGCTTGGTCTCCTGGTGTGGTATTACAATTATGGACACATGGGTTTTTAAACACAAAACAATGTTTATTCCATGAATTCAACTTAACCATTTTCAACAAACATTGGATCATTTACCACCTCTTACTTCAAAGATAACCCCGAAAATAATACAACACTAAATAATCCCTCAAAATGTTCCTTCAAACCTCCAAAAGGCTTAACACCTTTAACAACAGAAACACATCAGGTTAACGACATTACTATTATGAGTTTAAACCACCCAAATGATTCAGAGATATCCTTTCCTGGCAGAGATCACGGCAGATCCAGCTCACTGCAAACACAGACACACCCACGCTCTTTTCCTCAAAACTGGCTTTTCCTTTCATACAGCTCACAGCAAACCAGCCAATCACTTTTCAGCTGCTATCTCAAAACTGAAACCAAAACACTGCAAAATGCCTGAGCTAAAAACCCAGCTCCACCCACACTCTGACATCACTTCAGTAATATGAGCTACTCCATTTCTTAAAGGTACAGTGCTTATACATCTATTTCTTAAAGGTACTCTCAGATGACACCCCCGATGCCCTATCCCAAGGTACATATGCCAGCGCACAAGTGGACCGACTCCACACCCTGCACGATGATCTCTGTCACCCAGGGGTCACCCGCTTTTATCACTTCGTAAAGGCCCACAATCTGCCCTACTCCATCGAGGAAGTTAGGGCTATCATGAGAGATTGCCAGGTCTGCACGGAGTGTAAACCGAACTTCTACCGGTCAGACCATGTGCGCCTGGTGAAGGCCTCCCGCCCCTTTTAACGCCTCAGTGTGGCCTTCAAAGGGCCCCTTCCCTCCACCGACCGCAACACGTACTTTCTCAATGTGGTCGACGAATACTTAAAATTCCCCTTCTCCATCCCATGCCCCGACATGACGTCTGCCACCATCATCAAAGCCCTCAACACTATCTTCGCTCTGTTTGGTTTCCCTGCCTATGTCCACAGAGACCAGAGATCCTCATTTATCAGTCATGAGCTGCGCCAGTACCTGCTTAACAGAGGCATTGCCTCAAGCAGGACAACCAGCTACACCCCCAGGGTAAAACGGGCAGGTGGAGAAGGAGAATGGGACAGTCTGGAAGGCCGTCCAGCTGGCTCTATGGTCCTGAAATCTCCCGGACTCCCGCTGGCAGGAGGTCCTCCCCAACGCCCTTCACTCCATTTGGTCGCTCCTGTGCACTGCGACTAACGAAACTCACCATGAACGCCTCTTTGCCTTCCCTAGGAAGTCCACCTCCGGGGTTTCGCTCCCAACTTGGCTCGCAGCTCCAGGAACCATTCTCCTCCGCAAGCATGTGCAGCTCCACAAGGCGGACCCGTTGGTTGAGAGGGTACAGCTACCCCACGTGAACCCACAATACGCCTACGTAGCATACCCCGACAGCCGCCAAGACACAGTCTCCCTCAGGGACCTGGCACCAGCTGGGTCCCCACACACCGCCACCCCCCCCCCCCGCCGCGGCGCCACCCTCCCTCCCCCCGATGCACCCCAACAAAGCACCTGCTCCAGGACGATACGCCCTCGCCTTGGTCCCACCCAGGGATGAAGATGAGGTCGACACGCTCCCGGAGTCACCGATGACCAAACCGACACTTGAATCGCCACCACAACTGCGGCGCTCACAACGACGGATTATGGTGCCCGACCGTCTAAACTTGTAACCTCTTTCTTAAATTTTAAGCAACCTGTATGTAAATAGTTTCCACCACCACCCCCGCTGGACCCTTTTTTTTTTAACAGGGTGTGAATGTGGTAGTCACCACTGTTGTATTGTGTATACTGCATCCGAGGGTATTGCGGTAAGTCCCCTGTACTACAGGTACAGGGGTAGATCCCTGCCTGCTGGCTCCACCCATTAGGTGTAGTATAAATGTGTGGGCTCTCCGAGCTACAGCCATTTCGGCAATAGCTGCAGGAGGTTCCACATCTCTGCAAAATAAAGCCTCGATTACTCTCTACTCTCGTCTCGTCGTAATTGATAGTGCATCAATCTGGTTAGTGCATCAACCTGGTTAGAATTTTATCAGCTTCTACTGTAACTAATGGAATCATAGAATCCTGACGGTGCAGAAGGAGGCCATTCAGGCCATCAAATCTGGACTGACCCTCCAAAGGAGAACCCTACCCAGGCCTATGTCCCTGCCCTAACCCATAACCCCACAAAAGCTTTTTAACACTAAGTGACAATTTAGCATGGTCAGTCCACCTAACCTGCACATCTTTGGACTGTGGGAGGAAACAGGACCACCCGGAGGAAACCCAAGCAGACACAGGGAGAATGTACACAGTCATCCAACATCAGAATTGAACCCGGGTCCTTGGCGCTGAGACATCATACATTAGTATTCAAATGGAATCTCTCTCCATACCCTGATATTACTTTCCAGCATCCTTTGGGAAAGCATATTCTCTGGTACATAAGAGGGGAAAAGGATAGCGATAGTTTGTGTCTGCTTTTTGCTGCCTTTGCTTTCAAAAAATTCCACAGTTTGCATCACGGACTTTCCTTGGCCTTTGCATAGAATTGAAATGGAAGACATCATTGCTAACCTTTCTGCCCCCATTTTGTTTCTACATGACCAATAGTCCTCGGGCACCGATGTATCCAAGGAGCTGTCGATGGATCTCGCACTGGGACTCCTTCAAATCAGTGGGTTTAAAGGCACCAGTCAGTAAAACAAAAACAGGAAGTACTATCTGCTGCCCTACAGATATTAGGGTGTAGTGACTTCTGGCTGCTGATTTCCAACAGCTGAGAATACCGCTGATGAATGTGCAGCTATTCATCATCTATTAGGAGGAGATGCAAACTGGCGCGAGCTTCCCGCTGCTCAGCCTAATGAGGCAGGCAACGCTATTCAACATCAATTGGTTCACTTAACGAGGCCCCTCCGGCTTCTCACCGCAAATGAAGGCTTGCCAGCCGATTCGCCGGCACCGCACTCGCCAGTCCCCCGCTCACAAGGTTGAGCAGCACTTAAGCAGAACTTGCTCAGCCAACCCCAGCCAGCTCACAATGGCACCCAGGAGACTGGCCCCAAGATTCGGGGAGGCTGCTAGATGCAGTGGAGGCCAGGAGGGATGTCCTGTTCACCCGAGGGTCCTGGACGGACAACCATAGCGCAACGATTGCCACTTGGACAAGGTGGCGGTGGCTGTGAGCGCCGGGAGTGTGACCCTGTACCCTGAACATCCACTCATAACATCACCTCGACCGAGCCTGGTCCCCTCCCCATGACACTCACCCACTCTCCGGCCATGACCATGCTCGCTCCAGTTTCTGCTGGCTTGTTTGCATCTCTGGGTGTTTGGATGTTGGCTGCTACATGTATGGTATTGCCTCCCGCAGTTTTTGGGCACAGTGTCCAGGCATCACGGTTTGATTGGGATTCTAGCCAATGACTCTCATATGCTACATCGCCCTCCCACGCACAGGAATCCACTTGGGTTGTGTGAAGTGCTCACTTAACCACAATTACTGATTCCCTATTAGCAGTCGCCTCGGGCGCATGGCTAGAGGCCTCGGCAGTCGTGGGAGTTATGGGTGGTTGGTGTGGCAAATGGGCATGGACAAGGGTTGCCCCTAGAATGGGTACACACAATCCAGGGATTGGCATGGTGGTTCCATGAGTGGTTGCCCCCCCCCCCCCCATTTCCCCGCCAGCGTCTCTCCCAATCCTCCCATGGTGGCCCAACCCTGTGGAGTGTCCCCCACCCCCAGTCAAGGGTCCCTCCCTCCCCGGCCAAGCACTGAGGTGCCAAGCCTAGCACTGCCTTGCTCTTTGCCTGTGAGCAAGGATAGCTACTCCCCTCCGGCGAGATCCCGATTTCGCCTACTGGAGCCAGTTGCATTGCAAACTGTTCGCTGCCTGGTGCGGTTCTTGTTTTCACCGGCCTTGTTTCGTTCGCTTGAGAGCGCAACGAGGCTGAGAATCGCGCCCATTAATTCTGTTTCTCTCTTCACAGATGCTGCCAGACCTGTTGGATTTTTCAAGCACTTTATATTTCCATTTTCCATCCACTGTACCTGTAGTATCCAGGTAAACGTGGAGAGAGAACAACATGAGGTTACATCTGAGTTATTTTAGCACTCCTCGAATTACAGTCTTTGCACTGCATTAGAACTCTCTTGAGCTGACAACTTCCTATAGCTTTTAATGGGTGAAGTGATTTTATAAAGGGGGCTCTCACACAATAATTTGTGGCTGAATGCTTTGATGTGGGAGAGAGGATTGGATACTTCAGTCTGTAGGGTCAATGGATGAGCTGTTAGTCTGTTTTTCTTTGGCCCAGCAAGCTCTGAGGATAGCTTAGGTTCAGTGGCTGTGAATCATCTTGTCTTCTAGCAGGCGGATTGGGTCAGGTGCTATGAAAGGCACTCTCTGGTCTGCAAATGACTAGAGATTGACGTTGGCGAAGATCTTAGCTTCTGGGTACCAGATCATGATGCGGGGAAAGGAGAGAAAAATCCTTTTTACTCGGAGGAGAAACTACCAGATTTTTTAAAAAAGAGACTGAAGGGAAACACTGTACTCAAATGGTGAAATAATGGATCATAGAATTATGGGAATGCAATTGAATTGTTTGTGAAGGATTTTGTAAAGGGATCACTTACTTGGTGATTTATGGCTGTCTGCTTAGTTATAATGGTTGGTAAGAAGATGAAACACTTGTAGCTTTGAATATCAACCAGCTCTTTACTCGGGAACTAATGCAAAATTGTTTTTGATGTTGTTTCTAGTGTATTTAAATAAATAAAGGAAATGTACTATCAATATTATGGGACTAATCATTACTCTACAATTTTCCTTACAATAACAAACGTAGTAACACTTACGAATATGCTGTTCCATACATTGCAAACACTAACAAGTACAAATGGAGGAGTTATCTCACCAATGGGTATTATTATGTGAAGCTCACGATTCAATTTAACTGCTGGAGTAAACTAAAGCAGTATGCTATTTCTTATCAAGGGTTAATTTGCTGTTTCATGCATTAAACAGATAACCATTAATTGAATTTTGCTTATCAGGTAGGCTGGGTTGGTATTATCATTCCAGAAAAGCAGACGATTCTACACAATGTGAATTATCTTTCATATTTGTCACAATGTGTGACATAGCCCTGAATACTATTTATTTCCATGGCAACATATCGTCTTTAAAGTGCTGTCTGGTAAAACGCTAGCTGCTGTACAATCGTATAAAGAATTAATCCAAAAGGAAAATGTTTTTTTCAGAATTGCTTTTCCATTACATCCTGTGTGGCGTGATGCAGCTTCACATTTTAAGGGATATATAACTCGGCTCGATCTTTGGAAAGGTTTGCGAATGAGCATTTTTTTTCTCAGTTCCCATCGAAAAGGTTGACATTTATTTTGTATCGTACATTGACTATTTTATTCCAGATAATCAATCCAAATAAAATACAGTTTATTAGCAATTCTGGTGGATAAGATCTATTCAAGACATTCAGAGTGGGTGGGCAGTGCAAAAAAAAATTGAAATGCGTTACGAGATGACCCTTAGCAAAGATCACGGGTCACACAAACCCACAACATAAAAGAAAAATCTAACGGGTGCTGGAAATGTTCAGCAGATCTGTGAAGAGAAGCAATGTTAACGGTTCAGGTTGATGACCTTTCTTCAGAACTCTCTGGAGTGGTGCCATATAAATGATCTTTTTCCATATAACTGAGGACGAATTTAAATTTCTGTTTTGGCTTATTTCATCCAGCAGCACAAAAACATAAGTGGTGTGGAAAACATTGGCACACTTAGTTTATCTTGAATTCAGCTAATGTACATAGATGTGTACACTGGGTTCCTTGCTTTTTATATCAAACACTAGTGAGTATATTTACGCAAAAGCTAACCTGGGTTGTGTGTCCCATGCTCCTATCGTGTCCTCCCTCATCATCAGTATCAAGGAAGCAGTAGTTATGGGATGGAGTGTTGTCTTTCTGCCTGTATCAGGCTCAACAACATACCACTGGAAGTAGTCAGGACTTTCCGCTACCTGGGCGACAGACAGGCTGCCTCTTGACGAGGGGCTCAGCACACACATCAGAAAGTACCAGCCTCCCCGAACAGGTGCAGGAATGTGGCGACTAGGGGCTTTTCACAGTAACTTCATTTGAAGCCTACCTGTGACAATAAGCAATTTTCATTTCATTTCATTTTTCATTTCAAATCACTAACAAACCAGGAATAGAAAAGCAGCAAATTTCCCAGCAGCATCCAGGTGCCTGTCTACGAGGCCTGAGTCCTCACCCTATTGTGGTATGGAAGCAAAGCTTTATTCACACCTACGAGGAAGAAAAGTTCAATCATTTCCATCCCCACTGTTTGACCTGAGGCAAAGTCATCGATGAAATAATCCTTTTCAGGGAAAACATAACAAGCATGCTTGTGCTAATCAATCAGAGAAGGCTTAGCTGTTTTGGTCATGTGCAAAGGATGGAAAATGACCACGTCTTCAAGGGTATACTGTCTGGGGAGGTAGCACGTGTCAAGAGGTCAGCAGGACACCCAAAGCACCTATTCAAGGAAGCTATTAAAACAGACTTGGAAACACAGGAAAGCGTAGCCCTGCAAACAAGATGTCAGCAGAGATCATCATGCCACACCGACAAGGGACAACTTCATATATGGCAGACTTCGCT
The DNA here is from genome assembly GCF_902713615.1 of Scyliorhinus canicula. NCBI lineage: Eukaryota > Metazoa > Chordata > Chondrichthyes > Carcharhiniformes > Scyliorhinidae > Scyliorhinus > Scyliorhinus canicula. The sequence goes on from NC_052152.1 coordinate 161,924,723, forward strand.
ATTCCAGAATTGGCATGTTCAGCCATCGAGAAGTGTGCCAAACGATCTCATCTGACCTCAACAAAGTTCTGAGGCTGCACTCATCATCTCACTCAGATGGAAGAGTGCCAACCAACATTCAGCTGAAGGAGTGAATTTCTGACTTGAAGCATCAGCCGACAGATGGGGACATCTAACCTTAAACATTTCAATTAAAAGCAAAAGTTTTAGTTAATAATAGAACGTTTTCAAAATTGTGTCTAGTGAGTTCGTTTACTTTATCTCCGTCCTGTGATATAAGATAGAAATGAATTTTATTTAGAATGTGGTAGGGTCTCATCTACCCTGGCAAGCAGAATTCAGTGTCACTGCCTACATTTTAAGAACTCATGGATGTAGAATTAACAAATGACTTTCATTGTGAACTAATGTTATTTGTGTATGTTGTTGGAGACCGTGATTGAGGGAAGATTGTAGCTTTGTTAGCACTGCCCACTTACGAAATTCATTTGTCAAATAATGTTAAGATATATTGGGGGCGATTTTCAGCCCACGATTGGCATCAGAGAGAACAATGATGTGGGCGGAAAATTGGATAGTATCAGGAAATGCGATTCTCTGCGAAGAATGTGCGTTTCTCAATTTTCCCTGCCACTTGCAGGTGACGCCATGAGGTTCACACCCACAAATGGCGGGAATGTAATTTAAATTAATTATAATAAATGCCGATTAATGGGCCTTCTTGCTACATGATCCCGTCGCTAAATATTCATACCTCACTGACATGGGGTAATATTGGCGAGGTTTACAACAACGTTTTAAAAACAGGAATCAGTCAAGGGCATCCCTCTGGGGGCGCAAAGGTAAGCCTTGCCCCCCCGGAGAGGGAGGAGAGAGGAAAGGAACATGTTCTGGCACTGCCCATTGGCACAGGTTGCAGGCCTTCAAGGGGGAAAGTTGTCTGAGCACCCCCTAACTCCTTGCAGTAGGTAACAGAGCTATTGAGGGGATGCATGGGACTTGTGTCTGCATCCTCAAGAGTCACCTCAAAGAAGCCTTCTGACATGTAATGGGCTGAGTGATTAAAGACTTCACCATGAAACCTTGCTTTGGGGGTCACATGAGTGTATCCTGTGTGGTGTAAACTCTTGATTGAGCATTGGGGTTCAATGCCTAGGACTCAAATCAGCAGCAGTTCTCTTTAGCTTTGGCACTGTTGAGTTGCCAATGAAAGGTGAGATTGCATTCCAATCAATTGAATGCCTCTTGTGACAGATGAGGCACAGCTGATTATACTGAAGCCTGGAATGAGTATGACAAACACACATCTCGGGCGTACCCTCGCTTTCCCATTTCACAGACCTACACATTTATTCCTGAGAGACAAACATGCTGGAAGAACACAGTTGACATTCAATAGACTCAACCTCTTGGTACTCAGAACCCCATACTCAGTCACAATTCTATGTACAGTTCAATTTTGCTTCCCCAAGTGAGAGGGCCATCATTACTCATGAGGCAGGGATGCAAGCCCTGCAGCCTCACTTCTCATGGGATCCCAGTAAATTCCCTCACAGTTTCTCCCAGTGCTGACTCTCAATATTTATCTCCTGCCAACTGATGTGTTGGGTACTCTGGATCTGTGGAGAATGCGTTTACCTTAGCAGTAACATAGACAGGCTACCAACACTTGTAATAGTACAACACTATTTTATTAAGCTAGGAACTGTTGAACATACTTGCACTGTGGGTCGACACTATGTTAGATTAAACTGAAGACCTATGCCTCTCCTGACCAGTCTAGATTATCAGCACATGGTGAAGATCTGTGCTGCAAGCTGTGAGCTCTGTCCTTCTCAGAGGCTGCATCCCGAATGAACGGGAAAACTAGTGCCCTCTGGCTTTATAGTGAGCGTGCCCTAACTGGTGATTGGCTGCTGTGTTGTGTGTGTTGATTGGTCTTGCAGTGTGTCAGTCAGTGTGTGTCTGCACCATTATATACTGATGTGTATATTATGACACCAACCACTTTCCAGCTCCCAGTAAAGATGGGCACTCCCTCAGCTTTGATGGATTGAATTTTGAAAATAAATCATTCATCGGATGTGGGCGTGTTGGCTGGACTTACCTTTGCGCCCCCAGAGGGATGCCCTTGACTGATTCCTGTTTTTAAAACATTGTTGTAAACCCATCCCTGAGGACATTTAAGAGTCAACCACATTGCTGTGGATCTGGAGTCACATGCAGACCAGGCCAGGTACGGATCACAGATTTCCTTCCCTAAAGGACGTTAGTGAACCAGATGGGTGCTTAGGATAATCGACAATGGTTCCGTGGTCACCTTTAGTTTTTTAATTCCAGATATGGCCCCAAGCCCAGCAAGTAGAAACCAACCGATGCCTGCGTATCAGCCTCCAGATCCTCTTAAAGCAAAGGGTGTCCCTAAGTGAATGGAGGTTAAGGCCCTCCCCTCCCTAAAGAATGAGTGACTGAACCCCAGCTCTGGCCCCAAGTTGAAACTATCTGTGTCCCCCATGTCCTCGCCAGGTGCACCCTGAAAAGTGAAGAGCCTGGGAATCATGGTTGCCTGAATGCTCACATCCAATATCCCCCTCGGACATGAAGCTGCCAGGTTCACATTTCCGTAGAGCTGTTGTAAATAATGCTGGCTTGATGTCACGCCATGCCCGCCAAATATTCCTTGAGGGGGGAAGGTCTGGAGAGAATGCTCACTAATAACATGCTAATGTATTAAAAAGAGGTTCCCAGGCTCGCATGATGCGATTCGCACTACTCCACTGGCAAGGGTTGGGTGGTAGTCGGGGGGGGGGGGGGGATTTCAAAGAACAATCACACCAGAGAGAATCTCGTTTTTTGATTCTCTCTGGATTTTGAGTCCACACCAAGCTTCTCTCGGCTGAAGAGAGAGGGCTCAAAATTGCTCTGAGACTCTAATTGACAGAGTTCGCTCAGCATTGCATTGCAAAAAATAAGTTAATAGATGGTATAGTAAGGTTACATTTTCAATTTGTACATCGAAATGACTGCTGAGAAGTGAGCTTATTGTTTACCAAAAATGCTGGACTACAGGATTTGTGAAGATTATATATTTAATGTAATTGTTGCAAGTCCATGTTGGTCCAAATGCTGACAGCCTGCAAAAGGAGGAAGGCCAGTAATTATGCATGGCAGCATCAGCAATCCTCAAAGGACTTCAGCCAAAACAAACAGGGGTGAGACAGTCAATGTAAGTGGCGGTACAGAGGAAAGCATTAACTGCCATGCCCTTTCCATTAATGACAATTGTTTTAGCCTCTGCAAAGATGTATAGAACGAATGGAGTATTTGGAAAATCCCCAGACGGTAACAATGAATGAGGATGCAGCAAACTATCTGTCACCAAGTGATCATTAATCCCAGCACCCAAACTTGTCTGGTGGATGGTAAAGCTGAGGAGCTACATGACATTTCAGCTTGGCACTCCAACGCACTTGAAGATGGAAGCTCCATATTCCTGAAAGGAGTTCGCCATCAAGACCATATGAGTAGGATTCACACAGCCTTGCATCAGAATGGAAGAACGTGACGCGTTTTATGGAACCTTTCAATTTAAGAACACCTGTTGATAGTTATCAGATAGTTGGTCTATATGTACAAACCACAAAGTCCAATTGCAAATCGTCTTCATTGACTCATTTGCAAAACAGCATGGTAGGGTTGGCTGGGACAACTGGACATTCACTTTAAATCAGCACCATACAATTCAGAAGAGAAGTTCGAACTTATAATAATGACTGGTAGGAGTGTGTCTGCTCACCCACTAATCACAATAGGTGCTAACTCAGCTAAAATATATTGATCCCAGATTGAAAAAAAATTTAACTTTTTCTAGCCAAGTGTACCAAAGACCATAGTGCCGCAGTGAGTGAACGGAGCTAAGATGCAGATTTTATAAATTGCGGAAGAGACTTGATGGGATTAATGGCCTACTTTTGCTCCTATGTTCAAAGCAGCTCCTTTATTGCATACCATGCACTTCCATATCCAGCTGGGCAAATATCCAAGCTGTAATAGAAATCATATACCCTTGGTACCATGTATACAAAATTGCTTCAGCGTGACCAACCCATTTGATGCATGCTGTAATGATTTTAATTTAAGAACAATTTTTCATTATTAATTATCCAATCATCAATATGGTATGTAAAGTAATTTATTTTTACAGCAAAAACATGCAACTATGACATGCAGCAAGTACCGATCCAAGTCGTGCAGGATGGTTAGCATGAGAGAACTTCTCTTTCTTTTTCCCTTCTGTTCTTCTCAGTGCCTTGCCTTTTCTCGATGACTTCTGAACTACCCAATAGTGCTTGAGCAAAGCCAGCATGGATCCACTCGAGTGCTGTCCTTTTCACCACCTAATTCCAGTGTCTTCCTTCAAAAACTGATCCTTTTTATATCCTTTGTCAAGGGTGTACCTCAGTATTATGTTAATTATCCTGGAAAACATCTGAATATAGTGTGCAATGGTATGTTGAGTTACTTGTTCAAATTATAGAGTAAAAGCCCATCCTTAGTTATCTTCCAAATCCTGCTAGGGCCTTTGCATGTACTTTCTGTCCTTGATCAACCAGGCCTGTTCTGCAGGATCAATTCTACTATTCCCTCAAAACATATTGCTCCCCCACTCGTGCAAGGGCCTCTTTTGACGATAGTCTCTTTTCAGGCTAGCTGCACCTATCATGACCTGATAACAGAGAGCCACCCATATCGGTGACCACCCCCACCAAATCCCCATATTTGAAACACCCCCATATCACAGACCTCATATTAGAGAAACCCCCCCCCCCCATATCGAGAACCCCATACCGAGAACCCCTAAATAAGAGACCCCCATATCAGAGCACCCTCCCATACCAGAAGACCCCCTCATAACCGAACACCTCCAATATCTGGTAAACCCAGATACTAGAAAAACTCCCATTAACAAAGAACCCCCCAGCAGAGAACCCCCCCCCAACCAGACCCTCCCAACAGAGACCCACACCAGAAACCCCCCAAAACAGAGACCCTCCACCAGAAGACCCCTCCATCAGAGACCAACCCCCATCGATATCAGAAACTCTCCTCATGAGTCATCCCTACGTCGAAGATAAAGGGAAGTCCAGGTAGAAACAATGGAAATTCTTTGCTTTTTCAATTACTCTTACACGTGCCTCAAAAAGATGTTTAGAAAGCAGTAGCTGTTACTTCATGAAAGCCAAAACTACAGCACAAGGCTTTAAATCCCTCCAGATCTTTAGGTCTGCAAGATTTCCATTCACTTCAAAGAGAAAAAGCTTTTAGTCAGCTGTAATTGACAGCTTCCAGACAGCCAGAATTCTAGTCTGGATTGTTTATTTTCATTTCCCTTTACGCTTGAACGCATCTCAATTAGCTGAATTTGCATTTAGCTGTAAAGTTTATAACATCTAGGAATTAAATGCTTTCACTTCCTCTTTTTCTCAGCAGAGAATGCTTAACTGCTTTTGATGTGGTCAGGAGCTGTCAATCATAGCTAGATGTTCATGAAATCATTTTTAGGGTCAGAACAGGCTAATTGAGATGCTTTCAAGCGTGATGGGAAATGCAAAGGATTTAAGGGGGTTTAAAGCTTAGGGCTGCTCTTTAACCTCCAAGCAGAAATGACTGATAGGGGTGGGTTATTGGACCGTCACCGTGATGGGGTGATCTCAGTTATGGGAGGCATGGGTGTGCTGCCGGCACAATGGAGAATCCCAACAGCAGAGAATCCAGCCCATAGTCTCCCAAACGGAGTATATACCCCATGTTATCCTGTTGTCCCTATCTGTCTGAAAGGGATAAAGGTCACGCCATGTTGACCAATTGTCTGTGTGATGCATGAGTAAGCATATTGGTGGGTAAAGCTAGTCCTGCAATAGTACATGCTCACATCCCTAAAAGTCTTTCTTTCAGCTTGCATTACTTCAAACATGAATAATATATTTGTGGCAACTTGAGTTCAACCCATCATTAATTTTAACATGTCTTTGTTTGCCATCATTCATGGGACTCTTCACTTAGATACCTTGTCACTTGCTGAGCTTCTGTGCACGTTAGTGTAGTGAGATTTCCTTTCTCATGATCCCTATTCTTCAGGTGTCCATTATTCTGCTGAAGCCTTGAAAATATTTCAATATGTCAGTCTTCAAACAAATTAGTATATAATATTTGACTATTCCGACTCCAGATAAACTTTACACACTGTTAGGAGAAAAAGCAATCTAAAAAGAAAAAAAGGCATGCCAACAAAATATATCAAACCATCAAAACAGAAAAATAGCAAAAATGTCTTTGACTCTTGAAGTAATCCATCAGATAGTGATTAGGTTTCTCCTAGATGGTGAAAAGGCAACATTCAACATAACACTGTCTCAAATAGACAGAAAGTCATTTAATATATTGTAATTTTGAAATCAAATGTGAGCTTACATGAGGTGATTCAGAGGAGATTTAGGAGATTGATCCTGGGAATGACTGGGTTAATAATAACTTATTGTCACAAGTAGGCTTCAATGAAGTTACTGTGAAAAGCCCCTAGTCGCCACGTTCCAGCGCCTGTTCAGGGAGGCTGTTATGGGAATTGAACCCGTGCTGCTGCCTTGTTCTGCATTATAATCCAGCTATTTAGCCCACTGTGTGAAACCAGCCCCAGTTGTCTTGTGAGGACATTTTGGACAAACTGGACTTGTTTCCACTGGTGTTTTTAAGAGTGAGGGGTGACTTAATTGAAGCATATAAGATCCTGAAGTGTCTTGACAAGGCGGACATGGAAATTTTTTTTTCTCTTGTGGGTGAGTCCAGAACTAGGGGACACTGTTTTAAAATTATGGGTCACCCTTATGGGACAAACACAAAGAGAACTTTTTTCTCTCGGGGTGCTGTGCGACTTTGGAACTCTCTGCCTCGGAAGGCAGTGGAGATGGGATCATTGAATGTTTTTAAGGCAGATTCTTGTCTGGCAAGGGAATCATAGGTTATTGGGAGTAGATGGGGATGTGGAACTCAAAACACAAAAAAATCAGCCATGATCTTATCAAATGGTGGAACAGGCTTGTGGGGCCGAATGGCGTATTTTGCTCCTATTTTGTAGGTTCGTATTGCATGTGAGTCCACTTCTGACGAATTTAAAAGGCACATTTGAAGATCATACTTGAAGTAAACTGGCTGTATAGGTCTGAGGGATTTCTTCCAGCTCCCCCAGCATCTGTTCTACTCCAATATTGCAACCCAGAGCGACTGTGGTTACAAATTACAATTGCTTATTTATAAAACGTTTAAATCATTGTTTCAGTGGTATCAGTTCTATTCAGTCTATGGTGGCTTTATTATGTACAAATAATGGAGGAACGCAGCTTTATTCAGGTAATGGTGACTGCTGCCTAGAAGCCTTGACCAAGGTTAATGAGCTGGTGCTGAGATGTATAAATAATGAAACACGAGACAGAAATATTATTGTGAATTCATGTTTGTGGGGCTTTGTAAGGACAATGTAAAAGACAAGCATTGATTACATCAGAGAATAGCAAAGTCAATTTACTGTTTCCTATAAATAAGCCAAACTGAAGAGAAATAATCAAGTAATTGATAAGCATTTTAATACAGTGATATAAAAAACTGACCGAGATATCAGCCTAAATTCTGTGCTTCATGCAGGAAAGTTTCACCCAAATGGAAATTAGACATGAGAGCATAGTAGCATCAATTGTCCAACCTGTGTTCTCATCATGGAGCATGGGATTCTGGAATGAAAAGTATCTCATAAATGCTGAACTAGATTAGCCTATGGTGGCAATATTCAATCGTTGACTTTGGGTGGAATTAATGGCCAGCAACACCGGAATCGCGGATCACGATTGGGTATCAGCCAAAAATCAAGGACCCACCAGGTCCCTAACAGAGCACTGTGCTCTGATACCTCTATGGTGGTGTGAATATGTCCCCTGACCTGCACCAGTGTGGGCATACAAAATGTACACAAGCACTCATTAACATATAATTAACTGGCCCGACCTGGTAGTATCCAGCCTCCTGGGATGCTGCCGGGGGATGTAGTGAGGGACGACCAGGAGATAGGCCGTGGGTTCGGGGTGTCCACCCCAGAATCGGGGTGTCTGGGGGTAAGGACCACCATTGCTGCAGCCCGCATGGCAGCCATTTGCCTGCCCACTCCGCTGACTGCCCAATGTGTTGTGTAAATGTGCCGAGCGCCACCCGAGCCATGCCTGTGATTCTCGTCAGCCACCGCCACCTTGGACATCCTGACACATGGCTGAGACACTCGCACCCAAGGCTTCCATCGTGAATGCCACTCGTGCAGCTTTGGCCTGGGTGGTACGCATTGTCGGCACCGCCTTCTGCTCCTGTAGGTGCTTGGACACCTCCAACTACATCTTCAGGCGCTGGATGGGTGCTGACACCCTTTGTGAGGTCCCCGACTCTGTGTTTGCATCTCCAACACTAATGGGAGCGCCCTTTCCAGAAACGCTAAACCTGTCTGGAATGCAGTTAGTCCCTAGGTTTGGGCTGCCCTCCAACTGCCCGCCCTCTCGGAGGTGCCTACCGCCACCTGATTTACCGCGGCCTGTGTGTTGTGCACACCAGATAGTGTCCCAGAAGGCTCTCCACTAAAGTGCCCAACCGAGGTGAGTGTCTCTGGGATGGTGGAGGCTGTTGGTGACAGCAGTGACGAGAAGTCAGTATCATTCCCAGATACGTGCTTCGGCGTGTTGCGAGGTTTAGGCAGGATCGAGGCACCCTGGACAGTCCCGCCTCGTCGGAAGGTGACCCTGCAAGACAAAAATCAAGACGCTTGGTGAGATTGCGGGTACATGTGGTGCGCTGGGAGAGGCGATCCATTTGCCATAGGGACATCACAACACATTGGGGGCTCACTTGGTTATCTCATGCCAACTACTGCCTCTGCGACTGCCCGCTCTCCTACTCCGCCGAGAAGATTCATGGCCTCTGCTCTGTGTCATTGAGGGGGCCGCAGGACCAGCGGGCCTACTCCGGTCTTTTCCCATCCCCAGTAGTTGTGGGCTGCCTTCTCCTGAGGAGGACAGACAATGCACACTGTGACGCTCGGACGTGGGCAACACTTTGATTCACAGCTAGTCATCTGTGTGTGCAGGGCACCCGGCCATGGAGAGCGGTATGGGTGCTGGCATGCGATGCACGTGGGATGCAAGCGGACTACTGGTGGGTAGGCTTCAATCACCCTTGAGAAGGGGATGTGGGCTACAGGAATATGCAATGGTGGTGCCAGGGGCGCGGTAGTAGTGACACACACCCTGGTTGGCCTGGGAGTTACCCATCCTCACCCACCGCTGCCAACCTGCCTGGTGGGGGCTGCATGTTGGAGAGGGGGGGGGGAGGTTTGCTGTGGGGCTGGATTGTGTGAGATGGTGGTGGTGCCAGGGGCACTGAGCTGGTTACTCGCCCTGGTCGCCCGGAGTAGGTTGTCCAGCTTCTTTCGGCACTGCTGTCCGGTCCTCACGGTGGGGCCCACGGCATTTATGGCCTCTGCCACTTCCACCCAGGCCCCCTTGACATCGGCGGGTAGCAGCCACCTTCCCAGACCAGGGAACAGGGTGTCCCACCTCTCCTCCATGGCAACCAACAATACCTCAAACTCTGCATCCGTGAATCTCGGGGAATCTCCAGGGTACCACCTTCTTTAATGAGAGTGTGTGGGGAGTGCCGTGTTTAAATGCAGCTGCAAGTTGTCAGGCTCACACATGCCATTCCTATCCCCAGTGAATCACACACCAGCATTCCTTAGAATTGTAGTAGTTCCACGTGGCATGAGTGCTGGCCTATTAGCATGTCCCAAATGGCTCCAGCCATAGCACCCCCATCTGGAGTGTGGAACCCCCCCATTCAGTCCCAGCGTCAGACTTAGTCATGCAAACAGAGAATTCCGCCCTCTGTGTTTCTTGCTTGAGAGTAAGTGGTCAGCTGTTGAAAATTGAGGTCAAAAGGATAAACTGCTCACTCCAATAATTTTTCAAATCTGCCTGTCGCCTGGCTACTTAAGATTGGCTGAAGTATAATTGCCAGGTGCCAGGCATGGATGACGTTAAGGACTAAAGTAGGCGAAATTCAAGGCAGAAAGGCCATAGTTTGAAAGGTTAGTTCGAGGTTGGACATAATGCCAAGTCTGTGAACAAACTCTCCGCCTGAGAAAATAGCTAAAAATGGTGGCAAAGTTGATCATGAAGGTATGGTAATTAGGCGGACTTGAATATAATTGCTAAGACCTCAATATTTAGTGAGAGAAAATTACAATTAATCCAAGATTGAATGTTGGACAATTTGTCTGGTTGCATAAATGAAATGGAGACATCACATTAATTGGTGGAAATTTAGAGCAGGGCATCATCAGCATACAGGAAGTACAGGAAGTGGCACAAAGGTTAACCCGGCTGCCTCACAGCACCAGTGATCCGGGTTCAGTTCAAGCCTGCGGACTGTAGGTGTGGAGTCTACACGCTGTCCCAGTGTCTGTGTGGGTTTCCTCCATGTGCTCTGGTTTCCTCCCACAATCGAAAGATATGCAATTTAGGTTGATTGGCCATGATCAATGTGCAGGGGATTGGGCTTGGTTCGAGTGCTCTTTCGGAGGGTTGGTGTAGACCCGATGGGCCGAATGACCTCCTCCTGCACTGCTAGGGATTCTACAACAATTATATAACAATGAATATGGTTGATGTTCATACAGGTGTATCCGATAGATTAAGAAAAGGAGGGGACCTAGGATTGATATTTAGGGGCTCCTCAGCAGGTGGTGCAAGGATGAGAAAATAAGGCATTGTTGGATGTACTAGTGGAACCAAGGAAAGGCAAACCCACCAAGGTTGACCATGTTGAGTGCTGCTAAATATTGGAGGAGGGGATATTGTACCATGGTCCTCATAGAAACTGTTGTTCATCACTTCGTGAAGGGCAGTTTTAATGCTTTGGAAGTGGCAGGTTTGAAACTTGATGTGCGACAGGCAGTCAGATAGTACAAATAGCGAATCAATGATAATGTGGGAGGCCAGTTTACATATAGAACTTAACTCCTGCTTGGAGATGATGTTGCTGATGGATTATCTATAGCTGTATAAAAGAGGGCCAAGGAATAGAGAACTTGAGCTCAGAAGCACATCTGAGGAATGAGAGGAAAAGCTGCTTGAGGAAATGTATTGGCTGCATTCACCGAATCCTCACAATGCAAAAGTAGGCCATTCAGTTCATCGGGTCTACACCAACCCTCCAAAAGAGCATTCTACTTAGGCCCACTCCCCCGCCCTAATTCCCGTAACATTGTGCATTCATAATGGATAATCCACCTAACCCGCACACCTTTGGACACCAAGGGGAAATTTAGCACTGCCAATCTACCTAACCTGCACATCGTATTTTTGGACTGTGGGAGAAAACTAGAGCACCTGGAGGAAACCCATAAAGACATGGGGAGCATGAACAAAGTCCACACAGTCACCCAAGGTCGGAATTGAACCGACGTCCCTGGCGCAGTGAGGCAGCAGTGCTAACACCGTGCCGCTTGGAAATCAAATTAAAATGGCTTGAGGACAGTGAGCCATAGTCACAAACTGGCAGGGTATCTTTAATGACTTGGACAAGAATGGTTTTGTTGATGCGCACTTGTCAGAAATCAGATTTTGGTACTCGAGCATAGAGAGAACATGGTACGATTCAATCAAGGCCTTTGGAGTGAGAAGACATGCTACAATAGGCCTGTAGTTTCCCAGAGAGTGGTTGCATTATAAGGAGGGGGTGATGAGAGTGACTTAAAAAAGCTTTGGGGAAATGTTTTTTTAAAAAAACGAATTAGGCACACAATGTCAGTAAGTGTGGGCTCAGTAAGGGAGGTTGTGTTTCAAAAGGTGTACTGGAAGGGAGTTGAGGAAACAATTGGTGGATTTTCTGGAGAATTGAATCCGACTAGTGTTGCTTGGGAGGTGGAGGAAAAATGTACAAAGAACGGTGACTGAGTTCAGAGACTGGTCCAGAGAAGCAAGATGATAACTGGTTGGACGATGAAACTAGGCTTCATTTCGGCAAGAAATTAGAGTCACAAATAGAACCAGAGGTTAAGATGAGTAGAAGGGAATTGTGAGAGAAAAATAAAAGCTGTACAAAAGCACATTATTGCAGATGCTGGAATCTGAAACAAAAAAGAAAATGCTGGAAAATCTCAGCAGGTCTGGCAGCATCTGTAGGGAGAGAAAAGAGCTAACGTTTCGAGTCCGATGACTTTGTCAAAGCTAACAGACAGAGAAAGTGGGAAATATTTATACTGTGGAGTGAGAATTAAAGATGAGTCATAGCCACAGAAACCCAGGGAAACCGGGTGCTAATGACCACAGAAACCAAGAGGAAGGGGTGCTAATGGCAGGCCCCAGAGAGGACAAAAGATGTGAAAGGAGATGAAACAGAGAAACTAACATCAGAGGGTGAACTGTAGATGAGGGGGGAGAGGAAGAGGGAAGAAAATAGGAGAAAGGTTAAGGAAAGGTGGATAAGATTGGGGGGAGGGGAGGGAGTTAAATATATATTAAGAAAGAAAGAAATGGTAAAAGACAGTTAAAATAAAATGGGATGAAAACAAATTGGTCGAGGTGGGGTAGAGCTTATCATCTGAAGTTGTTGAATTCGATGTTGAGACCGGAAGGCTGTAGTGTGCCGAATCGGAAGATAAGATGTTGTTCCTCCAGTTTGCGTTGAGCTTCACTGGAACATTGCAGCAGGCCAAGAACAGACATGTGGGCATGGGAGCAGGGTTTTTTGTTAAAATGGCAAGCAACAGGAAGGTCAGGGTCTTGAATGTGCACAGACCAAAGATGTTCAGCAAAGCGATCACCCAGTCTGCGTTTGGTCTCTCCAATATAGAGACCACATTGGGAGCAGCGAATGCAGTCGACCAAATTGGAAGAGATGCAAGTGAAACGCTGCTTAACCTGGAATGAGTGCATTGTATAAACATTTCAACCCGAGGATCTATGTATTGACATTCACTGCTCTTAAACTGACCATCCACATAGGGATGATTATAATTACATTGATATTCAGTAAGAGAAGACATGTAAATGAAGGCGACTAGAACAAAATTCAGCCTCTATACTTGCAACATAAATCATGTTTGTACCATACAATTAGTACAGAACATAATGATAACAAAGTGGAAAGTTAATGATGGCATCAGTTTAAATTCTTGACAGAAGTTTAATCATTGAAAAAGATTATTCAAGGTTTGAAAGTATTATTTCAGCAATGACCTTTTTATGCCATTTTGGTGTGTGTATGTGTGTGTGTATGTGTCCATACAATACTCATATATTATTAGAACTGACATGGATATATTGAACTCATTCCCCATATCCAAGTTTGCATGCTAAACAAAGTTAGGTCGGAGAATCAACTGTACAGAAAACATAATGGTTTGAATATTACCTCTTTTGGGGATAGGTTGGAATGTGGGAAGATTGGCAAAATGGCACAGAAAGGCAGCAGGTGGTAAGTCCATCTTCCTCGCACCATTCCATATTGCCTGCCCAAATAAAGGTGACAGATGCTCTGGAGTTCAAATGAGCCACTTCAATGGCAATTAAGCACCTTTTTCTGCTTCTGCTGATTTCCTAAAGATAGTAATCATCCCAGTAATCTCGCAGATTGTAAAATGAGAGAAATACATAAATTCAATAACATATTTCCATGCTGCATGCCATTCTTTAAGATGCGATAAAATATAGGTTGAGTATCCATTGTCCGCTGGGACCAATTGCATTTTGGATGTCATATAACTTTCATTTTCGGTTACTACATATAGGTTAAGGTCTACTTGCATTACAATGGCCGAAGCCTAGGCTAGCTACAATCTAAAGTAAATAAAATGGCGAGACAGGTAAGATATATCTTTCAATTAAACCTGTAATACGTTCCCACCCACGGTGCCATCTGCAATTCTGCTTGTAGGACAGGGTTCACAAGGTAAACAGTACAAGTGGACAGACTTACCACATTAAAGGTAAAGTGCACGCGGTGAGATTCCTGTCAGCTCAGGGCAGAGACTTCCTGCGGTTGGGAACAACTGGAAAGGTTCATGCTGTTCCCATGAACAGGTTGTATTGGATCGGGTCACAGACTTCGTACACTAACGGTCAATGAGGTTATGAGGTCAAAGTAGTATTTGGATGTATTCAGTTTTCAAGATATATTATCTTGGGGCCTCACGGTAGCATGGTGGTTAGCATCAATGCTTCACAGCTCCAGGGTCCCAGGTTCGATTCCCGGCTGGGTCACTGTCTGTGTGGAGTCTGCACGTCCTCCCCGTGTGTGCGTGGGTTTTCTCCGGGTGCTCCGGTTTCCTCCCACAGTCCAAAGATGTGCGGGTTAGGTGGATTGGCCATGCTAAATTGCCCGTAGTGTAAGGTTAATGGGGGGATTGTTGGGTTACGGGTATACGGGTTACGTGGGTTTAAGTAGGGTGATCATTGCTCGGCACAACATCGAGGGCCGAAGGGCCTGTTCTGTGCTGTACTATGTTCTATTAATAAAGGATACTTGGTTTGTATCCAAATTTGTAATTTAGGGTTGATTTAAACTTTTTGGGCTGGATTCTTCGTTGGCAGGCGGCAAAATCAGGAAAGGCTATTGGGCAGAGAATTGGTTTTGTGGCCAGCGCCAGGTTCACAACAAATCACAATTCTCATCAGCAGCGTCAATATGTTCTACACCCCACGTACAGAACACGCCGTTTGCATGTCATTAGTGGGTCTGACCCGGTATTCTCCAGGGCCTCCGCAATTCTCGGCCTCCAGTCGAGGGAATTCCCGATGGTGAGGTTCACTTGTGCTTTCAAAAATCATGAAACCGTCGCTGTGGTTTCTGAGGGGGGGAGAGGGGTATAGAAAGTGTCCAACATCTCCATAGTGACAGTTGTGCCACTGGCCGGGAGCTTCTGCTAGCGTTGGGGGCGGCCAGGAGGTGGGCTGTGGGATCAGGGTGGATGAGCACGGAACACCATTGCCGCAGTCTGCAAGGCAGCCATGTGGCGGCGCACGCCGTGACTGCCCACTGTGAACCTAGTGCCACAGGTCGTATGGGTGCCCCACCAGGCCACCCCTCCAAGGTGCCCACTGGCCCCAACCGACCCATCAACAGAATGGCTACGCTCCAGCACAACCAGTGCCATCTTGTTGGCTGGGATGAGTGTGTGTGGGGAGTGCAGAGCAAATATGCGGTTGCAGCTTACCAGCCTCTCTCGTGTCAATCCCGACTGATGCGAATCTGACACCGTTTTCCATTGGAATCGATCATGTCCCACGTGGTGCCGGTGCAAGCCCTTCAACAGTCGCTGAATCGGTCAAGGTGCAGCACCAGTTTTGCTGTCTTACAACTCCATGAATCCTGTCGCAGCAACAACACTTAGTCTCAGCAACGAAAAATCCATCCGTTTATGTTTCACACTGACTGTGGAATTACATTGTGCTTATAATGGGGTATGGCCACCATTAAAGTAGTGGACAAAAGTATTTCATATGAACACCCTTTGTGTTCCACTGCTAATATCTGAAAGGTCTTGGTTTGCTAATTACTGAGCTATAAATTTCCACAGGAGATTTCAATGTCAACTGTTGCTCTATAAAATGCACTCACTAAGGCTTTGAAACTGTGCAGTGCAGTATGAGTAAAAATATATAAAGCAATATAAAATCAAAAATTTGTGGCTCCAAACGCCACAGCAGCTTTTTAAAAATTAATTTATGGGATTTAAATGTTGCTCTCTGGGCCAGCATTTATTGACCTTCAACTGAGTGGCTTATTAGGATATTTCAGGGATATTCTAACAGTCAAGCACATTGCTTTGAGCCGGCAGATGCATGTAGATCAGGTCAAGTAAGGATGGCAGGTTTCCTTCCCTAATTGACTCTAATGAGCCAGATGGATATTTATGACAATTGGCAATGGTTTCATGGTCATCATTAGATTTTTGCTTCCAGATTTTTAAAGAATTCAAATTTCACTATCTGCCGAGGTGGGATTCGAACCTGCGTCCCCAGAGCATTACCTTGGGTCTCTGGATTATTAGTCCAATGACAATACCACTGTGCCACCACCTCCTGCGACCGATGGGCGGGACAGGAAAATTCGTGTTCCTGTGAGGGGAATTCTGCCACCGTGTTGTGCCTGGTACTGTCTTGTGAGAGTACCTTTAAGAAATGGGTGTTTAAGAAATGTACCTTTAAGAAATGAGTGTTTATCAGTGATGTCAGAGTGTGGGTGGAACTGGGCTGTCTGTCAGCTTTTTACTTTCATTTTAGGCTGTTTGCTGCAGGGTGTGTTTTAGTTTCATTTTCAGTGTTGGAGCTGAAGCCAGACAGAGCAGGTGTACTGTTGATCTCTCTGCCATGAAAAGACTCTCTCTTGATCATTTAGTGAATTCAGAATTATAACTGTTCTCAGTAGTGCATGTAAACCTAATGTGCTTCTGGTAAAAGGTATTTTGAGTCTTATGGATGTTAAAAGAAAAGCTTAAAGGATTACTTAGTGTTGTATTCTTTGGGGGTTGTATTTGAATTAATGGTTGCCAAGATGTTCACTGTATGTTTTAAAAGGTTAACTTGAGTTCATAGAATAAACATTGTTTTGCTTTAAAAAATACTTTTTCATTTCTGCTGTACTACACCTGTAGAGTGGACCGTGTGCTCCCCATACCACAATCTATTAAAAGTTGTGGGTCAGGTGAACTCCATGGTACACTTTGGGATTCTCTAAACCCTGGCCCATAATCCTGCTATGTCAGGAAAATTCCAAGAGAGACCCAAAACATGATTTGCGCCGGGATTCAAACAGTTTTCGACGCTCCCAGAAAGAGCAAGAACCTGATCAGAGATCATTTGCATTCATTTTAATCTCATTAGTCAGATTAAAGACAAATGCAGGAATCCCTGCTGCGCTCCCGCACCCCCCCCCCCCCCCGCAAAGCGGGAAATCACGCAGGCGCAATTAATTACACGTCCCTAAAAGTGGGGAACAAGCACCATGGACTCCAAGGAGGAGCAATGATGTGAGTACCCCTCTCCATTTACCTCCAGGCAGCACAAGGCCACAGCAGTCACTGGCCAGATGCTGTGGGAGGGGTCCTCCAAGGGAGCTGGGGTTGGGGGGCTTGTGTTAGCTGGAGTGGGCCAGGTCAGTCTCCCCGAGGATGGGGGTCGCTTTGGTTCTCTGAAAGCTTGAAGTCTGCTTTCTAACATGATTACCACCCCAGAACAGAGCAAAGCAGTTACAGCTTTCCTGTACTAAAATTCTTTCACAGGACAGAGCAATTCTGCAGCTTGCCTCTTGGAGAAGCATTTCATTCACCTTGAAGTTTCAATGGGCTCTGTGGTTTCACTGTTGCAAAATGCCTTCTTTTATCCCGTTGTACTTTGTTTATGATCCATTTCACACCCTTGAATTTTCAGTAGGCTCTGAGGTTTCACTGTTGCTGTACACCTTTTTTGTCCCTTTGTACTTGCTTGTTTATATTCCAGGTTACACCCCATTGGCTTTTATGAGCCTCTTCAGATTTACTGTTGCAGAATTACTGCTTTTATCCATTTGTGCCTGGTTGTTTACATTGAATTTTACACCCCATTGACTTTTACAAGTCCCTTGATTGACAGATGAAGCCATCCCAAAGGAGGGATTAGCTTTGATAGGTTTTTCCAGCACTTCATGGTTCATTACCTCTGAAGTGTTTCCTCTTTTAAGAAGGTATTCTGTCTGACCACATTTTTTCTGTAGTGGATTTTTTTCTCCTCTGAAGTGTTTCCTATAAAGAGCAGGTGCTCGGTCTGACAGCAGTTTTTTTTTAGCCCGGATCTCTTTCAACCTCTGCTACCTGAACAGCATGCCTGCACTGGAGGTACTTTTTCACCATAGAAGCAGCTGGCACCACTCAGACATTGAAGTGCAAGGGTTCCTTAATGAGGACATTTTCGCAGTGTTGAATTCCCTGGATAGACATAATGACCATGCCAGTGGACCTGGAGACCTTTGTAGTTCTCAGTGGTCAGGGACATGGCTGGAATGTGCCATGGCACTGCCCTGGAACCCCAGCAATGCCAATCTGGCAAGGCTGGCATTGCCAGGGTTCCAGAGCAGTGCCAGGTGGTACTGTCAAGGTGCAGGGCCTGAAGGGGGAAACTGAGGGGCAGGGACCAGAAGGGGAGGCCTGAGGGGTGAAGGGGTGTTGAAGGGTGGGACCTTTGGGGATTCCATGGCGGGGATTTGCTGACTTGGATGTGGAATATTTGCCGGTGATTGGGGGATGGGGTCCTGTAGAGTTTTCTTAGGATCAGTGCGCCTTTTTTAAAGGACACCCTGATCTGAGGATTGGGGCTTGCCAGCGTCTTTAGGTCCCACACACATCAGTCATGGTGCAAATCATCCCAGAAATGTCTAAGTGTGGGTGAATTGCAATCTGGATCGCGCCGACCCACACAACGGGAATTGCATTGTGTTTTCCATCGGAGACCACACTTGGAAATATTTTGGGAGTATTGTACTCTCTGTCACAGTGTGAGCCCAAAGTTAGGGCAGCACGGTGGTGCAGTGGTTAGCACTGCTGCCTACGGCGCTGAGGACCTGGGTTCGACCCCGGCCCCGGGTCACTGTCCGTGTGGAGTTTGCACATTCTCTCCGTGTCTCTGTGGGTTTCACCCCCACAGCGCAAAGAAGTGCAGGTTGGTTGGATTGGCCATGCTAAATTGTCCCTTAATTGGAAAAAAATAATTGGGTACTTTAAATTTAAAAAGAGAAGTAAGCCCAAAGTTGTCAGGGTAGTCATTTTGGAGACAAATTTGATTCCCCGTTTCTTCACTCGGGCGGGAATATTATTCCTGCAGCAGTGAATGGAGATTTGGCTGAGCATAACATTTTCTGTCGTCCTGGCAGACATAGCGAGATGGACTCACAATGGAGAATCTTGCCCAAGAACTCTTTCAACCTCATAAGATCAATGATATAGAAATTAAAACAAGTGTCAAGGAAGCCTGCGTGGCTTCACAAAAGAATCAAAAGAGAAATTCTAAAAAGGACCCAGAAGCTTCCAGAAAGATGCTCCTTGAGTCACCTTTATTGTCCAATGAATAGGATATGCTGTGGAATTGGCCTATCGCGTGCCCATATGGTACAAAATGGAATGGGTGCGGTCCATAACCACTTTTTAAAATAAACTGAGGCATTGGCCTGCTTCAAAGGCCTGACAGAAATTGAGTGCAGAAACAAATTTCAGCAAAATTCTATACAGACTGGACGTAAAATAAAGCCCATGGCAGGAAGAATAGAAAAGCAGAATATTTAAATGAAGAGACTGCAGAATGCTGCAATGCAGAGGAACCTTGGCCTTACATGAACGTAAAAAAGTATGCAACAAGTAATTAGGAAGGCAAATCACTCTTCATTGCAAGGGTATTGAGTATTAAAGTCAGGATGTCTTTAAAAAGGCACTCCATCTCTACAAGGCATTTGTTAGAGTGCTCTGAGAGTTCTGTGAATAATTTTGTACTCTTTACTTAAGGAAATATATACTTGCTATGGAAGCAATTCAGAGAGGGTTGATGGCGCATCCCGGGATGAAGGGTTTGACTTTCAAGGGAAAGTTAAGTAGGTTGAGCTTATACTCATTTCAGTTTAGAAGAACGAGATCTGATCTTACTAAAACAACAATCTGAGGGGGTTTGACACATATGGCCATGTTCACACTATGATGGGCGGCATGGTAGCACAGTGGGAACCGCAGTGGGGGGGTCCAGAGATGGAGGCACCATTTTCCGATCTCTTCCTGCACTGGTGAGCTTAGCTCCTTCATATAGGTTGTGGTGACATGCATCACTGTAGATACACAAGGGGTTAATGTAAGTACACATAGACTAGCTAGACACTAGAGGGAGCACCAGAGACATGACACAGACACTCAACCAATAGGTCAGTTAGATAGGACACGACCAATGGGCATTCACGATACACACAGGTGACACTACCACAGGGGGGCATTACACCAACCCATATATAAAGGACACAGCACACATGATCTTCCACTTTCCAGTGGAGACACCCAGTGAGTACAGACACTGGGTTGATTCAATTTCACACCCACTACGTGAATGATAGCAGACTGGTTTATCAGTCTGAGTAGCTATAGAAGGATTAACAGTAGCGGCGAACCCGAGTAGGAGATTTATAAATAGTTCAATAAACATGTTGAAGTTATCTCCATGTCTGAGCCTTCCTTTGTCAGAGTGCACATCAAGGAAGCCGCTTGTGCTACGCCAAGAGCATAACAAGACATAGGTAATGAGTCGAATTGTGGCCTCGGCGGGACATTCATTACTGAGCTGTGCGGGACATTCATTACCAAGGCCCAAAAATGAAGCAGAGTCCCATTTAATAACGGGGTCGTTCTCGGCGCTGCAAGCATTGGGAGACACCCAACTAAATGCGCACAAAACGTGACTCTTTAATTTCTATTAAATCGTGCCCATTGTGTCTGGAGTTGTAATTTAGTTTCACAAAGACAAGAAAAAAATGGTTTGATTGACATAAGAATGGTGAAGAATTACATATTGTATGTATCATTTTGTAGCCAAGAAACCTGGTGAATATAGGCCCCAATCCCTTGGTCTCCAGACTGTTGGAGTCAGGACATAAGATAGAGATGTGCGTCATGACCCTGTGGAAATCCTGATGTGCTGACGTACATTGGAATTTCCAGAGAAGTTTTAACCTCGGATAGGCAATTCCCCTGCCCAATGGGACACTCTCTTGTATCTCTGATTCTGATTTAGAATCAGTGACTTGGGTCAGTTCCAATGTACTTATCTGGAAAGTTACCCAGGATATGTTAGACAGATGGATTAAAACCTAATGCTTGGGTAAATACTGAACTTGGGGATGGAGTGAGGGGTGATGTGAGGGGGTGGGGCGAAGGGGTGGGATGAGGGGGTGGGGTGACAGGGGAGTATTTTAATTGGATTTTGAATTGACGCAAATGGAAGCATATGATTTGCACGGAACTCTGAGGTCAGCTTGCTGTTCAGATTTGGGAAATTTTAGTAGACTGCAAGTCCGCACCGAATTGTTAAAAATAAATGAAGCATTGTTCTAATAACTATTTTTCACACAGCACAATAGATCTCTCCTGCCAGTACCCAAACTGGCTGACTTTATACAGAGGATAACTGCACGTTGATGTGTTGGGTAAGCTGGGTCTGCGAGGACTGTGTTTACTGCAGCAGTGAGAGAGACAGGCTTCCAACACTTGAAGAAATGCAACTCGATTTTATTGAACTCTTAACTATCATACATACTTAAACTATGGGTTGACACTCTGCTGAGTTGACTGGAGACCTGAGGCTAACCTGACCAGACTATCTTACTACCACATGGTGTATGTTCTAGCTGTTGCTCACAGGCTCTGACTGTCTCAGAGGCTGCATCCCAAGAGAGCGGGAAAACTAGTGCCCTCTGGCTTTATAGTGGGCGTGTCCTGTCTGGTGATTGGCTGCTGTGTTCTGTGTGTTCATTGGTCATCCTGTGTGTCAATTAATGTCTGTCTATGCACCATCATATACTTGTGTGTATATTATGACACACATGTTTTAGGGTTCCCCGCCCCATTTAATGGGGTAGCTCTTATTCAGCGAGACTTACGGGGAGTTTAGTAATTGACACCTCGGAATTCCCATGCAGATTATGACACCCCTCCCTGCCCTCCAAAGTCCAAAGAATCCTCCGACGACTGCAGAGATGGACGGCGCCGGACTCGCTTTATATCTGGCTGTGAGTCATGTGCCCACTGCGCAGGATCAGGCGGTATGTATCGGGAAGGGGATTGTTGCTTTCAACTGGAATGTCGAGGCGGATTCTCTGCTGGAGGCTGATGCACTGTGGACTCCCCGTTGGAGATCAGTGCCGGTTGGGTCCCTATATCTGAATCTGTGTCGATGACCTCTCTCACGTCGGTGCCTTGACCCCCTTGGTCTCTGACCCGGTCGGGCATCAGATTCAGCTGGACAGGCTTCCAACACTTGAAGAAATGCAACTCGATTTTATTGAACTCTTAACTATCATACATGCTTTAACTGTGGGTTGACACTATGCTAACTTGACTGGAGACCTGAGGCTAAACTGACCAGACTATCTTACTACCACATGGTGTATGTTCTAGCTGTTGCTCACGGGCTCTGACTGTCTCAGAGGCTGCATCCCAAGAGAGCAGGAAAACTAGTGCCCTCTGGCTTTATAGTGATTGGTTGCCTGGATGATCTAAGTGCTTTAACATTACTCGACCCTGGACTTGCACTTGATAGGAAACCATCCCTGTCTGGCGGATGATGGTCCTGGAGATCCATTGGGCACCGTCTGCAAAGTTCCGACATACACTGTGTAACCTGGTACAAAATGCTTGGGTGGTCAATGTTGACGGGGCAACGTCCCTGCAGGTTCTGGTTGTTGCGCACCTTCCACCGATATCTGGGAAGACCATGCTAAGGCGGGTCCATAGCCTCCGTCCCATCAGCATCTCAGCCAGGGCCGCCCTGTCATGGCATGCGGGATGGTCCAGTAGCAAAAAAGGAACCAGGCCAGCCTAGTGTCCATCAACCCTGAAAACTGCTTCCATACCCCGTTTTGAACGTGAGGAGCACCCTTTCCATTCGCCGATTTGATGCCGGATTGAACAGGGAAGTTCGGATGTGTCGTACCCTAGTTGCTTTCAGAAACCCAGAGAACTCTTCGCTAATAAAAGGTGTGCCATTGTCCTTGACTAACACATTGGTTATGCCATGGGTACAAAAAGACAAATGCAGCATTTCAATCCTGGAGATGATTGCCCCCATCTGGATGACCTCCAGTGAATTGGAACGGGCGATGATTAGGGGGAGGAACATCAAACCTTGAAATGTAACTGCACTCATTGCCGCCCTGGCCATTCCAAAGGGTGGAGGGGTACAGCCAGTGGGAGATTCTGGTGACCCTGACAGATTGTTCGGCCAATCGTTCAATGTCCGCATCAAGGCCTGGCCGTCAAATCTAGCTGCGTGCCAACATTTTCATTTTTGACACACTCAGGTGTCCATTGTGGAGGTCTTGCAAGATCAAACCCTTGATCTTTTCCAGGATGACAACAAACTTGCCCCAAAGCAGGACACTGTCCTCCACACTAAATTCAGACATCTAAGTTGACAAATCCTGTAATTCACCTGGAAGCTGTCGATGCTGGTCACCATACAACAATCGATATCGAACTTTGGAAAGGACTGGGTCCATTTGGATCTATTCATGGATCCGGGATGCAGTGACCGGCAATAAGTCCATAGAGTTAAGGGTGGCGGGAACGTGATCTGCCCTGATAGGAGATGGAGGGGTCGTAGATAAGGTTAGGCGGCTCAACGCATCAGGGTGTGCAATGTGAGTGCCCGGCCAATGTTCGAACGAGTACTCAAAGGCGGCCAACAAAAGCGCCCATTGCTAGGTCCTTGTGGAAGTGATAGGCAGAACGGTCCTGTCTTCCTTGAACAGACTGAGCAACAGTTTATGGTGGGTGATGTTGGTGAATTGGCGGTCGTACAGGTATTGGTCAAATTTCTTTACTGCGAAAACCACTGCCAGGCCCTCCTTTTCTAAATGTGTCTACATGCATTCGGGCACAGCCAGCAGCTGGGAGGCGAACGCGATCGGCCGATCCCTGCCATCTGCCATCCTATGAGGTAGAATGACCCCAATACCATATGACAACACTTCTCACATGACGGTGAGAGGCTTGGCGGGATATAGTGAGTCAACAACCCGGAAGACAAAAGCTGTTTCTTCACTTGTATGAAAGCCATTTCCTATTCCGGGGGGCCAGCATCACCACGAGATTCGGGATGAACTTGCTGTAATAGTTCACTAACCCTAAAAACAATCAAAGCTCCGTGGCATTCATAGGGCAGGGTCTGCTGAATGGCGTGCACCTTCTCTGCGACTGGATGGAAGCCAATAGCCCAAGTACACCACCTCTTTCGCGTGAAAAAAAACACTTGGCTCTCCGCAGGCGGATGCCAGACTCCAAAAAACGCCAAAAAACATCTGCCAGATTGTCCAAATGTTCCTGCTCGGTCACTCCAGTGAGCAGCACGTCATCCAAATACACTGGTACATGCGGTAATCCACGCAAAATGTTCTCCATCACCCGCTGGAATATGGTACAGCTGAAAGCACGCCAAAGGGAAGCCTGATGTACTCATACAAGCCGCGGTGCTCATTGATTGTGACGTAACGGTGAGAGGCTGAGTGCAGTTCGAGTTGCAAATATGCATGACTCAAAATAAGTTTAATAAATGAGAGTATACCTGCTAATTTAGCGTAAAGGTCTTCAATGTGGGGCATCAGGTAGCTGTCCAAACACAAAGCCGTATTCAGCATCAGTTTATAATCACAACAAAACTGGATCGTCTTGTCCGACTTCAACGCTGGAACCACCGGTGCCGCCCAATCTGAAAAGCGCAAGGTCTGGATGATCTCCAATCCTTCAAGCTGGCTGAGCTCGGTCTCCACTTTTACCAGTAATGCAAAAGGAACCGGGTGGGCTCTGAAATAATTCAGCTGCACACCTGAGTCAACATAGATTTTGGTGGCAGCATCCCTTATTTTCTCCAATCCAGGCTGAAAGACTCGGGTACTTTCCCAATACTTCGCTCAGACTCTCTGGTTCCATTTGGAAGATGTGTTGACAATTAAGATTTAGGTGGTTCAACCAATCATGGCCAAACAAGTTGGGGCCATATCCCAATTTACTACAATTAGCGGGAGGTGCACTGACTGAATTTATAAACCACTGGGGCCATGGTGGTTCCCGCAATGTCCAGCAATGTACCAGTTTGTCAGTATAACTGGCCCATCGAGCCTCCATGTCCCTCAAATCCAAGTGTTGTACCCCTTTCCTAATGCAGTCGAATGATTGCCTTCTTACAATGGAAACCGCAGAGCCAGTATCAAGTTCCATATCCAATAGGTGCCCATTCGCCTGCACGTGATTTTGATGCGGCAACTTGATGAGATATCTTGTTGGGGCGACTTGGTCTTCAACCAATGGACTGGGTCTGCATGGTGCTTGATTCAGGGCGGGGTACTGCCCTTGGAAGCTGATCGATCACTGGGAGAAGGCATACTCTAAAGCGTTATCTTCTCTTCCCTCGATTTCCTGCACCCCTTGCTCAGCGCTCTGGCGAGATAGAGGAATTTGTACAGCTTGCTGCAGGTTTAAGGACAGTTCGGTCAACAATTTCTTTTGAGGAGCCACATTATTGATGCTGCAGACCAAATGGTCACGCAGCATTTCTGACAGGGACGTGTTGTATTCACAGAACTCGGCTAATCTCGACAAAAACTTGGTGACGGACTCATCCGGGGTCCCTTATGCAATACCTCTGCACAATTACAGATGGTATCAGATTGAAATGTTGTCCCACAATTTTACTAGCTGCTCGAAGGTATGAGTGTCAAGTGCTGCAAGATTGATGAGGCTCCATGTGACACCATAGGTATGTGGGCCACAGGCAGTTAGCAAAATGACTGTCTGGCGATCATTCTCCATGATAGTATTGGCCCGGAAATAGTAGAGCATTCTTTCTGCATACTGAGTCCAATCTTCCAAATGGGCATCAAACACATCTAATCTTCTGAACAGAGGCACAGTAAATGAAAAGATCTAAAAAAAAACTGTTGCTTTCTTGAATGCATTCAGTAATGTAGGCTCCACACCTTTGAGTGAAGAAAGTTTTCCTCATTTCAGTCCTCAAAGGAATCCTAAATGGTCACCCCTGTTCTGAGGCTGTGTTTCCCCTGGTTTTAGATTCCCAAACCTGGGAAAACATCCTTCCTGCATTTAGTCTGTCTCGCCCTGTTAGAATTTTATATATTTCAATCAGATCTCCCCTCATCCTTCTAAACTCTAGCGAATGCAGGCCCAGTCAAATTAATCTCTCCTTCCAGGACAACCACATCAACCCCAGTATTAGTCTAGTGAACCTCTGCTGCACTCCTTCCATGACAAGTATATAATTTCTCAGGTAGGGAGACCAAAACTGCACACAATATTCCAGGTGTGGCCTCACCAGGACCTGTATAACTGTAGTAAGCCATCTCTACGTCTGGACTCAAATTGAGTTGGCAGTTCTTCCCAACAATTCTCTGCCCACAACTCATATGGGATTTGAGTGTCATTGAAAAAAGCCAGCATTAGATTACCATCCCCAATTGCTCTTGAGAAGATGGTGTTGAGCCACCTTCTTGACCTGCCTCTAGTCCATCTGGTTCATGTGCACTCACAGTTCTGTTGGGAAAGGACTTCTCAGGATTTAGGTCCAGTGACAGTGAAGAAACAGTGATAACATTCCAAGGCAGAATGATGAGTCGCTTGGAGGGGAACGTACAAATGCTATTGTTCCAATGTCTCTGCTACGCTTGTCCTTTTAGGTAGGAGAGATTGTGGGTCTGGAAGTGCTCAAGGAACATTGGAGAGTTTCTGCAGTGCACCTTATTGATGGTACTCACTGCTATCACTGTCAATCGGTGGTAGAGGGATTGAATGCTAAAGCATCCGACATTAGCAACATTTAAGAGGCATCCGGATGGGTCTATGAATAGGGAGGAAGTAGAAGGATATGGACCGAGTAAGGGCAGAAGGTTTTGTTTTTAGTTCGGGCATCATGAGCGGCACAGGCTTGGAGGGCCGAAGGGCCTGTTCCTGTGCTGTACTTTTCTTATAAGCCACTGTATATAAACGGATATAGACAGTGGTAACTTCCAGGTTGTTTGTGGTGGGAGATTCAACAATAAGGCCATTGAATTTCAAGGAGTGACAGTTAGATTCTCTCTTTTTGGAGACGATTGCTGTCTGGCACTTGACTGGCATGAATATTAATTGTCACTTAGCAGCCCAAGCCTGAATGTAGGCATGGATTGGTTCAGTACTTGACGAGTTGTGAATGGAAAATGAAGTCAATGCAATCATCAGCAAATATTTCCACTTCTGACCTGAGGATGGAGGGAAGATCTTTGATGGAACAGCTGATGATGGTTGGACCTGGGCACTATCCTGAGTAACGTTTGCAGTGATGTCCTGGGGCTGAGATTATTAGCCTCCAACCACTACAAGCATCTTCCTCTGTGCTGGGTATGACTTCAACCAATGAAGAGAATGCCTCCTGTTTCCCAATGACTTCAACTTTGCTGGGGCTTCTTGAGGCCACACACTGTGAAATGCTGCCTCGGTGTCAAGGGCAGACACTCTCACTTCATTCTCACATCACTACTCGCATTTAGCTGTTTTGTCCGTGTTTGGATCAAAACTGTAAAGAGGCCAGGACCCAAGTGACCCTGCCGAAACCCAAACTGAGCATTGATGAGAAGGTTATTGTTGCGAAAGTGCCACTTGATGTCACTGTTGACAACACCTTGCATCATTTCCTGATCAGTCAGATTAGACTGATGGGGTGGTAATTGGCTTGATTGAATTTGCTTTTTGTGGGCATAATGTATGACAGAAAGTACATAGTGTTCCCACAGTAATGCGTTTTTGCCCACTTTTCTGATTGCAATCATTCACTCCAAACAGAAAATATTCCCTTTGCCTCTTTGAAGTCAACCAGTTAATGGAGAATTGTCTGTTGGAGCTGAAGCATTTCCTCAGCGGAATGTACAATCATCGATATTACAGCACAGATTTAGGCCATTTAGCCCACACGTCCACATGGACAACAAGTAGCCCCCCAGTCTAATCCCACTTTGCAGCTATTGGTTGATAGTCGAGTAGGTTACCAATGGCAAAGTTTCAGGTTCAGTCAGAAAACCAATGGGCTGGATTGTCCGATTGTGAGACTATATCCTCATGGTGGCGTGGGAACGATGGCAAATTCGGCGCAAAACGGCCACCAATCCTCGATGCAGCTGGGGGCTAACATTCCGGCAGTGTAGAGCACCCGGCTCTAGCTGTCGATACGCCTAGATAATTGCTGGGTCCGTGGCCGTGCATGCGCACGCCGGTGGCCTGCAGCGGCCACGCTGTGCAAAATGGCGCCGGCCGCTCGCGACCCAACCTGCAAAATAGTACCCCCTCTTCGGCCGGCTCGCGAGCCTCAGACCACGCCCAACAGTGCCCCCAGCCCCTGATAAACTCCTTCCTGCCCACGGATTGGCCGACCCCCGACTGTGGCTGCGTTGGACAGAGTCTGCAGCTGCCACGCCGAGTTCACGATGGGTGAGACCATGAAAAACCCATGCCATCGGGAACTCGGCTGGTCGGCAGAGCGTTGGGGGATGGGCCTCGGGGCAATGTCCTGAGGCCATCGGTATGGCACGCGGGAGGCAGCACAAAAGCGCGCCGTCCCCGATTTGGTTCGAATGGGGTTCTCCGGCTGATCGCCGAATGCGATTGCGGCGTCGATGACCGGAGAATCCCACCCAGTGGGTTTCTCCACAGAGAAACAGGCAGATTAGCTGGCAAGGTCTTCCCACACTTTGCCATTGTCTTGCAGCACAGGAGACATTTTTTTTGTGCCATCGTTGTAAGGGGCGGGGACTAAACACACCAACAAGTGAAGCTCCAAAGATATTTGGCCACCATTTTAAAGGGTGCCCCAAACTCCAAGTGAAATTAAAGACACAGCCCCCATCCCCATGGACATCGGGACCTCCATCATTGATGCCATTGTCATGTGTGAGGAAGGTTTTGTTTTACCACATGGCTTGTAGCACGGATTCAGTGATGTCATTTGTGGGTGGAGCTGGGCTGTGGCTGTCAGGTGAGAGTGGGTTTAGTGTTTTGGTTTCATTTTTGGTTTGTTCGTTTGGACTGCCGAAGAAGACGTACTGTGTTAAGGTGCAGGAAGTTTGTCTGTTTTCTGTTTTATTTTAAAGCTGTTCCAGTGAACTGAAAGCACATTGGGTGGGGCAAACTGCCTTGGTAACCTGAAAGGAAGAGTTGCTTTTCTGAGGGAGTTTTGAATCTGCTGGTTGGGAGCTAGAACAGAATTTCAGGGAAAGGACCAGTCCCATTCAAGTGAGATTACAGTGTGCTGGGCCGTGCCCTTTAAAGTGGTTTTGGTTTTTTGGATTGAATTGGAACAGGTAAGGGGTTTTTATTAAGAGTTATATACATAGATTACTACAGCTATTGTATGTTTTTTCATGTTTGTAATTGATAACAAATTCTTGCTAAGTGTTTTATATATGTGAACTACAGTGTTATAATAAACTTTTTTTTTGATAAAAGCGCCTAGGAAGTCTGAATCACACCTAAAGTAAAGGCTCTTGTGCTCATCCCAGCCTTATTCAACATAAACGTTATAGGTCAGGAGAGCTTTGTAAAACATTTTGGAGTTTCTAAGCTCTGGCCCATAACAGCATGTTCCCGGCCCCTTGAAACATAGATCACCAACCTGATCTCCCTGCACCCACCCCCCCCCCCAACATAGATCACCAGCCTGATCTCCCTGCAACCCCCCCCCCCCAACATAGATCACCAGCCTAATCTCCCCACACTCCCCAATGATAGACCACCAGTCTGATCTCCTTGCACTCCCCAAACATAGATCACCAGCCTGATCTCCCCGCACCACCCCATCATAGATCACCAGCCTGATCTCCCTGCACCCCCCCAACATAGATCACCAGCCTGATCTCCCCACACTCCACAATGATAGATCACCAGCCTGATCTCCCCACACTCCCCAATGATAGATCACCAGCCTGATATCCCCACACTCCCAATGATAGATCACCAGTCTGATCTCCTTACACTCCCCAAACATAGATCACCAGCCTGATCTCCCCGCACCACCCCAACATACATCACCAGCATGATTTCCCCACACTCCCCAAACATAGATCACCAGCCTGATATCCCTGCACTCCCCAAACATAGATCACCAGCCTGATCTTCCCACACTCCCCACCATAGAACACCAGCCTGATCTCCCTACACCCCAACATAGACCAGCCTGATCTCCCCACACTCCCCACCATAGATCACCAGCCTGATCGCCCTACATTCCCCAAACATAGATCACCAGCCTGATCCCCCCAACTCCCTAAACATTGATCACCAGCCTGATCGCCCTACAGCCCCCAAACATAGATCACCAGCCTGATCTCCCTGATACCCAACATAGATCACCAGCCTGATCTCCCTGACACCCCATCATAGATCACCAGCCTGATCCCCCCGACTCCCCAAACAGAGATCACCAGCCTGATCTCCCTGACACCCCAACATAGATCACCAGCCTGATCTCCCCACACTCCCCAACATAGATCACCAGCCTGATCTCTCTGACACCCCAATATAGATCACCAGCCTGATCGCCCTACACCCCCCAAACATAGATCACCAGCCTGATCTCCCTGACACCCCAACATAGATCACCAGCCTGATCTCCCCGCACCACCCCAACATAGATCACCAGCCTGATTTCCCCACATTCCCCAAACATAGATCACCAGCCTGAGCTCCCTGACACCCCAACATAGATCACCAGCCTGATCTACTCGCACCACCCCAACATAGATCACCAGCCTGATTTCCCCACACTCTCCAACATAGATCACCAGCCTGATCCCCCGACTCCCCAAACATAGATCACCAGCCTGATCTCCCTGACACCCAACATAGATCACCAGCCTGATCCCCCCGACTCCCCAAACATAGATCACCAGCCTGATCGCCCTACACCCCCCAAACATAGATCACCAGCCTGATCGCCCTACCACCCCCGAAACATAGATCAACCAGCCTGATCGCCCTACACCCCCCCAAACATAGATCACCAGCCTGATCGCCCTACACCCCCCAAACATAGATCACCAGCCTGATCTCCCTGACACCCAACATAGATCACCAGCCTGATCTCCTCGCACCACCCCAACATAGATCACCAGCCTGATTTCCCACACTCCCCAAACATAGATCACCAGCCTGATCTCCCTGACACCCAACATAGATCACCAGCCTGATCCCCCGACTCCCCAAACATAGATCACCAGCCTGATCTCCCTGACACCCAACATAGATCACCAGCCTGATCTCCCTGACACCCAGCATAGATCACCAGCCTGATCCCCCCGACTCCCCAAACATAGATCACCAGCCTGATTTCCACACACTCCCCAAACATAGATCACCAGCCTGATCGCCCTACACCCCAACATAGACCAGCCTGATCTCCCCACACTCCCCACCATAGATCACCAGCCTGATCGCCCTACACTCCCCAAACATAGATCACCAGCCTGATCTCCCTGATACCCAACATAGATCACCAGCCTGATCTCCCTGACACCCCAACATAGATCACCAGCCTGATCCCCCCGACTCCCCAACAGAGATCACCAGCCTGATCTCCCTGACACCCCAACATAGATCACCAGCCTGATCTCCCCACACTCCCCAACATAGATCACCAGCCTGATCTCTCTGACACCCCAATATAGATCACCAGCCTGATCGCCCTACACCCCCAAACATAGATCACCAGCCTGATCTCCCTGACACCCCAACATAGATCACCAGCCTGATCTCCCCGCACCACCCCAACATAGATCACCAGCCTGATCTCCCTGACACCCCAACATAGATCATCAGCCTGATCTCCCCGCACCACCCCAACATAGATCACCAGCCTGATTTCCCCACATTCCCCAAACATAGATCACCAGCCTGAGCTCCCTGACACCCCAACATAGATCACCAGCCTGATCTCCTCGCACCACCCCAACATAGATCACCAGCCTGATTTCCCCACACTCTCCAACATAGATCACCAGCCTGATCCCCCGACTCCCCAAACATAGATCACCAGCCTGATCTCCCTGACACCCAACATAGATCACCGGCCTGATCTCCCTGACACCCAACATAGATCACCAGCCTGATCCCCCCGACTCCCCAAACATAGATCACCAGCCTGATCCCCCCGACTCCCCAAACATAGATCACCAGCCTGATTTCCCCACACTCCCCAAACATAGATCACCAGCCTGATCGCCCTACACCCCCCAAACATAGATCACCAGCCTGATCGCCCTACACCCCCGAAACATAGATCACCAGCCTGATCGCCCTACACCCCCCAAACATAGATCACCAGCCTGATCGCCCTACACCCCCCAAACATAGATCACCAGCCTGATCTCCCTGACACCCCAACATAGATCACCAGCCTGATCTCCTCGCACCACCCCAACATAGATCACCAGCCTGATTTCCCCACACTCTCCAACATAGATCACCAGCCTGATCTCCATGACACCCCAACATAGATCACCAGCCTGATCCCCCGACTCCCCAAACATAGATCACCAGCCTGATCTCCCTGACACCCAACATAGATCACCAGCCTGATCTCCCTGACACCCAGCATAGATCACCAGCCTGATTCCCCCGACTCCCCAAACATAGATCACCAGCCTGATCTCCCTGACACCCAACATAGATCACCAGCCTGATCTCCCTGACACCCAGCATAGATCACCAGCCTGATCTCCCCACACTCCCCAAACATAGATCACCAGCCTGATCCCCCCGACTCCCCAAACATAGATCACCAGCCTGATTTCCACACACTCCCCAAACATAGATCACCAGCCTGATCGCCCTACACCCCCCAAACATAGATCACCAGCCTGATCGCCCTACACCCCCCAAACATAGATCACCAGCCTGATCGCCCTACACCCCCCAAACATAGATCACCAGCCTGATCGCCCTACACCCCCCAAACATAGATCACCAGCCTGATCTCGCTGACACCCCAACATAGATCACCAGCCTGATCTCCCCGCACCACCACAACATAGATCACCAGCCTGATCTCCCTGACACCCCAACATAGATCACCAGCCTGATCCCCCCGACTCCCCAAACATAAATCACCAGCCTGATCTCCCTGACACCCCAACATAGATCACCAGCCTGATCTCCCCGCACCACCACAACATAGATCACCAGCCTGATCTCCCTGACACCCCAACATAGATCACCAGCCTGATCTCCCCGCACCACCCCAACATAAATCACCAGCCTGATCTCCCTGACACCCCAACATAGATCACCAGCCTGATCTCCCTACACTCCCCAAACATAGATCACCTGCTGATCTCCCTGCACTCCCCAAACATAGATCACCAGCCTGATCTCCCCGGACCACCCCAACATAGATCACCAGCCCGATCTCCCTGCACTCCCCAAACATAGATCACCAGCCTGATCTCCCCGCACCACCCCAACAGAGATCACCAGCCTGATCTCCCTGCACTCCCCAAATATAGTAAGAAGTCTTACAACACCAGGTTAAAGTCCAACAGGTTTGTTTCAAACACGAGCTTTCGGAGCACGGCTCCTTCTTCAGGTGAATATAGATCACCAAATATAGATGACCAAATATAGATCACCAGACTTATCTCCCTGCACTCCCCAAACATAGATCACCAGCCTGATCTCCCTGACACCCAACATAGATCACCAGCCTGATCTCCCTGCGCTCCCCAAACATAGATCACCAGCATGATCTCCCCGCACCACCCCAACATAGATCACCAGCCTGTACTCCCCACACTCCCCAACATAGATAACCAGCCTGACCTCCCTGACACTCCAACATAGATCACCAGCCTGATCTCCCCAACATAGATCACCAGCCTGATCTCCCTGACACCCCAACATAGATCACCAGCCTGATCTCCCTGACACCCCAACAGAGATCACCAGCCTGATCTCCCTGCACTCCCCAAATATAGATCAGCAGCCTGACCTCCCCAACATAGATCACCAGCCTGATCTCCCTACACTCTCCAACATAGATCACCAGCCCGATCTCGCTGACACCCCAACATAGATCACGAGCCTGATCTCCCCACACTCCCCAATGATAGATCACCAGCCTGATCTCCCCACACTCCCCAACATAGGTCACCAACCTGACCTCCCCAAACCTCCCAAAAATAGATCACCAGCCCGATCTCGCTGACACCCCAACATAGATCACCAGCCTGATCTCCCTGCACTCCCCAAACATAGATCACCAGCCTGATCTCCCCGCAACACACCAAACATAGATCACCAGCCTGATCGCATGACACCCCCCAAACATAGATCACCAGCCTGATCTCCCTGCACTCCCCAAACATAGATCACCAGCCTGATCTCCCTGCACTCCCCAAACATAGATCACCAG
Organism: Scyliorhinus canicula; assembly: GCF_902713615.1. Taxonomy (NCBI): domain Eukaryota; kingdom Metazoa; phylum Chordata; class Chondrichthyes; order Carcharhiniformes; family Scyliorhinidae; genus Scyliorhinus; species Scyliorhinus canicula. Next base: position 161,959,030 of record NC_052152.1, read on the forward strand.
CCTGATCTCCCCGCAACACCCCAACATAGATCACCAGCCTGATCTCCCTGACACCCAACATAGATCACCAGCCTGATCTCCCTAGCATCCAACATAGATCACCAGCCTGATCTCCCTGCACTCCCCAAACATAGATCACCAGCTGATCTCCCTGCACTCCCCAAACATAGATCACCAGCCTGATCTCCCTGGCACCCAACATAGATCACCAGCCTGATCTCCCTAGCACCCAACATAGATCACCAGCCTGATCTCCCTGCACTCCCCAAACATAGATCACCAGCCTGATCTCCCCACACTCCCCAACATAGATCACCAACCTGACCTCCCCAACCCTCTCAAAAATAGATCACCAGCCTGATCTCTCAGACACCCCAACATAGATCAACAGCCTGATCTCCCCGCAACACCCCAACATAGATCACCAGCCTGATCTCCCTGACACCCAACATAGATCACCAGCCTGATCTCCCTGCACTCCCCAAACATAGATCACCAGCTGATCTCCCTGCACTCCCCAAACATAGATCACCAGCCTGATCTCCCCGCAAAACCCCAACATAGATCACCAGCCTGATCTCCCCACACTCCCCAACATAGATCACCAGCCTGATCTCCCCGCAAAACCCCAACATAGATCACCAACCTGACCTCCCCAAACCTCTCAAAAATCGATCACCAGCCTGATCTCTCTGACACCCCAACACAGATCACCAGCCTGATCTCCCCGCAACACCCCAACATAGATCACCAACCTGACCTCCCAAACCTCTCAAAAATCGATCACCAGCCTGATCTCTCTGACACCCCAACATAGATCACCAGCCTGATCTCCCTAGCACCCAACATAGATCACCAGCCTGATCTCCCTGCACTCCCCAAACATAGATCACCAGCTGATCTCCCTGCACTCCCCAAACATAGATCACCAGCCTGATCCCCCCGACTCCCCAAACATAGATCACCAGCCTGATCTCCCCACAACACCCCAACATGGATCACCAGCCTGATCTCCCTGACACCCAACATAGATCACCAGCCTGATCTCCCTAGCACCCAACATAGATCACCAGCCTGATCTCCCTGCACTCCCCAAACATAGATCACCAGCCTCATCTCCCCGCACAACCCCAACATAGATCACCAGCCCGATCTCCCTGCACTCCCCAAACATAGATCACCAGCCTGATCTCCCCGTACCACCCCAACAGAGATCACCAGCCTGATCTCCCTGCACTCCCCAAATATAGATCACCAGACTGATCTCCCTGCACTCCCCAAACATAGATCACCAGCCTGATCTCCCTGACACCCAACATAGATCACCTGCCTGATATTCCTGCGCTCCCCAAACATCGATCACCAGCCTGATCTCCCTGACACTCCAACATAGATCACCAGCCTGATCTCCCCAACATAGATCACCAGCCTGATCTCCCTGACACCCCAACATAGATCACCAGCCTGATCTCCCTGACACCCCAACAGAGATCACCAGCCTGATCTCCCCGTACTCCCCAAATATAGATCAGCAGCCTGATCTCCCCAACATAGATCACCAGCCTGATCACCCCACACTCTCCAACATAGATCACCAGCCCGATCTCGCTGACACCCCAACATAGATCACCAGCCTGATCTCCCCACACTCCCCAACAAAATCACCAACCTGACCTCCCCAAACCTCCAAAAATAGATCACCAGCCCGATCTCGCTGACACCCCAACATAGATCACCAGCCTGATCTCCCTGCACTCCCCAAACATAGATCACCAGCCTGATCCCCCCGACTCCCCAAACATAGATCACCAGCCTGATCTCCCTGACACCCAACATAGATCACCAGCCTGATCTCCCTGCACTCCCCAAATATAGATCACCAGCATGATCTCCCCGCACCACCCCAACATAGATCACCAGCCTGATCTCCCTACACTCTCCAACATAGATCACCAGCCCGATCTCGCTGACACCCCAACATAGATCACGAGCCTGATCTCCCCACACTCCCCAATGATAGATCACCAGCCTGATCTCCCCACACTCCCCAACATAGATCACCAACCTGACCTCCCCAAACCTCCCAAAAATAGATCACCAGCCCGGTCTCGCTGACACCCCAACATAGATCACCAGCCTGATCTCCCTGCACTCCCCAAACATTGATCACCAGCCTGATCTCCCCGCAACACCCCAAACATAGATCACCAGCCTGATCGCCCGACACCCCCCAAACATAGATCACCAGCCTGATCTCCCTGCACTCCCCAACATAGATCACCAGCCTGATCTCCCTGCACTCCCCAAACATAGATCACCAGCCTGATCTCCCCGCAACACCCCAACATAGATCACCAGCCTGATCTCCCTGACACCCAACATAGATCACCAGCCTGATCTCCCTAGCACCCAACATAGATCACCAGCCTGATCTCCCTGCACTCCCCAAACATAGATCACCAGCCTGATCTCCCCGCAACACCCCAAACATAGATCACCAGCCTGATCGCCCGACACCCCCCAAACATAGATCACCAGCCTGATCTCCCTGCACTCCCCAAACATAGATCACCAGCCTGATCTCCCTGCACTCCCCAAACATAGATCACCAGCCTGATCTCCCTAGCACCCAACATAGATCACCAGCCTGATCTCCCTGCACTCCCCAAATATAGATCACCAGCCTGATCTCCCCGCAACACCCCAACATAGATCACCAGCCTGATCTCCCTGACACCCAACATAGATCACCAGCCTGATCTCCCTAGCACCCAACATAGATCACCAGCCTGATCTCCCTGCACTCCCCAAACATAGATCACCAGCCTGATCTCCCCGCAACACCCCAACATAGATCACCAGCCTGATCGCCCGACACCCCCCAAACATAGATCACCAGCCTGATCTCCCTGCACTCCCCAAACATAGATCACCAGCCTGATCTCCCCGCAACACCCCAACATAGATCACCAGCCTGATCTCCCTGACACCCAACATAGATCACCAGCCTGATCTCCCTAGCACCCAACATAGATCACCAGCCTGATCTCCCTGCACTCCCCAAACATAGATCACCAGCCTGATCTCCCCACACTCCCCAACATTGATCACCAGCCCGATCTCCCTGACACCCCAACATAGGTCACCAGCCTGATCCCCCCGACACCCCAACATAGATCACCAGCCTGATCTCCCCACACTCCCCAACATAGATCACCAACCTGACCTCCCCAACCCTCTCAAAAATAGATCACCAGCCTGATCTCTCAGACACCCCAACATAGATCACCAGCCTGATCTCCCCGCAACACCCCAACATAGATCACCAGCCTGATCTCCCTGACACCCAACATAGATCAACAGCCTGATCTCCCTAGCACCCAACATAGATCACCAGCCTGATCTCCCTAGCACCCAACATAGATCACCAGCCTGATCTCCCTAGCACCCAACATAGATCACCAGCCTGATCTCCCTGCACTCCCCAAACATAGGTCACCAGCTGATCTCCCTGCACTCCCCAAACATAGATCACCAGCCTGATCCCCCCGACTCCCCAAACATAGATCACCAGCCTGATCTCCCCGCAACACCCCAACATAGATCACCAACCTGACCTCCCCAAACCTCTCAAAAATCGATCACCAGCCTGATCTCTCTGACACCCCAACATAGGTCACCAGCCTGATCTCCCCGCAACACCCCAACATGGATCACCAGCCTGATCTCCCAGACACCCAACATAGATCACCAGCCTGATCTCCCTAGCACCCAACATAGATCACCAGCCTGATCTCCCTGCACTCCCCAAACATAGATCACCTGCTGATCTCCCCGCAACACCCCAACATGGATCACCAGCCTGATCTCCCAGACACCCAACATAGATCACCAGCCGGATCTCCCTAGCACCCAACATAGATCACCAGCCTGATCTCCCTGCACTCCCCAAACATAGATCACTGCTGATCTCCCTGCACTCCCCAAACATAGATCACCAGCCTGATCTCCCCGCACAACCCCAACATAGATCACAAGCCCGATCTCCCTGCACTCCCCAAACATAGATCACCAGCCTGATCTCCCCGTACCACCCCAACATAGATCACCTGCCTGATATTCCTGCGCTCCCCAAACATAGATCACCAGCCTGATCTCCCTGACACTCCAACATAGATCACCAGCCTGATCTCCCAACATAGATCACCAGCCTGATCTCCCTGACACCCCAACATAGATCACCAGCCTGATCTCCCTGACACCCCTGCAGAGATCACCAGCCTGATCTCCCTGCACTCCCCAAATATAGATCAGCAGCCTGATCTCCCCAACATAGATCACCAGCCTGATCTCCCCACACTCTCCAACATAGATCACCAGCCCGATCTCGCTGACACCCCAACATAGATCACCAGCCTGATCTCCCACACTCCCCAACATAGATCACCAGCCCGATCTCTCTGACACCCCAACATAGATCACCAGCCTGATCTCCCCACACTCCCCAATGATAGATCACCAGCCTGATCTCCCCACACTCCCCAACAAAATCACCAACCTGACCCCCAAACCTCCCAAAAAATAGATCACCAGCCCGATCTCGCTGACACCCCAACATCGATCACCAAGCCTGATCTCCCGCATTCCCCCAAACATAGATCACCAGCCTGATCCCCGACACCCCAACATGGATCACCAGCCTGATCTCCCGCCAAACACCCACATGAGCACCAGAGATCATCCCTGACACCCAACATAGTCACCTGCTGATCTCCCTGCACCAACATAGATCACC